>NC_044308.2:74604628-74972627 GCF_007474595.2 Lynx canadensis
ATGGATTCTTGGCTTCTAATCCTAGAAAAAAAATCTCTCATTGGACTGAATTTGTTCATGTGTCCATCTCCAAACCGACAATTGTTGGCCAAGTATGGAGTGTTCTGATTGGCCAGGCCTGGGACATGTGTCAATTGCTGGACCAGGGTGGCGGGGGAGTCCCTACTCATCGTCCTCAGCCAGGTTTCTGAGGTATTAAGGGACTCCTCCTCTTTTCAACCACACTCTAGTTATTGACCAACCCTTCTTGTCTCCTGGCTCTCTTTTCTTACAGTGAATTGGGGAGGGGACTGGGCAGAGGGAAAGGAGGTTCTGCTAAATCAGTTGCCCTCAGACCTGGATTCGGGGGGTGGAGTTTTCATCAGTATCCTCATGGAGGTGAGGCAGGAGTTCCTTCCAGAGCTGTGTATCCTTTGTGGGAGGGAATATACATAGGGACAGTGCTAGCTCCCAGCAACCATTTCTCTCCCAGTAGGCTGATGGGAAACAGGTCCTGTCTGAGTGTACTCAATTTCTCCTGAAACTCCTTAAAGTCGTTCTTCTTCTGCATCCTGGGGGTGAGTGGGTTGACTTCTTCTTTTTTAGCCTCTCCTTTTACAACTGAACTAAGTTAAGCTGTTTGCAGCGCTCACAGTACATCTGACACTTCAGCTGTGAAAACATTCAAATCGGAGCCAGACACAAGACATGAGAAATTTCTGTCGGCATCTGGGTATTGGTGCAAATGCAGCTGGTTTGCCTTTCAGGAAGACAAGGGTCTCTTCTGAGTCTGTAGCAATCACAAGGATTTCATTCATTGAAATGGGACTGTTTCCCCCACAGCTGCTTTCTGAAATAGCAAAAGAAGCTGAGCACAGTCCCTCTGGGTGGTCAGGCCATCACCACAGGGTGCGACAGGAAGCCAAAACTTAGGGGGGGGTATCCTGGCTGCTCCCCTCAACTTGGGCAGGGGCAGAGTGGGTTGGGGGTTTGCTGGTGACAAGCACTTCTTCCTTTCTCCCATGCACCTCTAATTGTGTGAATGTCCTTCTGCTTCATTTTCTTTGGGCAGATTTTGCAACTTCTCTCAGGCTCTGGACTGTTGCTTGCTAAATGCGATTCACATCATCATGTCACATGGTTCTTATTAAAATATGATACAACCATCCAACCAACCATCCAACCAAAATCTTAATACTGGAGACACAGCAGACTAAGGAACCTAGAACCTCCTCCCTCCCTTTAAAAATAGCCTTCTCTGGGGGCGCCTGGGTGGCTTAGTTGGTTAAGCGTCCGACTCTTGATTTGGCTCAGGTCATGATCTCACGGTTCATGAGTTCGAGCCTCGCATCTGGTTCCATGCTGACAGCATGGAGCCTACTTGGGATTCTTTCTCCCTCTCTCTTTGCCCCTTCCCTGCACTCTCTCTCTCTCTCAAAATAAATAAATAAACTGAAAAAAAAATGAAGATAGTTTCCTCTGACCCCAGGGTTTGTGGTGATAGAAGCAGTGTTCTGATAGAAGCCGAGTCTCGCCATTTGTGGAAAGGCCAGGTTTTCTCCTAGGGCTCCATATTCTCTTCTCTCTCCTCCATGAAGAGTTCTAGATGCCACTCCCTCTAGTCAGACCCCTATCCAAACATCTGTTCCCAGTGGGGCCTTACTCAGGAGTTAATACCTTTTCACCTCCCACATTAGCCCCATCTCCTTCTGTTCTTGTTCTGCTGTGAAGACCATGTGCCCCTGAGATCTCTCTGAGTCTAGTTTCCAGAGCATTGAGTGGGAAATGAGTTAAGGTTTGCCTTCCTGTCTGCTCTGCCAGTGCTGGAGTGTGTGTGTGTGTGTGTGTGTGTGTGTGTGTGAGAGAGAGAGAGAGAGAGAGAGAGAGGAAAGACACACACACAGAGAAACACACACAGAGATTAACTAGCCTTTTGTCAGGCTGAAGGGAAATGTTCATCATGAGCAACAGCTCTTGCACCACCAGAGGCCTCACTAGCCCAGAACCAGAAATCCCGTTTCCTCTCCTCTCAAAGGGAGGGCCACCATCTGCAGACTGTCATCAGTGTTCCAGTCCTGGACTGTAAAATGGCCATCAGGGGGCTTTTCCTGGGTTTGCTTTTCCCCCTGGCCAACAGCGTAGCAAATAGATACAGGCAGGAAAAGCCACGCCAAGTCAGGTGACAAAATGGTCCTCCTCTCTCATGGCCGGGTCATGGCTTACTAAACAGGAGATCTGAAACCCTGAATGGTGTATGAAGAACTTATGAAGGCTTATCTGATCAGCAGGGACTGAACAGGAAGATGATAATGGGACATACTTCCAGAGAAAAAGAAGGAGACGGATGGGCAGATGAGAGTTGAAGTGGCCCTGTATGTGAGGAAGACATGAACAATCTTAAAGCAAAAGCTTATATACGGTCTCTGGGAGGAGATCACATTCTCATGGGATTCTCAAAATCACATTCACACATAATAAAATGTTTGCCGATTTTATGACACGGCACATTCTTGCGGTTGCTGTAGAAGGCAGATCACCGCCAGATGAACACTGGCCTGCTAGAACTATTTGGCACCCTTTTGGGGAACTCTTGAGTGAGTGGGTGAGGGGGGTGAGAAGCAAAGCATGTTTTTATTGTTCAAGATGTACTGGATGAAACAGTCAAGGGTGAATGGAAAACAGCAGAGCTCTGTCCACTGTGGATCACCTGACCAGTTCGAAGAGTAAAGAGAGAGGCTGGAGCAGCTGTCAGTTTATTTTCATTTTAAAAATGTTTTACTTATTTTTGAGAGAGAGATAGAGAGACAGAGCATGAGTGGGAGAGGGGCAGAGAGAGAAGGAGACACAAAATCCAAAGCAGGCTCCAGGCTTTGAGCTGTCAGCACAGAGCCCAACATGGGGCTCGAACCCACAACCCTGAGATTGTGACCTGAGTTGAAGTCGGATGTTTAACCGACTGAGCCACCCAGGTGCCCCTGGAGCAGCTGTTAGTTTAAAAAAATTTTTTTTTTTTTTCAACGTTTATTTATTTTTGGGACAGAGAGAGACAGAGCATGAACGGGGGAGGGGCAGAGAGAGAGGGAGACACAGAATCGGAAACAGGCTCCAGGCTCCGAGCCATCAGCCCAGAGCCCGACGCGGGGCTCGAACTCACGGACCGCGAGATCGTGACCTGGCTGAAGTCGGACGCTTAACCGACTGCGCCACCCAGGCGCCCCATCAGCAGCAGCTGTTAGTTTAATACAGACTGTACTGCTTGAGGAAAGGCTGGAACATGGTTTGTTAGGGTGGAATTGGAGGTGATGTCTTTACCTTGGGTGTGGAACTAGACTGCGGTATAAACCAGGCCAGGTGTGAGCCATACTTTCTTTAGTAATAGTGTTTGTGCCCAATTAAGTCCAACATTTTTGTGGGAGAACAGAGATCACACATAAAACAGGAAAATTAGTTAATGAATAATTGCAAGGTAAAATATTAAAAGGCAACAAACCTGTAAGTTAAGAAATAAGATGTCTGGATTAATGTTTCCAGGCATTAAAAAAAAAAGTCCTCACTGGTGGTTAACCAGCATCGTAAAAGAGGCTTCTATGGGTAAAAATCTGCCTTTAAAACATATGGTCAAATTGGCTGGGTGAGGAGAAAGGGAGCTCACTGAATAGCAAGAGTTTTATCTATCTATCTATCTATCTATCTATAGATATATATAGAGTGGGTATATATATAAATATATATAAAATAGAAATATATTAAATATATATTTAAATAGAAATATATATATTTAAATATGTATTTAAGTTCATTTATTTATTTTTGAGAGAGACAGAGCAGAGAGACTGGAGAGGGAGAATCCTAATCAGGGGCCGCACTGTCAGCACGGAGCTCAATCTCAGGATCCATGAGATCAACCTGAACCAAAATCAAAAGTCCGATGCCTAGCCAACTGAGCCACGCGGGTGCCCCAGCAAGAGTTAGATATTAACTAGTAATAAGGTAACCGAAACACTGAGAGGGACTGAGAACCAACTTAACAACAACAACAAAAATTCAAACTTTTAATTGCTGTGGGCAACACTACTGTAACTCAGTGAGTTATCACAGAGTGAGCGCATCTCTGTAACCACTACCCCAGTCAGGAATAGAACATTACCAGCTCTCCAGAAGGCCCTCATTCCCCAACCATGTGCCTTTTCCTAATTCTTTTTTTTTTTTTATAAGTTAACTTTATTTTTTATTTTTTTAAATTTACATCCCAATTAGTTTATAGTGAAGCAATGATTTCAGGAGTAAATTCCTTAATGCCCCTTACCCATTTAGCCCGTCCCCCCCCCCCAACAACCCCTCCAGCAACCCTCAGTTTGTTCTCCATATTTACGAGTCTCTTTTGTTTTGTCCCCCTCCCTGTTTTTATATTATTTTTGCTTCCCTTCCCCTTATGTTCATCTGTTTTGTCTCTTAGAGTCCTCATATGAGTGAAATCATATGATTTTTGTCTTTCTCTGACTAATTTCACTTAGCATAACACCCTCCAGTTCCATCCACATAGTTGCAAATGGCAAGATTTCATTCTTTTTGATTGCCGAGTAATACTCCATTGTATATGTATATACCACATCTTCTTTATCCATTCCTCCATCGATGGACATTTGGGCTCTTTGCATACTTTGGCTATTGTTGAGAGTACTGCTATAAAAATGGGGGTGCATGTGTCCCTTTGAAACAGCACACCTGTATCCCTTGGATAAATGCCTAGTAGTGCAATTGCTGAGTCATAAAAAACTGAGTCATAGTCATAAAAAAAAAACCTATTTTTAGTTTTTTGATGAACCTCCATACTGTTTCCAGAGTGGCTGCACCAGCTTGCATTCCCACCAACAATGCCAAAGAGATCCTCTTTCTCCGCATCCTTGCCAACATCTGCTGTTGCCTGAGTTGTTAATGTTAGCCATTCTGACAGGGTAAGTTGGTATCTCATTGTGGTTTTGATTTGTATTTCCCTGATGATGAGTGATGTGGAGCATTTTTTCATGTGTCGGTTGGTCATCTGGATGTCTTCTTTGGAGAAGTGTCTATTCATGTCTTTTGCTCATTTCTTCACTGGACTATTTGTTTTTTGGGTGCTGAGTTTGGTAAGTTCTTTGTAGATTTTGGATACTAACCCTTTATCTGATGTGTCATTTGCAAATATCTTCTCCCATTCTGTCAGTTGCCTTTTAGTTTTGCTGATTGTTTCCTTCGCTGTGCAGAAGCTTTTTATTTTGATGAGGTCCCAGTAGTTCATTTTTGCTTTTGTTTCCCTTGCCTCTGGAGATGTGTTGAGTAAGAAATTGCTGCAGCCAAGATCAAAGAGGTTTTTGCTTGCTTTCTCCTCGAGGATTTTGATGGCTTCCTGTCTTACATTGAGGTCTTTCATCCAGTTTGATTTTATTTTTGTGTCTGGTGTAAGAAAGTGGTCCAGTTGATTCTTCTGCATGTTGCTGTCCAGTTTTCCCAGCACCAGTTGCTGAAGAGCCTGTCTTTATTCATTTGGATACTCTTTCCTGCTTTGTCAAATATTAGTTGCCCATACGTTTGTGGGTCCATTTCTGGGTTCTTTCTTCTATTCCATTGATTTGAGTGTCTGTTCTTGTGCCAGTACCATACTGTCTTGATGATTACATCTTTGTAGTATAGCTTGAAGTCTGGGATTGTAATTCCTCTAGCTTTGGCTTTCTTGTTCAAGATCGTTTTGGCTATTCGGGGTCTTTTCTGGTTCCATACAAATTTTAGGATTATTTGTTCTAGCTCTGTGAAGAATGCTGGTGTTACTTTGATAGGGATTGCATTGAATATGTAGATTGCTTTGGGTAGTATCGACATTTTAACAATATTTGTTCTTCCTATCCAGGAGCATGGAATCTTTTTCCATTTATTGGTGTCGTCTTCAATTTCTTTCATCAGCTTTCTATAGTTTTCAGTGTATAGATTTTTCACCTCTGGTTAGATTTATTCCTAGGTATTTTATGGTTTTTTTGTGCAACTGTAAATGGGATCGATTCCTTGATTTCCCTTTCTGTTGCTTCATTGTTGGTGTATAGGAATGCAACCGATTTCTGTGCGTTGATTTTATATCCTGCGACTTTGCTGAATTCATGAATCAGTTCTAGCAGTTTTTTGGTGGAATCTTTAGGGTTTTCCATATAGAGTATCATGTCATCTGCAAAGAATGAAGGTTTGACCTCCTCCTGGCCGATTTGGATGCCTTTTATTTCTTTGTGTTGTCTGATTGCAGAGGCTAAGACTTCCAATACTATGTTGAATAACAGTGGTGAGAGTGGACACCCCTGTCTTGTTCCTGACCTTAGGGGGAAAGCTCTCAGTTTTTCCCCATTGAGGATGATATTAGCGTTGGGTCGCTCGTATATGGCTTTTATTATCTCGAGGTATGCTCCTTCTATCCCTACTTTCTTGAGGGTTTTTATCAAGAGAGGATGCTGTATTTTGTCAAATGCTTTCTCTGCATCTATTGAGAGGATCATATGGTTCTTGTCCTTTCTTTTATTGATGTGATGAATCACGTTAATTGTTTTGAGGATATTGAACCAGCCCTGCATCCCAGGTATAAATCCCACTTGGTCGTGGTGAATATTTTTTTTTAATGTCTTGTTGGATCCGATTGGCTAATATCTTGTTGAGGATTTTTGCATCCATGTTCATCAGGGAAATTGGTCTATAGTTCTCCTGTTTAGTGGGGTCTCTGTCTGGTTTTGGAATCAAGGTAAGGCTGGCTTCATAGAAAGAGTTTGGAAGTTTTCCTTCCATTTCTATTTTTTTGGAACAGTTTCAAGAGAATAGGTGTTAACTCTTCCTTAAATGTTTGGTAGAATTCCCCTGGAAAGCCATCTGGCCCTGAACTCTTGTTTTTTGGGAGATTTTTGATTACTAATTTGATTTCCTTACTGGCTATGGGTCTGTTCAAATTTTCTATTTCTTCCTGTTTCAGTTTTGGTAGTGTGTATGTTTCTAGGAATTTGTCCATTTCTTCCAGGTTGCCCATTTTACTGGCATATAATTGCTCATAATATTCTCTATTATTGTTTTTATTTCTGCTGTGTTGGTTGTGATCTCTCCTCTTTCATTCTTGATTTTACTTATTTGGGTCCTTTCCTTTTTCTTTTTGATCAGACTGGCTAGTGGTTTATCAATTTTGTTAATTCTTTCAAAGGACCAGCTTCTGGTTTTATTGATCTGTTCTACTGTTTTTTTTTTTTTTTTTTGGTTTCAATAGCATTAATTTCTGCTATAATCTTTATTATTTCCTGTGTTCTGCTGGTTTTGGGTTTTATTTTCTGTTCTTTTTCCAGCTCCTTAAGGTGTAAGGTTAGGTTGTGTATCTGAGATCTTCTTCCGTCTTTAGGAAGGCTTGAATTGCTGTATACTTTCCTCTTATGACCACCTTTGCTGTGTCCAAGAGGTTTTGGGTTGTGGTGTTATCATTTTCATTGGCTTCCACTACTTTTTAATTTCTTCTTTAACTTCTTGGTTAGCCCATTCATTCTTTAGTAGGATGATGTTCTTTAGTCTCCAAGTATTTGTTACCTTTCCAAATTTTTTCTTGTGGTTCATTTCGAGTTTCATACTGTTGGGGTCTGAAAATATGCACGTATGATCTTGATCTTTTTGTACTTACTTAGGGCTGATTTGTGTCCCAGTATATGGTCTATTCTGGAGAACGTTCCATGTGCACTGGAGAAGAATGTATATTCTGCTGCTTTAGGATGAAATGTTCTGAATATATCTGTTAAGTCTATTTGGTCCAGGGTGTCATTCAAAGCCATTGTTCCTTGTTGATTTTTTGCTTAGATGATCTGTCTGTTGCTGTGAGTGGGGTGTTGAAGTCTCCTACTATTATGGTATTACTATTGATGAGTTTCTATATGTTTGTGATTAATTGATTTATATATCTGGGTGCTCTCACATTTGGCACATAAATGTTTACAATTGTTAGGTCTTCTTGGTCTATAGACCCCTTGATTATGATATAATGCCTTTCTGCATCTCTTGATACAGTCTTTATTTTAAAGTCTAGATTGTCTGATATAAGTATGGCTACTCTGGCTTTCTTTTGTTGGGCATTAGCATGATAGATTGTTCTCCATCCCCTAATTTTCAATCTGTAGGTGTCTTTAGGTCTAAAGTGGGTCTCTTGTAAACAGCATATAGATGGGTCTTGTTTTCTCATCCATTCTGTTATCCTATATCTTTTGATTGGAGCATTGAGTCCATTGACGTTTAGAGTGAGTACTGAAAGGTATGAATTTATTGTCATTATGATGCCTGTAGAGTTGGAGTTTCTGGTGGTGTTCTCTGGTCCTTTCTAATCTTTTTTTGCTTTTGGTATATATATATATATATATATATATATATATATATATATATATATATAATTTTCATCTTTTCTCCCCTCAGAGAGTCCCCCTTAAAATCTTGTGGGGCTGGTTTAGTGGTCACAAACTTCTTTAATTTTTGTTTGTTTGGGAAACTTTTTATCTCTCCTTCTATTTTGAATGACAGCCTTGCTGGAGAAAGAATTCTTGGCTGCATATTTTCCTGATTCAGCACACTGAATATATCCTGCCACTCCTTCCTGGCCTGCCAAGTTTCTGTGGATAGGTTTGCTGCAAACCTGATCTGTCTTCCCTTGTAGGTTAGGGACTTTTTTCCCTTTGCTGCTTTCATGATTCTCTCCTTGCCTGAGTATTTTGTGAATTTGACTATGATATGCCTTGTTGATGGTCGGTATTTGTTGAATATAATGGGGGTCCTCTGTGCTTCCTGGATTTTGATGTCTATGTCTTTCCCCAGGTTAGGAAAGTTTTCCACTATGATATTCTTTCATAACCCTTCTATCCCTATTTCTCTCTCTTCCTCCTCTGGGACCCCTATGATTCTGATGTTGTTCCTTTTTTATGAGTCCCTGATTTCTCTAATTCTTAAATCGTGTTCTTTTGCCTTCATCTCCCTCTTTTTTTCTGCTTCATTATTCTCTATAAGTTTGTCTTCTATATCGTTGATTCTCTGTTCTGCCTTGTCCATCCTTGCCGCTGCTGCATCCATCCGTGATTGCAGTTCAGTTATAGCATTTTTAATTGCATTCTGGCTATTTTTTACTTCTTTTATCTCTGCAGCAAGGGATTCTAATCTATTTTCGACTCAAGCTAGTATTCTTATCATTGTGATTCTAAATTCTGTTTCAGACATCTTGCTTGTGTCTGTGTTGGTTAGATCCCTGGCTGTCGTTTCTTCGTGCCCTTTCTTTTGGGATGAATTCCGTCGTTTTGTCATCTTGAAGGGAGAAAAGGAATTAATGAGGTAGAAAAATTGAAATTAAAAAAATTAAAGTTAAAAAATATTAAAATTAAAAATTAAAACACACACCCACACAAATCGAATAGATGATGCTAGGTCCTAGGTGTGTTTTGGTCTGTGTGTAGAAAGTGGTTTGACAGATTAGAGAAACAAACAAACAACAACAAAAAAACAAAAATAAAAAACAAAAAAAGGGGGGAAAAAAAGGAAATCATTTGAGAATTTTAAAAAATGAATACACTAAAGTAGACTAAAATACACAAAAGTAGAGAATATAGTAGAAAAAATTATAGAAAAGTATTTTTAATAAAAATTAAAAATAAATATGAATTTTTTTCACTTTCCATGTTTAAGAAAAAAGAAAAGAAATGAAAAAGAGAAAAAAGATAAAAAGAAGAAAAAAGAAAAGAAAAGACAAAAAAAGAAATTGTTTGAAAATTTGAAAAAGTGAATACACTGTAGCAGACTGAAATAAAATGATGGGAGTAAGATAGAATTTGAAAAAATTTACATAAAATAAAAAATATAGTAATAAAAATTAAATAAAAATATTTTAAAAAGAAATTGAAAGTAAAAATGAAGTTTTTCTCTTTCTGCATTCAAGAAAAGGAAATGGAAAAGAGAAAAAAAGAAAAAGAAAGAAAAAAGGAAATTGTTTGAAAATTTGAAAAGGTGAGTACACTGAAGCAGACTAAAATAAAATGATGGGAGTAAAGTAGAATTTGAAAAAATTCACACAAAAGTAAAAAATATAGTAATAAAAATTAAAGACAGATATTTTTAATAAAAATTGAAAATAAAAATGAGTTTTTCTCTTTCTGTATTCAAGAAAAAGAAAAGAATTGTAAAAGAGAAAAAGGAAAAAGACAAAAAAAATTGAATAGATGAACCTGCTAACAGATTGAAGTAGGACTGAAATTGCTTCATTTTCCGCTAGAGGTCAATCCAGGTAGCTCTTTGTAGTCCATAAATTAAGCCAGGGGTGAGGTTTGTGTTCTTGAAGAGTGAAGTTAGCCCAGTTGGGCAGGGCTCGGTGTAACAGCTCTGCTCTCCCGTAGATGGCGCTGCTAGCCTACTGGGGCGGATTGTTGCGGTGCTCATCGGTGTGCATGCGCATGCGTGGGAGCGGTGAAAAATGGCACCACCCAGCCACCCTGTCTGTTCTCCCGGATCAGCAATCGCGCACTGGCCCTCCGTCTTCAGCTCTCATCCACTCCCCGCTTTTCCACTTTCCGTGACCAGGCCCCAGGCAGTACCTCTCTCCCAAGTTTTGTCTCAGATGCAGCTGTTTTCCCCTGCCCCTTACTTCCGAAGGACTGCGGTTTTGACCCGCTCTGCCCCTCTGTGGGAGGGTCTCACCGAGCAATGGCTGAATGAGCAGTGGCCGAATGTCGACTGGACCCAGGAACGCCCACTGGACCCTGCTGTTGCTGGTGCCCCGAGACTGCGGCCAGGTGCCAGCCCACCCCCAAAAAAGATCGTGAGACAGCGTAGCCTCAGCATTTCAGGGACCATGGAAAATCGCAACACACATCTGGCATCAGGCTTCACCCTTAACGACCTTGTTTCAGCACCAGCGAATGTGGCCGTTTTCTGGGGTCTGCTGGGACCAGGTGGCTTCAAACCGTCTCTACCAAATGTCCTTCTATCAGTGGAACCGCTTTTCCCCGTGTGGCCCGCGAGAACCTTCCGGACCCCACTCTGTTCCTGGGGATTCGCCCTTCCCACCAGAGCACCACCAGGTATGGAGATGCGGAGTTGCAGCCTTTGCGCTCCCCTTGTTTACAGTCTTAATGGAATTGTTAAACCCTCTCCTTTCTCCTTTCTCCCTTTTTAATTTAGTTCCTGTGGCTGTTTCCAATTTTCCACATTCTCTCCACCTGTTTTGGGGGATGGGTGCTTTTCCCCTATGCTCCCCCGCTCCCCAGTCTCCGTCCTCTCTTGCCCACAAAAGGGGTTACCTACCTTTTGGGCTTCTTGCTCCCCAAGTTCAGCTCTTCGTTTCGCATACCTGCTGAATTCTGTGGTTCAGGTTGTGCAGATTGTTGTGTTAATCTTCCAATCGGTTTTCTAGGTGTGTAGGATGGTTTAGTGTCGGTCTGGCTGTATTTCATGGACACGTGACACAAAAGCTTCCATGCTGTTTTGCCATCTTGGCCTCCTTTTCCTAATTCTTGTACCTCCATCCTCACCAAAGGTAACTGCTATCTCGACTTTTAACACATAGATTGGTTTTGTTTCTGAACTTTATATAAATAGGCTAACACAATGGGTCTTCTTTTAAGGTCTGTTTTTTTTTTTTTTCCTCCTTCTCAATATTATGTTTGTGAGATTCATCCATGTTCTTGTATGTAACAGCAGGTACTTTTCATTGCAGGGTAGTATCCCATGTAATGTTACCATACCACAATTGTATTTATTCATTCTGCTGTTAATGGACTTTTGGATTGTTTCCAAGTATCATGTTGCTATGAGCATTCTTGTTCATGCTTTATGATGCGGGTATTTGTTTTGGGTGTATCCCTAGAAGTGAAATTGATAGGTCAGAGGATGTGCCTATTTTTATTTTGTCAACTGATGCTGTCAAAGTGGTTGAGTGAGTTTACATGCCCTCCGCACTGTAGGAATGTTCCTGTTGCCCTCCTTTCTGGTATTGATATCATCAGTCCTTATTTTTAGTCATTCTGGTGAGTTTGTAGTGGTATTGTGTTGTGGTTTTAATTTGGATTTTCCTGATTGCAATTGAGGTTGGGTGCCTTTTATACGTTTATTGGCCATTTGGATATCTTATTTTGTGAATTTCCTTTTCCAGTCTCTGGTCTGTGTTTCTCTTGGATGGTCTGATTTTTTTCTTATTGCTTTATAGGCATTATTTATAAATTCTGCATGTGAGGCCTTAGTTGGTGTATGTAGTACAAGGATCTTTCTCCACTTGGTGGCTTGCTTTTTCACTCTCTTAAAGGTGTCTTTTGATCAATGGAGGTCCTTCTTGTAGTCCATTATCAATTTCCTTTGAGGCAGTAGTTCTTAATGGATGTGATTGTCAGATACAGGACATCTAGTTAAACCTGAATACCAGATAAACAATAAAATAAATAAACAACAAAATAAATAAACAATAAAAAAATTGAATGTAAGTACTTCCCAGGTAATATTTGTGACACATACAATTTTGTTGTTGTTGTTTATCTGAGATTCAAGCTTAACTGGGTGTTCTGTTTTTTTCCCCTAAATCTGCCAGCTGTACCCATAAGGGACATTTAACAATGTCTTTGAGGCATTTTTGATTGGCATAACTGGGGTGGTATTGGCAGAGGTACTGGCACCTAGTGGGAAGCCAGGGATGATGTTAAACATCTTATAATGCACAGGACAGCCCCCATAACAAAAATTTATCCAGTTCAAAATGTCAGTAGTGCAAGGTTGAGAAACTTGCTTTTAAGTTAGTGATTTTTGTGTGCCTTGAAGAAATCTTTCTAAACCCCAAAGTGAAGAGATACTGTCTTGTCAAATTGTCTACAAGTTTTATTGTTTTACCTGTCATGTATGGATCACCTGGAACTGACTGTTTTTTTTTTTTAAGTTTATTTATTTAATTTTGAGAGAGAGAGAGAGAGAGAGAAAGAGAGCATGGCAGCAGAGCAAGAGAGAGAGGGAGACAGAGAATCCCAAGCAGGCTCTGTAATGTTGGCACAGAGCGCAACGTGGGGCTTGAACTCATGAACCATGAGATCAGGACCTGAGCCAAAATCAGGAGTAAGACACTTGGGGCTCCTGGGGTGGCTCATTCGGTTAAACGTCTGACCTCGGCTCAGGTCATGATCTCACGATTCGTGAGTTTGAGCCCTGCATGGGGCTCTGTGCTGACAGCTCAGATCCTGGAGCCTGCTTTGGATTCTGTGTCTCCCTCTCTCTCTGCCCTTCCCCTGATAGTACTCTGTCTCTGTCTCTGTCTCTCTCAAAAATAAATAAAAAACATTAAAAAAAATTTAAAAGCTTATTTTGAGAGACAGAAAGAGAGAGAAAGGCAGAGAGAGAGGGAGAGAACTCCAAGCAGGCTCTGCTCTGGCAGTGCAGAGCCCAATGTGGGGCTTAATCCCATGACCTGAGTCCAGACCAAGAGTCAGGTGCTTAACCGACTGAGTCACCCAGGTGCCCCCTTGGAATTGATGTTTGTGTGTTTGTGAGATAGGGGTCAAATTTCATTTTCCCCGTTGATCTTCACCTGGCCCAGCAATAAAAGGACAAAGGACTGTCCTTTCCCACTGCCCTGAATTTCCTCCTTTGCCAGGAAATGTGTCCCTGGAGTTACAGAATGTGTTAATGAGCAGATCACTGCTGTGGACACCTGGAGCTTCATGTCACCAGGGACTTTTGGGAGATGGTGTAAGACACGCCTCAGACTTGTCTCCCCAGTAGAGTGATGACACTGGGTTAATCACTCACCAGTTCCCATCCCTTTTGCGTTGAGGCCACTTTAGGGGCCACTTCTGGTCTCCTGTGAGCACTGGCTGAGCATGCTTCTCCACCAGAGCAAGCCTTTAGGGAAAGAGTTGTGATGAGCTGGATAAGAAGCCTTGAGTGGAAGTTCCCTTCAGTCAGCAGTTACAGAGTAGGGACACTGTCAGCCACTCTCCTCCTTCTAAAATGGCTGGGTCCTCTGCTGCCCCACATTCAGGTCATTTCATCTTGTCATTGATTCTTCAAGGTAGTGGTTCTTTCTTTCTTTCTTTCTTTCTTTCTTTCTTTCTTTCTTTCTTTCTTTCTTTCCTTTTCTTTCTTTCTTTCTTTCTTTCTTTCTTTCTTTCTTTCTTTCTTTCTTTCTCTTTCTTTCTTTTTCTTTCTTTCTTTCTGTTTCTTTCTTTCTCTCTCTTTCTTTCTGTTTGTTTCTTTTTTTCTTTCTCTATCTATCTATCTATCTATCCTGGCATCTACCTATCTATAAGAGATATTTATTTTAAGGAATTGGCTCACGCCACTGTGGGAGCTGGCAGGTTTGAAATCTGTAGGGCATGTCAGCAGGCTGGGAATTCAGGTAAGGGTTGACATTGCAGTGTTGAGTCTGAACTCCTCAGGGCAGCCATCTGGAGACTAAGACAGGCTTTCTATGTTGTAGTCTTTTTTTTTTTTTTTTTTAATGTTTATTTATTTTTGAGAGAGAGAGAGGAAGAGAGTGAGTGGGGGAGGAGCAGAGAGAGAGGGACAGAAGATCTGAAGTGGGCTTCACCCTGACAGCAGCCAGCCTGATGTGGGGCTTGAACTCAAGAACCACAAGATCACGACCCGATAGCCAAAGTTGGACGCTCAACGACTGAGCCACCCAGGCGCCCCTCTATGTTGCAGTCCTGAGGAGAGTTCCTTTTATGTCAGGAAACCTCAGTCTTTGTTCATAAGGCCTTCACCTGATTGGATGGAGCCCACCTGCGGGTGGAGAACGTCAACGTCTGCTGATTTAGATGTTAATCACTTTATAAGGATAACCTACAGTCCCTGCCAGTTGCAGTTGGTCCTGGGGCCATTAATACTAGTTGTTGCCTTCCTCCTCTGGCACCCATTCCCCGCCTCCCTCCTGCTCCACCACATGGCAAGCTCTTCTGTTGGTTTAAATTGTTTACCCAGTAGGGTAACCCAGACCTTTATCTCAGAGGTTACTGTGCTTTTTTTTTTTAAGGGAAGGGTTGCTGCAATTACCTGATAACCAGGTTGTAGTTATCACTGGGCATAAAAGCACCAAAGAGTACCTCATACTCCTCCCTGCCCTTATTACATGACAACTCTATCTTTGCATGATAATAAGGGCGAGTTATTTATGGTAGTGAGGTAAATTCACTGTTGCCTAGAGATTCACTCATTATCAAGACAGGCTTGGCATGACAGCTGGCAGCCATAACTTTAGATTTAGTGGAACCCTTACTATACCCTCAGCCCCGGCAGGAGCAAATCCCCTGGTCTATTTCTGGGAACCAGGGCCCTGAATTCAGTAGGTCTGATCACAGACACTTGATGTCCCAAGATCAGATACTCAGTGTCTATTAGGGTCCAGTAGCTTCCCAGGAGCTACTTTTTGTATGATAAATAACTCTGTGCTACAGATGGCATGGCTTTACTACAGAACCTTCGAGGTCTGTTCTGTAAATCAGGGCTTGTCAGTCACTTTGTAGGGTCCCCACTCTTATCTATCGGGGGTACCTATAACACCCATGGGTTCTTCTGGGGTTCTTTGAGTTCTGCCTGAACCTGCTACAGATTGCTCTCTTGCCTTGGAAGACTTTCTCTTGAAACTGTCATCAGATTTCTGAGACATCTATTAAATGGGCCAGAACAATATTCTCAAGTGTTTATATGCTGTCTCCAAAATTCAAAGAGGCCTACCATGCACTATTCCTCTCAGTGGCCCATGCCATCACTATAGCGGGCCAGTTTTATGTTCTGGGCAATGTCCAGACATAAAGGCCTCTTTGGGCTCATCCTGTAAGAGAACTGGAGAGTTGCCATAATCTTGAGACAAGATGGTGAATGCAGACTGCTTTTCTTCTCCGGTGAATGCAAACTGCTCTGACCTTTCTGCCTGGTGCAGACTGAAAGAACACGTTTGCCTGATCCAAAGTCACATATAAAATGCTACAGGCTGTGTTGATCTGTTCTTGCAAACATATGACATACAAAATAGCAGCAGCAGTTGGGGCTACTACGCGGTGAAGTTTATGGTGGTCCATTGCTGTTTGCCATGGTATATCTGGCTTTCCAGGATACTATCCCCTGCACCTTTAAATCTTAAAAAAAATTTTGTTTTTAACGTTTATTTATTTTTGAGACAGAGAGAGACAGAGCATGAAAGGGGGAGGGGCAGAGAAAGAGGGAGACACAGAATTGGAAGCAGGCTCCAGGCTCCGAGCCATCAGCCCAGAGCCCGACATGGGGCTCACACTCACGGGCCGCGAGATCGTGACCTGAGTCGAAGTCGGACGCTTAACCGACCGAGCCACCCAGGCGCCCCTTAAATCTTTAAGAGTGCCACTACACTATGCCATTTCATCTGGGATGTTGTATTGTTTCTGATTTATCATTTTGGCCAGATGTGGGGATGCAGCTACACATGCTTCCTCATAGCCTTTTTTTTTTTTTTTTTTTTATTTAAAATTAATTAATTATTTATGTATTTATTGATTAAAAAATTTTTAAGGTTGATTTATTTTTGAGAGAGAGAAACAGAATGTGAGTGGGGGAAGGGCAGAGAGAGAGAGGGAGACACAGAATCCTTAGCAGGTTCCAGGCTCTGAGCTGCCAGCACAGAGCCTGATGCGGAGCTTGAACTCACAGACCATGAGATCATGACCTGAGCCAAAGTTGGATGCTTAACCGACTGAGCCACCCAGGTGTCCCCAAAAGATTTTATTTTTAAGTAGTCTCTACCCCCAATGTGGGGCTCAAACTCACATGCTCTATCCTCTGACTGGGCCAGCCAGGTGCCCTTCCTCTTAGCCTTTCTTACCAAAATGGACCTTATTTCATAAATCAGGGAATCATTATGAGAGTTCCGTCAGCTTCTAAGTCCCGAGTATACATGCCAAGTATGTGCTCGGAGTCCAGGGAATTGACCATAGTGTGGGGTCAAGAACCCAAATGACCTACTGTGACACAGACACGAACGAGGACTTCATTTGTCACTTGGCACATAGGTCTCAGCTCTAACAGATGGGGCGCGGCTGCATATCAGGTTTTCAAGTATTACTCCCCACTCATATCCTATATGCAAGAGCCCTCAAACGTTCTGGACATTTTGTAGGTTCCCTTGGCCAAGGATGAGAAGATATCTCCTGAAGTTCAGATCAAGGGTGGTAGGAGGACCTGAGGTCAGCAGCTCTCTCAGATGCAGCTGGGGCAGGGGGAGACTAGAGAAGCTGTTTATAAAATGCTGAACAAAGGGGGCAAAACACAAGGCAGAAGAGACAGCAAACACTCTGTTCTGAAGCTGTTAGCTGAGTTTCCTTTGGTGGTCCCTTATGTTTCCCAGCATGAGAGTGTGTCCCCTTTTTGGGATGGAGTGGTGGGATCTAGGTTATATCCCTGTCTGTAGGAGCCAGTTATAGCCCTTCATTGTTACCCAGTGATGGAAAGGTGTCTCTCTGGCTCCTACAATGGCTTTGCCCTGTTGGTGGCCTCTGTCACCTAGGTGCCAGAAGTCTCCCTCTTGAGGGGTTGCCTTAAAAAAAAGTAGCGGTCCCTGCCTCTCACATAGAAATGAATCACAAAGGTATCCCTCCTGGGCCGGCTACCTCTCCTGCACCTGAAACTACTTTAGCACAAGCTTGAGGCTATGTAAGGCTCAGTGATGTGATCTTTGCCTTTTCTTCTGTCAAGCAAGAGGAAGAGTTAGGGAGGATGCTGGGAATAGAATAGGGTGTGGCTTGAGAACTTTCAACCTGGGGTAGTTTGGTGGCATCTGACTCTTGATTTTGGCTCAGGTCATGATCCCAGGGTCAGGGGATGGAGCTCTGTGGGCCCTGGGCTGACAGCACAGAGACTGCTTGGGATTCTCTTTCTCCCTCTCTTTCTGCCCCTCTCCTACATTCTCTCTCTCTCTCTCTCTCTCTCTCAAAATAAATAAATAAATTTAGGATAAAAGGATTGGCCAATGGGAGCACGGTCAGGAATTCAGGAGCAGAAGGAGAGTGATACAGTAGGATCTATTCACACAGTGCTTTCCTGGGAAACCACTTAGAATCAGTTGGCTGTGGGTCCTTCCATGGCCCACAGCTCCTGTCCTGCAGCTACAGCTAGAGCAAGCGGAGGTGGAGCTCCAGCTGTCTTTCTGGGTTCCAATAACCACTCCTTACCCAACCCCCTTCATGACAAAGGGACGGTGGTAGCTCCGTACTCTTGCCACCTCTGGG
The DNA here is from genome assembly GCF_007474595.2 of Lynx canadensis. Classification (NCBI taxonomy): domain Eukaryota; kingdom Metazoa; phylum Chordata; class Mammalia; order Carnivora; family Felidae; genus Lynx; species Lynx canadensis. The sequence continues at coordinate 74,622,847 of NC_044308.2, forward strand.
ATGTGTCACCACACCCTATTGGTTTCCTGTTCCCTTTGCACATAGATAGATCCTCCATCAAACTTTTCCTAAATTATCCTCTGTGATTGTGCCATCTGCCAATACTGGGACCTGACAGACAGACCCTTTGAGGATAAAGGCCCAAAGAATACACGGATGTGGCTGTTTCACAGCCCAGAGGTGGGGCTGGCGATGGAAAATCATGCTGCACTTTTCAGAGCCTGCAAGCCCAGCACAGATAAGCGCATACGTGAGATGAAAATCAGAGAAGATGGTCATCAGGAAAACCATCACAGAAACTAGCAAAGATCTCTGCTTCTTGGCTACCATTGCCTGATAATGCAATCATTTCCTGATTGATGAGGAAATGAACTCAGACGAATGCAGCCAAATCCTCTTCTGGGGAGCTGTGGTGTTTCACAGCCCTAAAGCCACGTAACAAAAACACAAACACAAAACTCCAAACACTTTTAAACTATCCAAATAAACTGAAAGTACCAAAAAGTTGAGTAGGGACAGAAGCCTTTCAACATTTAATAAAAAACATAGACTCAGAAAATAATGCCCCAAATGTCACAAATCACATAATCCAGGCAAAGATCTGTTAGCGTCTTCTTAATCCCTCGTGGCCCGGTGGAGGGACATTCAGTCAAGGGGTATTTCACAGTGGGAAGAGGAAGAGTCCAGGGTCTTCCCAGGAAAAACAAATCCTGCATTACATTACATTGAAGTTTTGCATTTTCCCACATGACTGAATATTTTTGAAAACAAATTTTTAACGAATTCAAAATATTCAATAAAAAATATTCAATCATTTGAATTTACCATTTTTTTCAATTTTTTAAAATGTTTATTTATTTTTGACAGAGAGACAGAGCATGAGTTGGGGAGGGGCAGAGAGAGAGGGAGACATAGAATCTGAAACAGGTTCCAGACTCCAAGCTGTCAGTACAGAGCCCGACGCGGGGTTCCAACTCACGAGCAGCAAGATCATGACCTGAGCTGAAGTCGGACGCTCAACCGACTGAGCCACCCAGGCGACCCTGAATTTACCATTTAAACTTTGTTCCATGACTGGGATTCCAAGTTTTCCATTATTAACAATGCTGAGGTTAAAATCCTTGTTCATGAATCTTTGTGTAAGACGTAATCAGAGACATAACCTCTGATTATGTTTTTCAGGCAAATTGCTAGAAAGAGTTCGCTCGAGGCAGCGATTCACCATACCCTCAGAAGCCAGGAGGGCTATAGGCCTCAGGCTCCTGTTGTGCCTGTCTCCTGTCCTTCTGACCTGTTTTCTCTTCTCTAGCCAGTCTCTCAGCTGGCAAGACTTTGTGTTGAGCAGGCTGTAGGTTTTTGACTTCCTACTGGTTTGGGTACGGCCCTTGTGGCTGGGAGTTGCTCATGCAGAACTGTGATGCTATCCCCCCCTTATCTGCTCCAGCTCTCTGTTCTGCATCAGGGAGTGAGAGACAATCTTCTCTGTATCTCAGATTGAAGCCCCGCAGATGGTAGATCTCCTCTTATCGAGGTTGACTGCGAGGAGGGCCCTATGTGGAACCAACTGTCTTCCCTGCATCACGTATCTAAACCGGTGGTTCTCACTGAGGATGATTCCTGTTCCCCTGCCCCTTGGAGAACACTTGGCAATGCCCTGAGACATGTCTGGTTGGCACAACTTAGTGGAGGGGCGCTATTCCTGGGACCTGGTGGGGAGAGATCAGGGATGCCCTAAATATCCTACATCTTTGCCTGTGATTCACAATGTTCTTAGTGATTCTGGATATTACTAAAGATAAATTCGAATCAGTATAGAGTTGATGATTACAGCAAGGATCTGGCATAACATCTTGTTTAAGTTGGAAATAAGGATCCTGTCTCTCCAGGGATTCCCTTTCTCTTCTTTCTTTCCCTAAGTTTTCTTCATTATTTCCTCTCTGTATCTCACACTCACACCCTCCCCCCCCCAGGCCCCCCCCACCTGCTCCCACACACCCCGACCCTTTCCAAAGCTTGTAGGCTGCCTAGGCTGGAGGCCAGTTGCATTGTGCCAAGAGAAGAGAGCATCAGAGAGAAGACACATCCTCACGTCTGAAAGCTGGGTCTTTATTGAGGTTTACTGAGGATTCTGTGCCCTGGAGGGGCCCTTGTGGGTCTGAGGGATGCGGCAGGGCCTCAGCAGAGATCAGAGGCAGCTTGAAAGTGAGTGGCACAGAAAGCCTGCTCAGGTCTGGTTCCAGATTTCCCCTCAGGCCGGCCCAGTCTCCATCGAGGCTTAATTCTGCTTCAGGACCTCATTGATCCAGGGCCGGTAGTGGGAGATCCGGGTGAAGACAGCAGGGGGCTTTGCATTCTTCCGTCCATAGGAGACAATGCCCTGAGCCACCCCAGCACACAGAAGAGGGCCCCCTGAATCTCCCTGTGGGGCAGAGAGAGAGAGAGAGAGAGCGAGAGAGAGAGAGAGAGAGCGAGAGAGAACACAGAAGGTGAGCTGGGAAGTCATCTACTCCCAGTGAGACCTGGGGTCAGACCCAACAGCCCTGGTTCCTCATGGGGTTATACATCTCGGTGTGATGCCCCTTTTCTGTTTCCTTCTGGCCACCTCATGTGCCCTGTGCAGCAGCCTGGGAGGGGTGCCCAGAGATTGCACGGGGCCATGGGTGGGGGAGGAGCAGGGAATGGATCTGCAGAGGGGTGATTCCAGTTCCTTAGGCCCATGATCTGAAACCCTGTCGCTGGCTGACAACCTTCCCACCCCATCTCCTTTCACAAGACGTCTGGACCCCGAACAGTGACTTGTAGAAAAGAACCCTCGTCCGAGGATCACCTCAAATGCAGATTTTGTCTTCCTGGGATTGCCAACACACAATTGGAAGTTGTGGTCGAAAGTTCTGTAGTGTCTGCAGGCTTGGGGATTCATGAGCCTCTGCTTCACCTCTCGCAGAGTATCAGAGCCTGGTTCATTCACTTGTGTTCTTCCCCAGCCAGCCACCCGGCACATTCTCCCGGGTGGGATGACGTTGAACTGGGGCGGAAGGGGGAGCGTCCCCACGGCCAGGGTCAGGTTAGCTTTCTCCTTCAACTGTGGAGGGCATGAGGGGCTGTCAGTGCTAGAAATGGGTGACAGGGCAGTTGGAGGAAATCAGGGAAGGACAGGGCAAACTGTTTTGCATTAGAACTACATCCGGTGGCACGAGTCAGTGGGGTTGGAGTCCAGAGGCAGGTTGTGGACATTTTAGGGCAATGGAGACCTGAAGGAGAAAACTAAGAGAACAGAAAGTGGGAAATGTGGAGAAAGAAGTTATTACCTTCAGTAACATGATGTCATGGAGAAAAGCACTGTCATCATATTTTGGGTGAGGAAATTGTTTTATGACCTCAAGCTTCTGCCATGTATCTTCTTTCTTTTGTATGTTATGGGCTCCAAGTGTGACCATTATGGACCTATTGTGAGGGAGAAGGAAGGACCAGGAGAAACTGTGATGGTCTCAGGTTTCTCCTGCGATGTTCCCATTCTGAGAAAAGAAGACTAGAGTCTATCACGGGGGTCACTGGACTCTAATCACCCCTCTTTCTCTGGACCACTTGTAGCATTTGGGGTGGGGACTCATATTTTACTCAGGGAATAGCTTTCTCAGGGAACATGGACAATTTCCAGGACCCTCAGGAATTCCTGGAGACTGAGTAGGCCATGGAGGACCCAGGGGACAGGATTAGCACTTCCTAATTTAGGGAGCCCTGTGTGAGGGCCAGAGATATCAGAGGAAAGGGGGAGTTGAAGTGGTGGGATCCCTGGTGGACCCTATTGTCTGCCTCCCCTGGAAAGATGGCTCAAGTCCCTGAGAACTAAAGGCCAGTGTTCTTGGAAAGGGCATAGAGGAAGTAGCCTAGAAAACTGGGTGGGGTTGGGAGAGGGAAGCTACTTTTAGAGGAGGGACTTTTGGATAGGGCCTCCTTTTCCTCTCTGTAGGGGAGCCGAGCTCACAGTGATTGAAGATCAGGGCATCTCATCAATTATGGGACCAAGTTCCATAAGTTCAAGTCTTGCCTGTCCCAGCCCCAGGAGCCTCCCCTCAGACCGCCAAAGGGTACGTCCTTGGCTGCCACCCTAGCTGTTAATCTCCAGAAGGGAGAAAAATGGGACCCTGCTGTGTCACCTTCCTGCACAGTGAGCAGCCGTCAGCACAAAGTTCCGTCTTATCAGGAAACCACCGCAAAATAACAGTCTATTCTGGAGAGTGACAATTTCCAGGTGGGCCATGTACGGGCGGGAGTGTGGCTTGCACTCTGTGCCCCCGATGATCTCTCCTGGAACAGAGATCCCCAGGGCTTGAACACAGAGAATGCATAGGCTGAGCTAAAGTTGAGAGGGGCTTCTCTCTAATCTCATCCTCACTGTGTACTCTGCCTGTTGCCCCCTCAGGAGGCTCGGGTATCTGGTGTCCCCACCCACAACCTCTCACATAAATTCTCACTCCTTCTTCCAGGGACAACAGCCAATCTGGGCTCAGATGCCATTCAGGCATTTTTCACCTCGGATTTCCCCCACTGCCATTGTGCCTGGGACCTCAATGCTCCTCTTCCACTGGGCAGGGCCAGTTCTCCAGGTCCTGGTTTCAACCTGCTCCAAACCTTGAGGGCAGTGTCAGAGAATGGCCACATTACGAGGTAAAGTGTAGCCCCGAAGCTCAGAAGATGAAGAGAACATAGGACCTCCTACCCAACATCTCACCTTAAGTCATGAGAAGATGCCCCCTCTTCCTCCCACCTGTTCGGGCTTTCCCCTAGTCACTGGGGTTCCTTGTCCCTGGGAACTACCATAGGCTGCAGAGACTGGGGAAGTCCCAAGTGGAACTTCACTCTGGATTCCTGCAGAGAGATCCTGCGATCTTGTTTAAGAGTCAGCTATATTCAGACTAAACTGTGTTGGGGGCTGATACTGCAGCTTCCAGAGGGAAGGACTCACCAGCTTCAGCTCTGGAGCAGAGGAGAAGGAGCGGCAGGGCAAGAGGAAGACAATGCATCTTCTCAGAGAGGCTGCCCCGGGCAGATGCTGCTTCTGTTTTCCGGCTTGGGTTTTATAACTCCAGCGATGAGTGAAGGGCTGGGCTGGTAACCACAGGAACTGTGTGGTCATGTTTTCTTCTCCCATCCTAAACTGGTGATCTTTCTGATCAGAAGTTTCCCCCAAGTTACCCTCTGTTTTGCTGGAGGTGAAGTGGAGGTCTGACCCCCAAGTTTTGGCTTCCAGGATGAGCTTTCAACCATGGTGCCTTATCTCGTGAGGGGAGGTGGAGGGATTGTGTCTTTCGCAGTCAGGGCAGCTGGTTTCAGGCTCATCAGAAACATGGGTGGGGAGAGTCCTTACACAGAGCATCCAGAAACACATGCACTTTTATGGCCCACAATAGGAAGTGCATTTTGCAAAGGGACCCAGTAGCCATATATATGCATGTGTGACTACACGAGCACAAACATACACACGTACAAATGAATCAAAAGTTTTGGGAAACAATATTTATCCTTGTCATGTGCAATGCTTTCAGTTTCCATTCATTCCATTCCACTCTGTATTTTTTATTTTTTATTTAAAAAATTTTAAATGTTTATTTATTTTGAGAGAGAGAGAGAGAGAGCAGGGGAGAGGCAGAGAGAGGGAGAGAGAACCCAAGCAGGCTCTACACTGACAGTGCAGAGCCTGATGTGGGGCTTGATCCCACGAACCTCGAGATCATGACCTGAGCTGAAATCAAGAGTTGGACACTCAACTCACTGAGCCACCCAGGCGCCCCATCTACTCCATATTAAAATATGGACAGCACTCCACTTAAAGGGTGACCACCTACAATTTGAAAACCATTGATCTGATCTCTCTCATCCTCTGAACCAGATGTTCATAGGCAGAAGAAAGATCTATGGAGCGTAGATGGGGGAAGGGAACATACCCGATGGTAGGGTTTTATACACATTATCACAAGAGCAAGTGGGATTGGAATTAGCATTTTTTGAGAGCCTATGCATCATTTATTGTCCCAACTCTTGATATATTTGCATAACAACCCTGTGAAGTATGTATTATTAGCTCAGTTTTATGGATTGGCTATTGAGGCTTATAGTTTAGAAATAGATTTTCCTTATTCCAAATCAAGGGCCCTCTCTGCCCTACCACCAAAGAGAAACAGAGAAATAGAGTCCCACCAATGGGGATGTAGATGTAGAAGAATGGTTTGCCCTGGGAGCCTGGGGTTTCCTACTCTCTCATTATTATTCAAACTTGTTTTGCTGAAATAGAATGTACACAGAGGTCAGTATCTGAGGTTTTACTCTTTTTATTCTTCAGAAAATACCATTACTGTCACTTTACAGATGTAGGACTGAGGCTCAGACACATTAACATGACCAAGATCACACAACTCATAACTACCATAACCAAGTTTCAAGTACATACTTGCTGTTTTCCCCAGACTTGGAGAAGCAGGGAGTCCAGGGAAGAGTTGGGTAACGGGGAGGAGTGTCATTTCTCTTGGAGACTGAGAAGCCATTTAATTCAGAGATGGGTAAGCACAGGGGAAAAATATCTTCCCCAAATCATTCTACCATGCCCTTGGTCTCAGCTTGGGTTTGTGACTGGAGTGGTTCATTCCTTAGGAAATACTGGTTAGGTCCTCAGTTGTCCTCAGCTCTGACCCTCTCTAGAATAATTACACCTGCACGTATTTCTAGTCCCTGTACAATTTTTTTTTGTAAAATTTTTTGACGAGTCCCTGTACTAATTTTTTCTCACTCTCTTTATCTGCCAGATAAAATACAGAATGCACAGTTAAATTTGTATTTCAGATGAATAACAAATCATTTTTTAAGTATACCTCAATATCAAATGAGACATACTTATACTAAAATAAATTGTCAATCTGAAATTCAAATGTATCTGGGAGTCCTGCATTTTTATTTGCTAAAGATGGCAAACTTACTCTGGGCATTCTACCATCAGCAGAACAGAGGCGAATCTGGACCTGGAGAAGTCTTGTCCTTTGGCCCTGCACCAGTTGGACCCAAAATCCGAGAGGTAAGCAAATGAAACATTTCTATTTTTCACTCATGTAATGAGAAGTTGAGGGGTAGGTAGTCCAGGACTTGTGTGATAGTTCCACAGCATCAGTAAAGACCTGGCTCACCAACATTTAATTTTTGTTTCACCTGTACTGGCTGAGGGCAAGAGAATGGAATAGGTATAAGCTCTGGTCAAGTGCCAATTTCAGAAATAAAGTTGGCACTATCTGCCCATATTTTCCATATTTTCTTCCTTGTGCTGTCATGTGTGTTTGCATGTTTGAACTGATTTCCTTTTTCTCTCTTCTCTGCCCTCCTTCTGCTATTTTGTATATAGTATGTTGTTGGTGGTGAACCTTCGGCTTAGTCCACGGTTTGTAGAATATCACTTTGGGAGTCTGACTAGATTAGAGGTGGCATGGGTATCACCTAGAAATCCTGTACTTGGAGTCGAAAGCAGTAACTGATGAGACTGGATTATATCAGTTCTGGGGAGAGTCAAGCCTCATTTTTCTTTGTACGAGAGATAGAGAGGATTACGTTCAATGAGAGCACTTTTGTTTTAGGGAGGTTAGGTACAGAGAAGGAGTGTGTGGCAGCTACGTGATGGCTTGTAGGAGACATTTGCCATGTATGGTGGGTCCTTAGTGTCTTTTGAACACCCTTCCCATATTAGAGGAATTCCCAGCTATGATTCTTGCTTTCCTAAGGTGGAATCCATAAACTTCCTTTCTCAGGTTCCTTTGCATGTAGGCCTCAATCTTGTGACTGAGACTCTACCAATCAGTTGAGTAGGTATAAAACTTGATTTAGAAAGGTGTAATCAGAGGGAGCAGGCATCATGTGGAATTAATTTTTCCAGTGAGGGTGAGTGGCCAAGGGGTCTGGTTTTTGGGGAAAAATGAGTTGTGGGTCAGCTGTCTGGTGCTGCCTGAGGGCCAAGCCAATGGGCTGTGACACCTTTGCTGAACAGTCCTGTGCTGTAGTTCAACGTCGTTTCCCTGGCTACATCGCCTCTATATCTGATTCCACAGCATGTGAGGAAGATGGTGACTCTGCATAAGGAAGAATTTGCTAATAATCTTTTGTTACAACACGAATGTGTGGGGAGGGGAGGCAAGTGATTTCCCCATTGCCTGAGATATTAAAGTAGAGGTTGGACAGAGTCTTGTTTAAGATTCACAGTGAGTGGGAAGGAAAAGGTTGGGCCGACTATAAAAACACTGGCATTTAGTGACGGCAATGTTCCTGGGCCACTATAATGCAGAGGGATCATCCCTCCCCTGAGTTCCTGAAGCATTTATCATCAGTGCCATTATTCACTTTGACATTCAAGGCACATGGCCGGCTTTGTAGTTAGATGGGAGAACTTGAATCCTTCTGCCGCTTAGCTATCTGTCTGACCTTAGCAAAATTCCTTAAGTTCTCAGCTTTAGTTACTACCTTTGTAAAATACAAAGAATGACATGAAACAGGGTTTTTGGAGAATTAAATATGGTGCTAAATGAAAAATGCCACATGGTTGGTCTTTAATAAACACTGATTTGGTCCCCTTGTGTTATATCTTGCGTGGTCATATAATGGTTTGATGGGCAAATTGTGTATATGTCCTCCTGGAGGCTGTTTATCTTTCCCTCTAAATTCTCCTAAACGTATTATGGATTAATCAGATTTACCAGACTTGAGTCATGTCCTGCTTTGTACACCATCTTGTTTTATTTGTTGAACTTTAAGTTGCCAGGGTGTTTCTTAACCTTGTTCTCTGAGTAATAGCTGTGTCTTTTTGGATTGAGCATGTGACTGAAGTGGGTTTAACCCTCAAACTGCCATGCAGGACTAGAACAGCTGTAAACGTTGACACATGTTGCAAGAAGAAATACTCTTGTAAGAAATACTATGGAGAGGGACACCTGATGGCACGGGCTTGTGCTTTCTTGCCTCCGATTGAGACAGCAGTGCAATGGAGAAGGGACAGTAAGTACATTCTTTATGGCATTGGCCACATTTTCCCGAAGCAGGCTGGAGCTCACTCTGTGCTTGCCCTTGCAATAGCTGATGTTTCTGAATGACCAAGTTTTTCTGAATTTAACTGCTACTGGTTTACATTCAATATCTGCCAAGTAATTTGCAAGGATATAAGCTGATACAGGTTCCTATACCTGGGCCTGTAGCCCTACCACACTAGTTCCTTTTTTTTAATTTTATTTTTAATTTATTAAAATTTACATCCAAATTAGTTAGCATATAGTGCAACAATGATTTCAGGAGTAGATTGCTTAGTGCCCCTTACTCATTTAGCCCATTCCCTCTCCCACAACACCTCCAGTAACCCTCAGTTTGTTCTCCATATTTATGAGCCTCTTATGCTTTGTCCGCCTCCCTGTTTTTATATTATTTTTGTTTCCCTTCCCTTATGTTCATCTGTTTTGTCTCTTAAAGTCCTCATATGAGTGAAATCATATGATTTTTGTCTTTCTCTGACTGACTGATTTCACTTGGCATAATACCCTCCAGTTCCATCCACATAGTTGCAAATGGCAAGATTTCATTCTTTTTTGATTGCCGAGTAATACTCCATTGTATATATATATATATACCACATCTTTATCCATTCATCCATCGATGGACATTTGGGCTCTTTCCATTCTTTGGCTATTGTTGATAGTGCTGCTATAAACATGGGGGTGCGTGTGTCCCTTCGAAACAGCACACCTGTATCCCTTGGATAAATGCCTAGCAGTGCAATTACTGGGTCGTAGGGTAGTTCTATTTTTAGTTTTTTGAGGAAACTCCATATTGTTTTCCAGAGTAGCTGCACCAGCTTGCATTCCCACCACCAATGCAAAAGAGATCCTCTTTCTCTGCATCCTCGCTAACATCTGTTGTTGCCTGAATTGTTAATGTTAGCCATTCTGACAGGTGTGAGGTGGTATCTCACGGTGGTTCTGATTTGTATTTCCCTGATGATGAGTGATGTGGAGCATTTTTTCATGTGTCGGTTGGCCGTCTGGATGTCTTCTTTGGAGAAGTGTCTATTCATGTCTTTTGCCCATTTTTTTTCATGGGGTTATTTGTTTTTTGGGTGTTGTGTTTGATCAGTTCTTTATAGATTTTGGATACTAACCCTTTATCTGACGTGTCATTTGCAAATATCTTCTCCCATTCTGTTGGTTGCCTTTTAGTTTTGCTGAGTGTTTCCTTTGCTGTGCAGAAGCTTTTTATTTTGATGAGGTCCCAGTAGTTCATTTTTGCTTTTGTTTCCCTTGCCTCTGGAGATGTGTTGAGTAAGAAGTTGCTGTCGCCAAGGTCAGAGATGTTTTTGCCTGCTTTCTTCTCGAGGATTTTGATGGCTTCCAGTCTTACATTGAGGTCTTTCATCCATTTTGAGTTTATTTTTGTGTCTGGTGTAAGAAAGTGGTCCAGGTTCATTGTTCTGCATGTCGCTGTCCAGTTTTCCCAGCACCACTTGCTGAAGAGACTGTCTTTGTTCCACTGGATATTCTTTCCTGATTTGTCAAAGATTAGCCAGCTATACGTTTGTGGGTCCATTTCTGGGTTCTCTATTCTGTTCCACTGATCTGAGTGTCTGTTCTTGTGCTAGTACCATACTGTCCTGATGATTACAGTTTTGTAGTATAGCTTGAAGTCTGGGATTGTGATGCCTCCTGCTTTGGTTTTCTTTTTCTTTTTTTTAATTTATTTTTAAAAAAAAATTTTTTTTTTCAACGTTTATTTATTTTTGGGACAGAGAGAGACAGAGCATGAACGGGGGAGGGGCAGAGAGAGAGGGAGACACAGAATCGGAAACAGGCTCCAGGCTCTGAGCCATCAGCCCAGAGCCCGACACGGGGCTCGAACCCACGGACCGCGAGATCGTGACCTGGCTGAAGTCGGATGCTTAACCGACTGCGCCACCCAGGCGCCCCTGGTTTTCTTTTTCAAGATTGCTTTGGCTATTCGGGGTCTTTTCTGGTTCCATACAAATTTTAGGATTGTTTGTTCTAGCTCTGAGAAGAATGCTGGTGTTATTTTGATAGAGATTGCGCTGAGTATGTAGATTGCTTTGGGTAGTATCAACATTTTAACAATATTTGTTCTTCCTATCCAGTAGCATGGAATCTTTTTCCATTTTTTGGTGTTGTCTTCAATTTCTTTCATAAGCTTTCTATAGTTTTCAGTGTATACATTTTTCACCTCTTTGGTTAGATTTATTCCTAGGTATTTTATGGCTTTTTGTGTAACTGTCAATGGAATCGATTCCTTGATTTCTCTTTCTGTTGCTTCATTTTTGGTGAATAGGAATGCAACTGATTTCTGTGTGTTGATTTTATATCCTGCACTTTGTTGAATTCATGAATCAGTTCTAGCAGTTTTTTGGTGGAATAAATAAAAAATTTATAAAATAAAAAATTTAATAAAATAATTTTTTAATAATTTAAAAATACATATATAGTTACATATGTATGTGTGTGTATATATATAATATATATATAAATATATATAATATATATATAAATATATAATATATAAAAATATATATAATGTATATATAAATATATATATATTTAAAAATACACACACAGGGGCGCCTGGGTGGCGCAGTTGGTTAAGTGTCCGACTTTAGCCAGGTCACGATCTCGCGGTCCGTGAGTTCGAGCCCCGCGTCAGGCTCTGGGCTGATGGCTCAGAGCCTGGAGCCTGTTTCCAATTCTGTGTCTCCCTCTCTCTCTGCCCCTCCCCCGTTCATGCTCTGTCTCTCTCTGTCCCAAAAATAAATAAAAACGTTGGAAAAAAAAAATTAAAAAAAAAATACACACACAAAAAAGCGAATGAATGATGCTAGATCCTAGGTGTGTTTTTGTCTGGGTGTTGAAAGTGGTTTGACAGATTAGAGAAAAAAAGGGGGGGGGGAGAAAAAAAAAAGGAAATCATTTGAGAATTTTAAAAAATGAATACACTGAAGTAGACTAAAATGAGATGATGGGAGTAATATAGAATTTGAAAAAATTTACACCAAAGTAAAGAATATAGTAGAAAAAAATTAAAGAAAAATATTTTTAATAAAAATTAAAAATAAAATTAATTTTTTTCTCTTTCTGTATTGAAGAAAAAGAAAAGAAATGAAAAAGAAAAAAGAGAGAAAGAAAAAAGAAGGAAATTGTTTTAAAATTTGAAAAAGTGAATCCACTGAAGTAGACTAAAATAAAATGATGGAAGTAAAATAGAATTTGAAAAAATTTACACAAAGGTAAAAAATACAGTAAAAAATTAAAGAAAAATATTTTTAATAAAAATTGAAAATAAAAATAAATTTTTTTCTCTTTCTGTTTTCAAGAAAAAGAAAAGAAGTGAAAAAGAAAAAAAAAAAAAGAAAATTGAATAGATGGATCTGCTAACAGATTGCAATAGGACTGACATTACTTAGTTTTCCCCTAGAAGTCAGACTATGAAGCGCTTTATAGTCCATAAACTAAGTAGGCGGTGAGACCTGTGTTCTTGAAGAGCGAGGTTGGCGAGGTTGGCGGGGCTCAGTGTAATGGCTCTGCTCTCCACTAGATGGCACTGCTAGCCTACTGGGATGGAATGTTATGGTGCTCGCAGGTCCGCAGGTCCGTGTGAGTATGCGCATGTGCGGGAGCGGTGAAAATGGCGTCACCCAGCTACCTGGTCTAGTATCAGAAGTCTGTTCTCCCCAGTCAGCAATCTCACACCCATCCTTTGTCTTCGGTTTTCTTCCACTCCCTGCTTTTTCACTCTCCGTGACCAAGCCCCAGGCAGTACCTCTCTCCCGAGTTTTGTCTCAGATGCAGCTGTTTTCCCTGGCCCCTTACTTCTAAAGGAACTGCGGCTTTGACCCGCTCCGCCCCTCTGCAGGAGGGTCTCACAGAGGAATGGCCGAATGTCAGCTGCACCCAGGAACGCTTGCTGGACCCTGCTGCTGCTGGTGCCCCGAGACTGCAGCCAGGTGCCAGCCCACCCCAGGAAAAGGTTCGTGAGATAGTTTAGCAGCAGCTTTTCAGGGATTATGGAAAATCACAACACACATCTGGCACCAGGCTTCACCCTTAACGACCTTGTTCTAGCACCAGCGAATGTGGCTGTTTTCTGGGGTCTGCTGGGACCAGGTGGCTTTAACCGTCTCTACCAAATGTCCTTGCAGCAGTGGAACAGCTTTTTCCCGTGTGCCCCAACAACCTCCCAGACCCCACTCTGCTCCTGGGGATCCGCCCTTCCCACCAGGCACCACCAGGTATCGAGCTGCGGAGTTGTAGCCTTTGCGCTCCCCTTGTTTACAGTCTTAATGGAACTTAAACCCTCTCCTTTCTCCTTTCTCCCTTTTTAGTTTTGTCCCTGTGGCTGTTTCCAATTTTCTGCTTTCTCTCCAACTGCTTTTGGGGACGGGTGCTTTTCCCGTGTTCTCCCCTCCCCTGCCCCCATCTCCATCCTCTCTCCACCTGCAAAAGCACCTCCCTTCCTGCAGCTTCTCGCTTCCCAAGTTCACCTCTCCGTGCTGCGTACCTGCTGGGTTCTGTGGTTCAGGTTGTGCAGATTGTTGTGTTAATTCTCCAATCAGTTTTCTAGGTGTGCAGGATGGTTTAGTGTTGGTCTGGCTGTATTTCATGGACACACAAAAAACTTCCATGTTGTTCTGCCATCTTGGCTCCTCCCCCCCACACTAGTTCCTTTTGAATGACTTCCCTCAGCATGATTGTTCCAGTGGACAGATTATCCAAGAGAATGACGGATGAAGAGGTCCTGGGAGCTGACTCCAAGTTTTGGATTGGGAGGAATAGGTCTCATGCCCTCACACAGGCTCTTCAGCAAGAACCACCCCCCACCCATGGGTGCTTTTTTGGATTTCTTCCTGCTAGGTCTTTTTTCCATTTACCATTCTTGCGATAGGCTGGTGTTTGAGCAGGCAAAGTCCTAGGGTGCCCCTTCTCACGAGTTTGGGCAAGCCCTTTGCCCTGAGCAGTTTCTCCTCTGGACCCTGTGATGCTATCACCCCCCATCACTCTCAGGATCGGTCAGGCAGGCCCTCCTCTTCTGCACCTCAGAATTAACATGGCACCGAGTGGCCGTGGTGGCCTTATGTTTTCTGGGTGTGCTGTGGGAGAGACTGGTGAGGCAACAGCTGTGGTTTCCCTTCCAGGGGTCTACGCCATGCTCGTTTAATCTGTGGTTGTCGTCAATGACAGAGTCAACACCTGGAGGCTCAGCCCATGGTGTCCCCGGCTGCTTCCTGTGGGCCACACTGTCAGGGTATCACTCCTGGATTTGGACCCACTTGTGTTCTAGACAGTCCTAGAATGGGCTGGTATCCTCCTTCTACTGGGATTGCTATTCCGTGTTGAGGCCTCATACGGGTGTCTCATTTGACTTGTTTTTTTCTCCATGTCTTATGTTTTTAGTTGCAAGGAGATTCCTTTGTTCCTTGAGTGGTGAATGCTCCCAGCTGCAGGTAGATTCCAGTAAGCCTGTTGGGACAGCTTGAGGAGAAGTTATGTGAGATATCAGAGGCAGGGGGTGTACAGAACCCCCAGCACGGGGGCGAGCCAGCCATCTAGGTGTCACTGAGAGTTTTCCCCGGTGTTTCTGATGAAAGACATTGGGTTGTTTCCAGGTTTTTGTAATTATGAATAGAGCTGGTTTAAACATTTGGGTACAGGTTTTTGTGTGAACTTAAGTTTTCATTTCTTTTTTTATTTTTTTTATTTAAAAAAAATTTTTTTTTCAATGTTTATTTATTTTTGGGACAGAGAGAGACAGAGCATGAACGGGGGAGGGGCAGAGAGAGAGGGAGACACAGAATCGGAAACAGGCTCCAGGCTCTGAGCCATCAGCCCAGAGCCCGACGCGGGGCTCAAACTCACGGACCGTGAGATCGTGACCTGGCTGAAGTCGGACACTTAACCGACCGCGCCACCCAGGCGCCCCAAGTTTTCATTTCTGTAAGGTAAACAGCCAGGGGTAGGATTCTAGGTCATACAGTAAGTGTATATTTAATTTTCTAAGAAACTGCCAACCTCTTTTCTAAAGTGGCTGTACCACTTTGCACTCCCCTAGCAACGGATGAAGTTATGCAAGCCCTGTCAGTCCCTTGGGGTCCGATTCAGCCTGCAGACAGTCCAGATCTCTGCGGTCTCGACAGGCCCCAGTACTTCTTGGAGGCCAGGCTGGCAGGGTAGGCTGACTACTCTGTCCACGTCTCCGGTTGTCCAGCTTCCCGGGAAGAAAAGCTGCCGTCTAAATGTGCTGTCCCAAGGGGTCAGGAGTGTGTGGGGTCTTAGCAACAATTCAGTGTGTGCTCTGGTCTCCTAAGCAGACATCACACATAATGTCCTGTTCCTTGTATTTCATGTTTAAAACTACTTAATTATACAAATATAAAATGAGATTTAGGGCTAAAAGAAAAAAACACATCTTTTAATTATCATTGTAGCATAAGTTCTTTCATTTTTGAGATCTTTCTGATTTTTTCTCTTAAAAATTTGTCAGATGGGGTGCCTGGGTGGCTCAGCCGGTAAAGCATCTGACTTCGGCTCAGGTCATGATCTCACAGTTGGTGGGTTTGAACCCGATGGGCTTTGTGCTGATAGTGCAGAGCTTACTTGGGATTCTGTGTCTCGCTCTCTCTCTGCCCCTCCCCCACTTGTGCTTGCTCTCTCTCTCAAAAATATATAAACACACACACACCCAAAAAAACCTAAAAATAACTAAAAAAAAAATTTCAGACTTATGCCTGTTTTTGTCTTTCTTTAATGGTAATTTAGGGGTGGCTGGGTGGCTCAGTCGGTTAAGTGTCTGACTCTTGATCTCAGCTCAAATCTTGATCTCAGGGTCATGAGATCCAGTCCTGTGTTGGGCTCTGCACTGGACACGAAGCCTACTAAAAAAAAAATGGTAATTAAAAATTTTTTTCACAATCATGTTTTATTTGCATCACAAGTATATATCACAAACTGTATTTTATACATTGTGTGGGCATTAACATAGATCTATTTTTTTTTAAATTTCTTTTTAACGTTTATTTATTTTTGAGACAGAGAGAGACAGAGCATGAACAGGGGAGGGTCAGAGAGAGGGAGACACAGAATACGAAACAGGCTCCAGGCTCCGAGCTGTCAGCACAGAGCCCGACAAGGGGCTCGAACTCACGGACTGCGAGATCATGACCTGAGCCGAAGTTGGCCGCTTAACTGACTGAGCCACCCAGGAGCCCCAGATCTATTTTTTAAATAAAATTTTCTTTTAAATCATAAAAATTATAATATTTGCTATTGCTTTTATATTTTTGTATTTAGAGTGATTTTCACCAGGTCCTTTTTATTTCTTCCTATATCTTCAACTTTCTGTCTATTGTCCTATTTTTATTGTTCATTATTTACTGAAAAATGTTTATTCATTTATTTTGAGAGAGGGACGTTTGGGGAGGGGCAGAGAGAGAGAGGGAGAAAGCGAGAATCCCAAGCAGGTCCTATGCTGTCAGCACAGAGCCCAACACGGGGCTTGATCTCATGAACCATGAGATCGTGACCTGAGCCAAAGTCAAGAGTTGGATGCTTAACCGACTGAGCCACCCATGCACCCTATTTTTTACTTTTCTTATTTCTTTGTAAAAGTGTTTATTAATTTTGAGAGAGAGAGAGAGAGATCTCTCTCTCTCTCTCTCTCTCTCTCTCTCTCTCATTTGGGCTGCTTCCATACCTTGGCTATTGTAAACAATGCTGCAATAAACATAAGGGTACCTGTATCTTTTCAAATTAGTGTTTTCATTTTCTTTGGGTAAATACCCGGTAGTAAGTAGTGAAATTACTGGATCTTATGGTATTTCTGGTTTTAAGTTTCTGAGGAATCTCCATACTGTTTTCCACAGCGGCTGTACCAATTTACCCACTTACACTTGTTTTACACATAGAGTTAATTACCAGTCTTGTATATTATGCTTGCTTTTTTTTTTTTTTTTTTTTACACCTGTACTGACCAGTGGCAAAGCTGGAAGCCATGAACTGTGACTGGCAGGCTATAGGAGGATAGAGGTGCTGGGTTCCCTGTGGGCAGCAACGGCAGCTCTTTCCTGCCTGGGGCCAGGCCTGCCTTCTCAGGCCTTTTAGGGACTGTAGTGGGACCTGTTTGGAGGTCCTTGAATTGCAGGTTCCTGAGAGTTAGTTGGAGTTGATGCCCTGTTTCCCTGCGTTAGGGTAGGTGTGGCTGTGTGTTTGCTCAGCTCAGAGTGTTGCAGGTCACTTGGAGGAGGAAATGTTGGAGAACTTGGGCCAACTCAGATATCCTTCTGGAAGACCTGAGACATCGTGTCATTTCTGGAGGAAGATGACAGTTGAATTTGGGTGGCTCTGATGTAGTTCACAGACTGGGCTGACACTGATGGTTTGGGGGCTCTCCCCTCAGCTAGAATGGTCCTGCCCCACCTACAACTTTGTTTTGACGGCTGTAACAGACGGACCCATTTGGAGGACTTCTAGGTGTCATCCCTCCCCCTCCCTCCTGAGCTCTTGTGCTTGGGAAGTTTTATCCTCCCCACTTTTCCATCTTGGCACATGGTTCCCTGGCTGCAGACCCAATATTGAGAGAGATGATAATGATGAGGTAGAAGTGGGTATAGGGACTCGAGATAACAACAGCCTAGGCCTGGGGTCATCTCTGGAAACAGTCATGGGGAGTTTGCTATGGTGCATCTCTGCTCTGAACTGCAGTAGCTGAGACACAGGTTTTGAGGAAAGAGGAACATTGAGAGGAGGAGGAGGAAGAAAAGGAGGCAGTGGGGGAAGAAGGTAAATTAGTGCCAACATTACTTTGGATGTTAAATCCAAAGTGTGCAGATCAAATTTTTTTCTTCAATAACCCATAATACCACACAGTGCACAGGGAGATAAGTAGGCAAGATTATTAATCTGGTAAGAAAGGAGCCCAGAACAATTCTTCATTCAAGCCATAGAAGGATATCTGGACTCCTCCGTCAGAGCAGACCAGCTCTGTGGGAGAGAGAAGAGTCTCACGCACATAAGTATGGTGAAGGCAGCATTTTTATTGAAGTTTGCTGGGGATACAATCAGTAGGGGCTTTGTGTGCCTCTGAGAGCCTCCCTGGGCTCAGGCTGGGGTCAGGTTCTGTGGAACCCAGGGCTACTCAGGGAGGCCTCGGGCTTTGGGATTCTCACGTAGGCTGGTCAGGCTTCTGTGGCTACTGTTTCTTCAAGATTTCATTAATCCAAGGCACATATGGGGAGATTCGAGTGAAGACAGCAGGGGCTTTTGCATCTGTACGTCCATAAGACACAATACCTTGGGCCACCTCTGCACAAAAAAGGGGGCCCCCAGAATCCCCCTGTGGGTTAGAGAAAGCAGATCATGAACAGGAAACATCCTTCTCACCCTACTGTCACTTCATCTGGGTTCTATCAGCAACCTGGCTAGTGCCAAGATACCCTAGAGTCAGATCAGGAATCCTGGCTCCTCATGGAGTCATAAGTTAGGGGTTTAATGTCTCTGGCATGGAACCATAAGCCTAGATCCTGTTCTCTCCATCTCTTCCTTTCTCTCCTGAAGACCTGTCAGCCAGGTCTTCAACTAGATGAGAGGGTCAGAGGCAGGACTTGGGTATGTGAGGATGGAACCCAGAAGGAGGATTCTAGTTCCCATGGTGCTAGAAACCCACAAGCTCAGACACCAGTCACTGTACTAGGGGACTTCATGACCCCACATCCTCCCAGGAGGATGCTGTCTCCCAGGGACCGTTGTGAGGAGAAAGTGTAGGTGTGTGGTCACCTTGTATGCTGATCTTGTCTTCCTGGGATTGCCCACACAGATTTGTAATTTATGGCTGTAAAACGTATAGTGGTTGCAGGCCTTGGCATCCATGAGTCTCAACTTCACCTCCCTCAGAGTATCTGACACCGACTCCATCACTCCCGTTCTTCCCCAGCCAGCTGCTCTGCACATTCTCCCAGGTGGAATGAAGGTAGACCAGTGGGCAGGGAGATTGTCCCCATGGCGTGGGTCAGCTTGGCTCTTGTTTGTAGCTGTGAGGGAGGGAGAGTAGATGGACCTCCAGTCCCAGAGAACGTGGGGGGTGTGCTGTGGTAGAGGCTCCCTGGGCAGGGCCAAGAGTTTCTCCCCAGTGGGATGGTGATGACATGGAGTGGGATGAGGGTGGGTCCCGAGGACATGGGTTGGACAAGGGAGAATGAGAAATGCACAGGTTAGGAGAAAAGTTCAAGAAGGGGGAATGGGAAAGTGCTGGAAGGCTAATGGCACCTTCAGTAACATGATGTCATTAAGGTTGGTAAAAAAGTTGTAATTTGGGTGAACTATTTGTTCTGAGACTTCCAGCTTCTGCCATGTGGATTCTTCCTGTTTTATGTCATGAGATCCCAGAGTGACAGTAATTTTCCTGTTGAGAAGGAGGAGAGAGGCAGGAAAAGGTGCTGGTCTTCTGAAAAGGGTTCATTCTGAGCAAGGACACATCAGGCTCTCTTCTTTCCCAGTACAAGGCAAGACCTGAGGAACTCAGGTCTTAACTGAGGACAGAAGTCCCCCCTCCCACCCCGGGATCATAGTGGGTTCAGGAAGGGCCAGGCCCTGGCAGCTACATGGGACTGAGCGAGCTCAGCTGGCTGGCATCAGGACAGAAAGGCAGTGTTAGCTTGCTGTGACCTGGCTGGTCTTTGGAGGTGGAGACAGCAAATGAAAATGGGCTGGTCCCTCCCAATATGCATTGCTGATCATCTTGAGATGAGCAGGACACAAGAATTTCTCCTTAGGCCACTTTGAAGTTGCGTGTAACTCTGGCACCTACAGCTCCTCACGTGAAAAGAGAGTAGGTCAAAGTTTTCTTACCTTCCTTTACAATAAGCGGCTGTCAACACAAATTCTTGACTTACGAGAAACCCACCACAGCTGGCAACATAACCCTGGTCAGTGATGATTTCCAGATGGGCCATGTAGGGGCAGGGGTGCGGCTTGGACTCAATGCCACTGATGATTTCCACTGAAACAGAGAACCCCAGGTCCCTAAATGCAGGCTCCCTTGCCTTGGGATAGAGCACTGGGTGAGGGAAAGGAGGTGGAAGCTGACGACCCACAGAGCTTTTACCTTACTTCTAATGGAGCTCAGACCTCTGTGTGTCCTTTTTGCTGGTTTCTTGACCCTAATCCGCCTTGTCAACTGACCCTCACCCTACTTTCAGAACATGATGGTTAGTCTTGATTCCGAGCTGTCATTTAAACGTTTCTTCAGGTCTCTATCCTGACCTCTTCCACCTGAGAGCAAGCACCAAGAAGGACCATGAATCAGAATTGTGGCTATTTTCAGGAAAGTGGGTTAGGAGGAACTTCCAAAGACAGTTTTCTGATTCTTTCTCCACCCAAGTCTTCTCATCCCAGGGAAACTGTCATCAACTGCAGGGAAAGAGTCTGACCCTTCCAGGTGGAGATTTCCCCCTAGAATACTTGTTATGGAACTTGTAGCCTGACTTAAGGGCTTCTTTGACAGGGGGTTACACCCTAGACTCACCACCTCCAGCTTCAGGAGGCAAAAGAAAGGCCAACAAAAGGACTAGGACCTGCATTTTCCCAGTGACAGTGTCCATGGTGAGCTTCTTCTGTCCCTGCCCTCCCTTGCCCCTGCTTTTATAACCCCAGAAGTAGAAGGAAGAGGAGGACTGGAAACCACAGAAACCACCTAGTCACATTTTTGTCTTTCACTTTGGCCTGGCTAGCTTCCTCATCAGAAAGTCTTATGACCCTTCTCTCTGCTCTGCTGGTGTCGAGGCTATGGTCAGAGCCCAAGAGTTCTGTTTACTGGGACGAGGCATGCACCTTTCTCATCTAATGCAGTTCTCTTGAGGCAGTATAGTAACACAGATGAAGGGGTTTTAATTTTTTAAAATTGTATTTATTTTTATTATTGAAGTATAGTTGCCATATCATGTTATGTTAGGTTTCAGGCATACAACACAGTGATTCAACAATTCTATACATTACTCAGTGCTCCCCATGATAAGTGTACTCACCATCCATCACCATACAGTATTATCACAATCTTATTGACAATATTCCCTATGCTGTACTTTCTCTCTTCAGGACTGATTTATTTCACAAAATATAAATAAGAATGTATAAATATATGTAAAATTTATTTATAAAATATAAGGATGTATAAATAAAATATATTTATAAAATATAAGTATAAATTTTATAAATAAGGAGGTTTATACTTCTTAACCCCCTTCACCTGTTTTGCCCATTCCCCACTGACTTCTTTTCTGGCAACCACCAATTTGTTCTCTGTATTTAAGAGTCTGTTTTTGGGGCACCTGGATGGCTCAGTTGGTTAGGCTTCTGACTCTTGATATTAGTTCGGGTCATGGTCTCACGGTTCCTGAGATAGAGATCCAAAATACGTCAGATCTGAAACTCGTACTTTTTCCATTCCACTAATCTGAACAACAAGGAATGTGGGATGAAGGGATAGTCTAGTAAATGGAGAAAGGAATGGAATGTATCAAGAAGAACACTTGTGTTCTCTAGAGGCTGTTGGGGTTTTCCCCTTGTGCACTGAGGGTCACACTTGGTTTGGTAACAAAATGATATCTCAGTTGTCATTATTTGAGATATTACTCTAGGCTTTCATTCTTTTATGTGCCTTGAGAAAGAAAAAAGTTGTTCTTGATTAAATAATAACATGCCATCGATTACAAGATTCATTCTTATTGTAAAGGGGTTAAAATGTAGAATATTGGGTATCTTGGAATCAATGCAATATGGTATATTCCAAGCACCTCCTTCACCCTGACACCAATCCTGAGAACTATTACTGTTTCCATTTAACAGATGAGGAAACTGAGGCTCATAGAATTTGAGTCACTTGACAAGATGTCAAAGCCAATACATATCAGAATTAGGTGCCAAACTCCATATCTTCCATATATGGATATATCTTTCCATATATCACCCTGCTTTCCTAGACCGTAAAAACAAAACAACAACAATGAGAAGGATCTAGAGAGGCTTTCTTCACCAATATCCACAGTTTTAGAAGATGCAGTCCTTTTAAGAAATCCCTTATTTTACATTATTCATAATGGCTCTGCTTTCCTTAATTGAACTCTAAATAATAGAGATGTTGGCACTGGAAGTGAGTAGGAACCTAACCTACACTTAGGTTCTGAAACTTGGCCTGGGTTATCTATTACAGGTTTTCTAAATTGAATATCTATCTATCTATCTATCTATTTATATCTATATATAGATATTTTTAAAAGTTCATTTATGTATTTTTGAGAGGGGGAGAGAGAGAGTCAGTGGGAAAAGGGCAGAGAGAGATGGAGAGAGAGAATCCCAAGCAGGCTCCACACTGTCAGCATAGAGCCTGATGCTGGGCTCGATCCCATGAACCGTGAGATTATGACCTGAGCCAAAATCAAGAGTTGGACACTTAACTGACCAAAGCCACTCAGGTGCCCCTCTAATCTGAATATATTTGAAGACGTTGCTTACCCTATTGTAAGTAGTAAAAGATATTAGTTGTAAGTTGTAAGTAACCATTAATGCATACAGTAGCAAACCTATTAAAATATCACTTGTACATACCTTTAATCCCAGGCAAGACTTTAGGTGACTAAGTATTTGCTGACATAGAACATATTAGCAGAAATAAGGAATATTACGGGGTTGGTTGGTTGCTTCTAGGTGCACTAAAGAACTTAGGAGAAGTAAGTGATGAGCTTTGGGCTTTCGGTTCCAAGCTTATGATCTAAGTAAAGATCCAGAAATCTGTGCCATAAAGGAAACCCTTATATCATGGAATCTCCTGTCTGAGATTTCTAAATATTAAACCAATGTCTAATCCTGTGGGTGGTTTGAACATATTTCGAATCACCAAACTGGTAGGGTCTCTTATATAAAGTTACAGTGTTCACTGAGACTCTGAAGATTGGATTGGGAATACATTTGGACATATTCTGATGAAGCTGGCATTTTAATCCCTGAATTCCTCCAGTCTCCTTTGCCTGTCAACAGCAGCCCATCTTTTCTGGTCTGAGGAGGTTAATCTTCCCTCAGCTGAAGAATCTGTAATGAGATTCCCTGAGGTAGTTACTTTGCAGCAGACTGCTGACCACCCTCTCCTACCACCTTTAGTGCTTCTAGATCTATAACCAGATTCAACTCCCAGTAAATCCCAGATGTGTGACACATAAGGAATTGCAATATACACCAAAGCAATCGTAAGATTTTTGCTAATTTATATCAAGAGAAACATGGGAAGGGGAAGGGGCGGTGTTGAGGGTGTTGGTGTAGGTGTTGGGCCACGCTGACTTTGTTGATGGGATGAACTCAATACAGATTCCCATGTCAGCATATTAGATCAAGCATATCAAAGTAGTTCTAGCTATTTGACTAGTTGGTTGGATTGAGCTATGGATCCAAAGGTGGCCTATACCAAGTGAAGTTGAGATGCCAGACTTCTTTGATATAGAGAAAATATTCAAAGCTTTGAGGAAATTAGAAGGTAGAGTAGATTTATTATTGTGAGACTGGTTTACTCACCCCCTAAGTGTGTCTTAGGAGAGTACAGAGAACATTCTTTCCACAAAACTGTCAAAAATACTTCAGGGAGTGGGAGGCACTGGCATCTCTGGAGAGTGCTGTAGTGGCTATTTGCTGCAGGCTTAGAATGGCAGTGGGAATTGGTGCTATGATCCTGATGAGGTCAGGATCCCTGAGTTTCAAGGAGATAATGGGACCCCAGGGTGGGACAAGCCAAGCTACAGATATGCCATAGGCTTGGTTACCATATTGGGCATCAGAATTGAAGCAGAGGTCAAGATAGAGGCCCATGACTTTGACTAATTCATCATGGTGTTCCCAGAACTGAAATAGATAGGCAGCCTACTAAGGTCTTAGTTGATTTGTATAAGTGGAAGCATTCTGGGTCTGGTGAACAGAGCTTTTGAATATCACAAGGCACATCAACTAGTTCTTGGACTTGAACCAAGTCATTGACCCTTGAATGAAGAGGGTGGACTACCTTTGAGGAAGGTCCTTGCTACATAGCCAAAAAGTTGTACTATACATTTTCCTCTTTGTCTTCTTCAAAGCTACCTGTGGCCATTAGCAAAGTGACTATGAATTAGAGAAAAAAAAACTGAGACATTTTCATGCTCTTGTTTGTTTGTTTTTTTGTTGCTGGGCCCTGGCTCTGAACTGATACAAATTCCCAAAGACCTAAAATTCCCGTGTGAATCACAGCCACACGAGAAGCTTGTGGACTGATCAACAAAGTTTTGGCATGTGTCCATCTCATAGTGGGTCCAGTGGGTTCCCAAATCAACCTTTGACTATTTCCCAAGCTCCAGAATGCAGAGGTAGAATAGATATATTAAAAAGAATCTCCATAATGGTTGCCTGATTCATGGAGTGAGGGCTAATGTGGTAGAAAAAGGCCAAACGGAGCGACCAGAACTGCCTCTCCCTACCCAAATAGTAAACCAAGAGCAATATTATATTCATGGAGACATTCAGAGATTAGTGCAACCACCAAATTATAGAAGGATGCAAGAGTGATGATTCCTACCACATCTCCATTCAGATCACCTATTTGGTCTACTTAGTTTTTAGTTATAGGACTTCTGGGATCTCTGTCTTACACCTGAGGAACTCTCGATGTTTTTTTAAAGGTTTGTTTATCTATCTATCTATCTATCTATCTATCTATCTATCTATCTATCTATCTATCGGGGGAGAGAGAATCCCAAGCAGGCCCCACACTATTAGTGCAGAGCCCAATGTGGGGCTTGAACCCATGAACGGTGAGATCATGACCTAAGCTGAAACCAAGAGTCAGATGCTTAACCGACTGAACCACCCAGGCGCCCCTCAATTTTTTTTTAAATTGTGTTGGTGCTTGAAGGTGTTAGAGAACAAAGAAGCCAGGGAGATAAAAGGTTGAGGGGATGTGGATTGTAATGTCTCAGGGAGAGAACTCCCTCTGGGGTGAAAGATGGCAGGAGAGCTTGTTTTATTTGTTTTCCTTTCTCACTTCTGTTGTAGGCTCATTGCAGAGCTGAGAACAGTTGGCTTTGCATTGTTTCCTTTTCTTTCTTTCTTTCTTTCTTTCTTTCTTTCTTTCTTTCTTTTCTTAAAAATTTTTAATGTTTATTTTTAAGAGAGACAGAGACAGAGTATAAGTGGGGGAGGGGACCTTAAGAGAGAGGAAGACACAGAATCTGAAGCAGGCTCCAGGCTCTGAGCTGTCAGCTCAGAGCCCAGTATGGGGTTCGAACTCATGAACTGTGAGATCATGACCTGAGCTGAAGTTGGACACTTAACTGACTGAGCCACCCAGGTGCCCCTGTCTCATCTCCTTTCAATAGCTTCTAAATTTATGGACATGCTAGGCAGTCCTCAGGCCGTCCCCTTCCCAAGGGTTTGAGTAGTCCCTTAAATCTTGGATGCTTCTTTCATAAACCATGTGATGCTGCCAGTCTGTCAGCAATCAGCATTGGTCAGGCCAGCAAGAGACAGCTCTCTGCATCTTAGAATCAAATCTATCAATGGCAATCTTCCCATTATCTGGTGAGCTGTTGGAGGAGATCTGTTTGCACCATCTCTCTTTTTCATTTGCCTGCTTGAAGTTTGATTTGTGGTTGCTGCAAGGAATGAGATGGGGCAGCTGCTAGGAGCCAGCACAGCAGCAAGGGTCAGGGACATAGTCTCAAGGTGTCTTTTATGCTCTCCCATCTGTGGGTTCAATTAACTGAAGGGGTGCTACTCAGAACTCTCCATTTAACTTTCCAGGATGTTTTCTCATGTAATGATTCTTGCAATTCCTTATCTCTTTATAGAACCATCCAGGAATAACTTTCTCCTTCCCTTAGATACCACATATGATTGATAAACTTTTGAGCTTTTGGCTGGTCTGTGGATACTGCTATGGTGGAGGGACCCAAGCACTAAGATCTCCTGTGAAGGCTGACTTTTTAATGCTTGTAAGAGGATTGTCATATGGAGAAGAGAGGAGTGCATCTCTTAGGGCAAACATCTCTCATTTGAATATAAAGATCACACTGTCAAGGCTTGGGAAAGGGTTATCCTTTTCTTATAGAAGCCTTATTCAGACCATGCATTTGGGAGCTAGGTGAAGTAAGTGCATAGTTAAGAGCTCTGGAATCAGACTGGAATCCTGGTAGTGTCGTTTACTAGCTTTGTGATTTGGGTTACGTTTCTTCAACTCTTAGCCTCTCCCACCCAATAATTCATCTTCATAAGATGGTGAAGATTAGGGGCTCCTGGGTGGCTCAGTCAGTTAAGCGTCTGACTTCAGTTCAGGTCGTGATCTCATGGCTTGTGGGTTTGAGCCCCATGTCCGGCTCTGTGCTGACAGCTTGGAGCCTGGAGCCTGCCTTGGACTCTGTGTCTCTGCCTCTCTCTGTCCCTCCCTTGCTCTGTCTCTCAAAATATATAAACATAAAACTATTAAAAAAACAAGAATGGTGAAGATTAAAGGGGAGCCTTGGTGGCTCTGTCAGTTAAGCATCCAACTTCAGCTCAGGTCATGATCTCATGGTTCGTGAGTTTGAGCCCCACATCAGGCTCTCTGCTGTCAGCACAGAGCCTGCTTTGGATCCTCTGTCCTCCTCTCTCTCCTCCCCTTCCCCACTCGTGCTCTCTCTCTCTCAAAAATAAATAAACATTAAAAAGTGGTGAAGATTAAATAAGAGAATTTATTTGTGTAAAGTACCAGGTAAAGTAAGTACTCAAAGTTAATTACTAGTATTAGCATTATGAGCCCCCAAGATCACAAACCTCTTCCAAGAGTTTGTGAACCAGAATTGTCTTCCTCTAAGTTGTGCCAGGACTCTAAAAAGCCAATGGAAGTAAAAAGCACCTTCTAGCACTTGGAACCATCTTCTATCTGCCCCAAACCTATGACTGTATCTGAGTGAGTCTGGGACCCTCCATTCTGTTCTCAGGGGAGTGGTGGCTCTGTGCCCTGGGGTTTCCCAGCCCTGTGGGAATGCTATCCTGCTTTCCATGTTAAACTGTGGGAGCTGAGTGCTGGAGCAGCTGGTTCCATCTCCATTTTGTGTTCTGGGACCTCCTAGACCATATTTCTGTGGATTCTTTTTTTTTTTTTAATTTTTTTTAATGTTTATTTATTTTTGAGACAGAGAGAGACAGAGCATGAATGGGGGAGGGGCAGAGAGAGAGGGAGACACAGAATCGGAAGCAGGCTCCAGGCTCTGAGCCATCAGCCCAGAGCCTGACGTGGGGCTCGAACTCACGAACCATGAGATCGTGACCTGAGCTGAAGTCGGACGCTCAACCGACTGAGCCACCCAGGCGCCCCTCTGTGGATTCTTTAAGCTGCTCATCTCCTTCCTAATTTCATGGCCTTTTCCACCCAGTCTTTTTTTTTTTTAATTTAATTTAATTTTTAAATTTACATCCAAATTAATTAGCATACAGTGCAACAATGATGTCAGGAGTAGATACCTTAATGCCTTACCCATTTAGCCCATCTCCCCCACCCCCTCCAGTAACCCTCTGTTTATTCTCCATATTTATGAGTCTCTTATGCTTTGTCCCCTCCCTGTTTTTATATTAATTTTGTTTCCCTTCCCTCATGTTCATCTGTTTTGTCTCTTAAAGTCCTCATATGAGTGAAGTCATAGGATTTTTGTCTTTCTCTGACTAATTTCACTTAACATAAAATGCTCCAGTTCCATCCATATAGTTGCAAATGGCAAGATTTCATTCTTTTTGATTGCCGAGTAATAATCCATTGTATATATATATATATATACATCACATCTTCTTTATCCATTCATCCATCGATGGACATTGGGCTCTTTCCATACTTTGGCTATTGTTGATAGTGCTGCAATACATTGGGGTGCATGTGTCCCTTTGAAACAGCACACCTGTATCCCTTGGATAAATACCTAGTAGTGCAATTGCTGGGTCATAGGGTAGTTCTATTTAAAAAAATTTTTACAATGTTTTTAATTTATTTTTGAAGGAGAGAGAGAGAGAGCATGAGCAGGGGAGGAGCAGAGAGAGAGGGAGACACAGAATTCGAAGCAGGCTCCAGGCTCTATGTTGTCAGCACAGAGCCCAATGTGGGGCTCGAACTCATGAACTGTGAGATCATGACCTGAGCTGAAGTCGGATGCTCAACCGACTGAGCCACACAGGAGTCCGGGTAGTTCTATTTTTAGTTTTTTGAGGAACCTCCATACTTTTTTCCAGTGTGGCTGCACCAGCTTGCATTCCCACTAACAATGCAAAAGATATCCTCTTTCTCTGCATCCTCGCCACCTGTTGTTGCCTGAATTGTTAATGTTAGCCATTCTGACAGGTGTAAGGTGGTATCTCACGGTGGTTTTGATTTGTATTTCCCTGACGATGAGTGGTGTTGAGCATTTCTTCATGTATTGGTTGGCCATCTGGATGTCTTCTTTGGAGAAGTGTCTATTCATGTCTTTTGCCCATTTCTTCACTGGATTATTTGTTTTTTGGGTGTTGAGTTTGATCAGTTCTTTATAGATTTTGGATACTAACACTTTATCTTATGTCGTTTGCAAATATCTTCTCCCATTCTGTCGGTTGCCTTTTAGTTTTGCTGATTGTTTCCTTTGCTGTGCAGAAGCTTTTTATTTTGATGAGGTCCCAGTAGTTCATTTTTGCTTTTGTTTCCCTTGCCTCTGGAGACGTGTTGAGTAAGAAGTTGCTGTGGCCAAGGTCAGAGAGGTTTTTGCCTGCTTTCTCCTCAAGGATTTTGATGGCTTCCTGTCTTACATTGAGGTCTTTCATCCATTTTGAGTTTATTTTTGTGTCTGGTGTAAGAAAGTGGTCCAGGTTCATTGTTCTGCATGTCGCTGTCCAGTTTTCCCAGCACCACTTGGTGAAGAGACTGTCTTTATTCCATTGGATATTCTTTCCTGCTTTGTCAAAGATTAGCCGGCCATACATTTGTGGGTCCATTTCTGGGTTCTCTATTCTGTTCCACTGATCTGAGTGTTCTTGTGCCAGTACCATACTGTCTTGATGATTACATCTTTGTAGTATAGCTTGAAGTCTGGGATTGTGATGCCTCCTGCTTTGGCTTTCTTTTTCAAGATTGCTTTGGCTATTTGGGGTCTTTTCTGGTTCCATACAAATTTTAGGATTGTTTGTTCTAGCTCTGAGAAGAATGCTGGTGTTATTTTGATAGAGATTGCGCTGAATATGTAGATTGCTTTGGGTAGTATCGACATTTTAATAATATTTGTTCTTCCTACCCAGGAGCATGGAATCTTTTTTTTCCATTTTTTGGTGTGTTCTTCAATTTCTTTCATAAGCTTTCTATAGTTTTCAGCGTATAGATTTTTCACCTCTTTGGTTAGATTTATTCCTAGGTATTTTATGGTTTTTTTGTGTAACTGTCAATGGGATCGATTCCTTGATTTCTCTTTCTGTTGCTTCATTGTTGGTGTATAGGAATGCAACCAATTTCTGTGCATTGATTTTATATCCTGCGACTTTGCTGAATTTATGAATCAGTTCTAGCAGTTTTTTGGTGGAATCTTTAGGGTTTTCCATATAGAGTATCATGTCATCTGCGAAGAATGAAGGTTTGACCTCCTCCTGGCCGATTTGGATGCCTTTTATTTCTTTGTGTTGTCTGATTGCAGAGGCTAAGACTTCCAATACTATGTTGAAAAACAGTAGCGACAGAGGACATCCCTGTCTTGTTCCTGACCTTAGGGGGAAAGCTCTCAGTTTTTCCCCATTGAGGATGATATTAGTGTTGGGTTGCTCGTATATGGCTTTTATTATCTCGAGGTATGCTCCTTCTATCCCTACTTTCTTGAGGGTTTTTATCAAGAGAGGATGCTGTATTTTGTCAAATGCTTTCTCTGCATCTATTGAGAGGATCATATGGTTCTTGTCCTTTCTTTTATGGATGTGATGAATCACGTTAATTGTTTTGTGGACATTGAACCAGCCCTGTATCCCAGGTATAAATCCCATTTGGTCGTGGTGAATAATTTTTTTAATGTATTGTTGGAGCCAGTTGGCTAATATCTTGTTGAGGATTTTTGCATCCATGTTCTTCAGGGAAATTGGTCTATAGTTCTCCTTTTTAGTGAGGTCTCTGTCTGGTTTTGGAATCAAGGTAATGCTGGCTTCATAGAATGAGTTTGGAAGTTTTCCTTTCATTTCTATTTTTTGGAACAGTTTCAAGAGAATAGGTGTTAAGTCTTCCTTAAATGTTTGGTAGAATTCCCCTGGAAAGCCATCTGGCCCTGAACTCGTTTTTTTGGGAGATTTTTGATTACTAATTTGATTTCCTTACTGGCTATGGGTCTGTTCAAATTTTCTATTTCTTCCTGTTTCAGTTTTGGTAGTGTGTATGTTTCTAGGAATTTGTCCATTTCTTCCAGATTGCCCATTTTATTGGCATATAATTGCTCATAATATTTAGTCCCTATTATTGTTTTTATTTCTGCTGTGTTGGTTGTGATCTCTCCTCTTTCATTCTTGATTTTATTTGGGTCTTTTCCTTTACTTTTTGATCAGACTGGCTAGTAGTTTATCAATTTTGTTAATTCTTTCAAAGTACCAGCTTCTGGTTTCATTGATCTGCTCTACTGTTTTTTTGGTTTCAATAGCATTAATTTCTGCTCTACTCTTTATTATTTCCTGTCTTCTACTGGCTTTGGGTTTTATTTTCTGTTCTTTTTCCAGCTCCTTAAGGTGTAAGTTTAGGTTGTGTATCTGAGATCTTTCTTTCTTCTTTAGGAAGGCTTGAATTGCTGTATACTTTCCTCTAATAACCACCTTTGCTGTGTCCCAGAGGTTTTGGGTTGTGGTGTTCATTTTCATTGGCTTCCATATAATTTTAAATTTCCTCTTTAACTTCTTGGTTAGCCCATTCATTCTTTAGTAGGATGTTCTTCAGTCTCCAAGTATTTGTTACCTTTCCAACTTTTCTCTTATGGTTTATTTTGTGTTTCATAGCGTTGTGGTCTGAAAATATGCACTATGATCTCAATCTTTTTGTACTTGCTGAGGGATGATCTTTGTCCCAGTATGTGGTCTATTCTGGAGAATGTTCCATGTGCACTGGAGAAGAATGTATATTCTGCTGCTTTCGGATGAAATGTTCTGAATATATCTGTTAAGTCCATCTGGTCCAGTGTGTCCTTCAAAGCCACTGTTTCCTTGTTGATTTTTTTTAATGTTTATTTGTTTTTGAGACAGAGAGAGACAGAGCATGAACAGGGGAGGGTCAGAGAGAGAGGGAGACACAGAATCTGAAACAGGCTCCAGGCTCTGAGCTGTCAGCACAGAGCCCCACGTGGGGCTCGAATTCACAGACCGTGAGATCATGACCTGAGTCGAAGTCGAACACTTAACCGACTGAGCCACTCACGCGCCCCCCTTGTTGATTTTTTGATTAGATGATTTGTCCATTGCTGTGAGTGGGGTGTTGAAGTCTCCTACTATTATGGTATTATGATCAATGAGTTTATGTTTGTGATTAATATATTTGGGTGCTGCCACATTTGGCGCATAAATGTTTACAATTGTTAGGTCTTCTTGGTGACCTAATAATTGTTAGGACCCCTTGATTATGATATAATGCCCTTCTGCATCTCTTGATACAGTCTTTATTTTAAAGTCTAGATTGTCTGATATAAGTATGGCTACTCCAGCTTTTTTTTGATGACCATTAGCATGATAGATGGTTTTCCATCCCCTTACTTTCAATCTGAAGGTGTCTTTAGGTCTAAAGTGGGTCGCTTGTAAACAGCATATAGATGGATCTTATTTTCTTATTCATTCTGTTACCCTATGTCTTTTGATTGGTGCATTGAGTCCATTGATGTTTAGAGTGAGTACTGAAAGGTATGAATTTATTGCCATTATGATGCTTGTAGAGTTGGAGTTTCTGGTGGTGTTCTCTGGTCCTTTCTAATCTTTGTTGCTTTTGGTCTTGTCTTCTTTCTTTCTTTCTTTCTTTCTTTCTTTCTTTCTTTCTTTCTTTCTTTCCTTTTTTCTCTCTTTCTATTTTCATCTATTCTCCCCTCAGAGAGTCCCCCTTAAAATTTCTTGTAGGGCTGGTTTAGTGGTCACAAACTCCTTTAATTTTTGTTTGTCTGGGGAACTTTTTATCTCTCCTTCTATTTTGAATGACAGCCTTGCTGGATAAAGAATTCTTGGCTGCATATTTTTCTGATTCAGCACATTGAATATATCCTGCCACTCCCTTCTGGCCTGCCAAATTTCTGTGGATAGGTCTCTTGTGAACCTGATATGTCTTCCCTTTTAGGTTAAGGACTTTTTTTTTTTTTCTTTGCTGCCTTCATGATTCTCTCCTGCCTGAGTATTTTGTGAATTTGACTATGATATGCCTTGTTGATCGTCAGTTTATGTTGAATCTAATGGGAGTCCTCTGTGCTTCCTGGATTTTGATGTCTGTGTCTTTCCCCAGGTTAGGAAAGTTTTCCACTATGATTTGCTCCCATAACCCTTCTAAGCCTATTTCTCTCTCTTCCTCTTCTGGGACCCTTATGATTCTCATGTTGTTCCTTTTTAATGAGTTACTGATTTTTCTAATTTTTTTTTTTTTGTTTATTTGTTTTTGAGAAAGAGACATGGAGCACGAGCAGGGGAGGGACAGAGAGAGAGAGAGAGGGAGACACAGAATTCGAAGCAGGCTCCAGGCTCTGAGCTGTCAGCACAGAGCCTGTTGCGGGGCTCCAGCTCACCAACTGCGAGATCATGACCTGAGCCAAAGTTGGACACTTAACCAACTGAGGCACCCAGGTGCCCCTGATTTCTCTAATTCTTTTTTTAAAAAAAAAATTTTTTTTAACGTTTATTTATTTTTGAGACAGAGAGACAGAGCATGGCAGAGGGGCAGAGAGAGAGGGAGACACAGAATCTGAAACAGGCTTCAGGCTCTGAGCTGTCAGCACAGAGCCCGCTGCGGGGCTTGAACTCACGGAGCGTGAGATCATGACCTGAGCCGATGTCGGACGCTTAACCGACCGAGCCACCCAGGCACCCCTGATTTCTCTAATTCTTAAATTGGGCTCTTTTGCCTTAATCTCCCTCTTTTTTTCTGCTTTATTATTCCCCATAAGTTTGTCCGCTATATTGCTGATTCTCTGTTCTACCTCATCCATCCTTGCCACTGTGGCATCTATTCGTGATCGCAGCTCAGTTATAGCATTTTTTATTTTATCCTGACTAGTTTTTACTTCTTTTATCTCTGCAGAAAGGGATTCTAACCTTTTTTGACTCCAGCTAGTATTATTATCGTGATTCTAAATCCTGGTTCAGACATCTTGCTTGTATCTGTGTTGGTCAAGTCCCTGGCTGTCGTTTCTTCCTGCTCTTTCTTTTGGGGTGAGTTCCTTTGTTTCATCATTTTGAAGGGAGAAAAGGAATTAATGAGGCAGAAAAATTAAAATTAAAAAAATAAAATTAAAAAAATTAAAATTAAAAAATATTAAAATTAAAAAATTAAAAATACACACACACACAAAATCAAATAAATGATGCTAGATCCTAGGTGTGTTTTGGTCTGAGTGTTGAAAGTGGCTTGATTGGGGCGCCTGGGTGGCTCGGTCAGTTGGGCGTCCGACTTTGGCTCATGTCACGATCTCGCGGTCCGTGAGTTTGAGCCCCACGTCGGGTTCTGTGCTGACAGCTCAGAGCCTGGATCCTGTTTCAGATTCTGTGTCTCCCTCTCTCTCTGACCTTCCCCCATTCATGCTCTGTCTCTCTCTGTCTCAAAAATGAATAAACGTTAAAAAAAATTAAAAAAAAGTGGCTTGATTAGAGAAAAAAGGGAAAGAAGAAAAAAAAGAGGAAATCGTTTGAAAATTTGAAAAAATGAATACACTGAAGTAGACTAAAATGAAATGATGGAAGTAAACTAGAATTTGAAAAAACTTACGCAAAGGTAAAAAATATAGTAGAAAAAAATTAAAGAAAAATATTTTTAATAAAAATTAAAAATAAAGATGAATCTTTTCTCTTTCTGTATTCAAGAAAAAGAAACGAAAAAGAGAAAAATGAAAGTAGAAAAAAGGAAATCGTTTAAAAATTTGAAAAAATGAATACACTGAAGTAGAGGAAAATAAAATGATGGAAGTAAAATAGAATTTCAAAAAAATTTACACAAAAGTAAAAAATATGGTAAAAAAATTAAAAAAATATTTTTAATAAAAATTGAAAATAAAAATGAATTTTTTCTTTCTGTATTCAAGAAAAAGAAAAAAATGAAAAAGAGAAAAAAAAGAAAAAAAAGGGAAAGAAAATTGAATAGATGGACCTACTGACAGACTAAATACAGCTGAAATTACTTCGTTTCCCCCTAGAAGTCAGACTATGAAGTGGTTTATAGTCCATAAACTAAGCAGGCGGTGAGACTTTTGTTCTTGAAGAGCGAGGTTGGCCCAGTTGGGTGGGGTTTAGTGTAACGGCTCCGTTCTCCACTAGATGGTGCTGCTAGCCTCCTGGGGTAGATTATTGTGGTGCTCATAGGTGTGTATGTGCATGTGCGGGAGTGGTGAAAATGGCGTCACCCAGGTATCCGGTCTCTAGTATCAGAACTCTGTTCTCCCCGATCAGCAACCGCGCACCCGTCCTTTGTCTTCAGCTTTCGTCCGTGACCAAACCCCAGGTAGTATCTCTCTCCTGAGTTTTGTCTCAGATGGGGTTGTTTTTCCTGACTCCTTACTTCTGAAGGACCGCGGCTTTGACCCATTCTGCCTCTCTGTGGAGGGTCTCACCGAGCGATGGCTGGGTGCCAGCTGCACCCAGGAAAGTTCATGGGATAGTGTAGCAGCAGTGTCAGGGATTATGGAAAATCACAACACACATCTGGCACCAGGCTTCACACTTAACGACCTTGTTCCAGCACCAGTGAATGTGGCCGTTCTCTGGGGTCTGCTGGGATCAGGTGGCTTCAACAGTCTCTACCAAACGTCCTTTCAGCAGTGGAACTGCTTCTCCCCATGTGGCTTGAGAACCTCCCGGGCCCCAGTCTGCTCCTGAGGATTCGCCCTTCCCACCAGAGCACTGCCAGGTATCGTACTGAGGAGTTTCAGACTCTGTGCTCCCCTTGTTTACAGTCTTAATGGAATTTAAACCCTCTCCTTTCTCCTTTCTCCCTTTTTAGTTCAGCTCCTGTGGCTGTTTCTAATTTTCCACTTTCTCTCTAGCTGCTTTTCGGGAGGGGGGCTTTTCTGTATTCTCCCCCCTGACGCTGTCCTCTCTCTGCACGCAAAAACACTTCCCTGCCCTCCGTGGCTCCTCTCTCCCCAAGTTCACCTCTCTGTGCAGTGTACCTGCTGAATTCTATGGTTCAGGTTGTGCAGATTGTTGTGTTAATCAGATCAGTTTTCTAGGTGTGCAGGATGGTTTAGTGTTGGTCTGGCTGTATTTCTTGGATGTGAGACACACAAAAAACTTCCATGCTGTTCCGCCATCTTGGCTCCTCCCACTTCCACCCAGTTTTAATCCCTTGATGATCACATGACATAATTGGCACTATCTCCCTTATCCTGACCTTCCATTTATTTTCTCTTACTAACATATGAGTTCTTTCAGTGGCAATGTTAGTGTCAGCCTGGATATCACAATTCTCCATTCCTCTCAGGCTCTGGGTTTCTGATAAAATGCCACTCACTCACTCACTTTATCGTTCAAAAATGTTTGATGGGCACTTACCAGGTGCCAGACCCTGATGAGTGTGCCATCTCATCATCGCAGTGCAAACAGCGCAGTGCAAATAGCACAGTGCTGTAATGGACAGATGCAGAGACACTGTGGGTGGTAAGAGAAGCTGTCCAGGCCATCCTGGGAAGGCTGCGACAGCTTCATTCTGTCTGAGATCAGAAGGATACGTTATATTTTGTCACTGGACAAATTGAGACAGGTCCTTCTCAGCAGAAGTAGCAACATATCTAAAAAGGGCGAGAGAAAGGCTGCGTGATTGGGGAAACTACAAGTCCCTCAGTATTACTGAGGCATAATGTTAATGAAACAAGGGCAGGAATGGTGGAAGATGAGGCCAGCTAGATAGGAGCCAGTTTAGGGATGGCTTGTCTGCTGTAGAAGTGTGGAGTTTGT
Source organism: Lynx canadensis (assembly GCF_007474595.2). Classification (NCBI taxonomy): domain Eukaryota; kingdom Metazoa; phylum Chordata; class Mammalia; order Carnivora; family Felidae; genus Lynx; species Lynx canadensis. Next base: position 74,659,053 of record NC_044308.2, read on the forward strand.
CCTATAGGTCAGTGGTTACAATATGGTGGTAAAAAACACATTAACATAAAACTTACCATCTCCACTATTTCTGAGTATGCAGAACACTGGTGTTAACCTTATGCACATTATTGTGCAATAAAAATGTTTATTTATTTTGAGAGAGAGAGAGAGAGAGAGAGCAAGTGGAGGGGAGAGGGGCAGAGAGAATCCCAAGCAGGATCTGCATTGTCAGCGCAAAGACCTGATGCAGGGCTCGAACTCACAAACCATCAGATCATGACCTGAGCTGAAATCAAGAGTCTGACACTTAACTGACTGAGCCACCCAGGCGCCCCACTAGGATTTTTTCATCTTGTAAAACAGAAACTCTGTACCCATTGGACAACAGCTGCCCTTTTCTCCTTCCCACAATTTTTGGGAAATCACCGTTCTAGTTGTTTCTTTTTTATTATTTATTTGTTAATTTATTGACAGAATGCACACAAGTGAAGGAGAGGGACAGAGGGAGAGAGACAGAAAGAATCTTAAGAAGGCTGCATGCCGGGGCGCTTACGTGGCACAGTTGGTTGAGCATCCAACTTCAGCTCAGGTCATGATCTCACAGTTTGTGAGTTCGAGCCCCACATTGGGCTCTGTGCTAACAGCTCAGAGTTTGGAGCCTGCTTCAGTTTCTGTGTTTCCCTCTCTCTGCTCCTCCCCTGCTTGCTCTGTGTCTCTCGAAAATAAATAAACCTTAAAAAAAAAATAAGGCTCCATGCTGAGTGGGGCTTGGTCCCATGATCCTGGGATCATGACCTGAGCCAAAATCAAGAGTTGGATACTCAACAGACTGAACCATTCAGGTGCCCTACGTTCTATTTGTTTCTAAGAGTTTGACTACTTTAGATACTTCATATTAGTGGAGTATTTGTCTTTTTAAGACCGGTTACTTAGTATAGTGTCCTCAAGTTTAATCCACGTTGTAACATATGACAGGATTTCCTTCCTTTTTAGGGTTAAATGATATTCCATTGTATGTATCTATCACATTTTTTTTTAACTTAAAATTTTTTTTAATATTTATTTTATTTTTGAGAGAGAGAGAGAGTGCGAGTGGGGGAGGTGCAGAGAGGGAGGGAGACACAGGATCTGAAGCAGGCTCCACACTCTGAGCTTTCAGCATGGAGCCCCACGTGGGGCTCAAACTCACAGACAGTGAGATCATGACTCGAGCCGAAGTTGGTGCTCAACTGACTGAACCACCCAGGCACTCCTTCCTTTCTTTTTTTTTAAGTTTTGTTTATTTATTTTGAGAGAGACAGAGTATGAGTGGGGGAGAGGCAGAGAGAGAGGGAGACAGAGGATCTGAAGCAGGCTCTATGCTGACAGCAGAGAGCTCGATATGGGGCTCAAACCCACAAACCGTGAAATCGTGACCTGATCCGAAGTCTGATGCTTAACCTACTGAGCCACCCAGGTGCCCCATAACTTGTATCTTTCATTTAAAATTATGTTTGTGGGATTTGTTCATGGGTCATTGTTTCTGTTGTATGAATACATCATAATTTATATATCCATTTTACAGGTGATGGACACCTTTTTTTTCTAGTTTTTGATTATTAGGGATAATGCCAGTGAAAGCATTCTTAAACACATATCCAGTGCACATTTGCATGAATTTATGGCTGTAACTAGGAATGTAATCATTAGGTCAAAGCATATGCATTCCTTTAACTCTGATAGGAAATGCCAAACTGTTTCCAGAATCATTTTGCAAATTTGTGCTCTCATCAGCAACTTACAAGACTCCTTTTTGCTCCATATTTGCACTAGCATATAGTATTTTCAGATTTTTTTTAAAGTTTATTTTTATTTATTTTGAGAGAGTGGTAAAGAGCAAGCGGGGAAAGGGGCAGACAGAGAAGGAGACAGAATCCCGAGCAGGTTCTGCACTGTCAGCGCAGAGCCCGATGCAGGGCTTGAACTCGTGAACTGTGAGATCATGACCTGAACCGAAGTCAAGAATCAGCCACCTAGGCACCCCTCAGATATTTTTATTTTAGAGAGAGAGAGAGAGAGAGAGAGCGAGAGCAAGAGCATGTGGGCCAGCGGGGGAGGGGCAGAAGGAGGTGGGGATAGAGAGAATTGTAAGCAGGCTTCATGTTCAATGTAGAGCCTGACTTGGGGTCCATCCCATGACCCTGGAATCATGATCTGAGCCAAAATCAAGAGTAGGAAAAATCAACCAAAATCAACCAACTGAGCCATCCAGGCACTCCTTCAGATATTTTTTAAATAAATTTTTTTTTGAAGAATTACACATATCAAAGTATACAAATCTTGTGCTGGAAGTCCTTGCTAGATTAATTTGGCAAGAGAAAGACACAAAAGGCATCCAAATTAGAAAGGAAGAAGCAGAATTGATATTTGCAGGTGATATGACCTTATATGTAGAAAACCCTAAAGTCTCAACCAAAACTCTATTGGAACTAATCAAGGAATTCAGTAAATTTGTAGGATATAAAATTAACATACATAAGTCAGTTACATTTCTAAATACTAACAATAAAATACCTGAAAAAGAAATGAGGAAAGCTATTCTATTCACCAGGAGATCATGGTGCTGTGAATCTGGGTGTTTTCTAACAGTATGATAAGGAAGACTTGCTCGCCCCTCCTGTCAAAGAAAGAATAGTTTTGGCAAGGGAGAAGTGGGGGGAAAAAAAGCAATTTGCATTTTTCATTTGTATTGTGAAATGTGAAAATAAAATTGTCAACTGTTTTAGTTAACAACAACAACAACAACAACAACAACAACATACTCCTAGGGCACCTGAGTGACTCACTTGGTTAAGTGTCCTACTCTTGATTTCAGCTCGGGTCATGATCTCATGCGGTTCATGGGACTGAGCCCTGCGTCGGGCTCTGGGCTGACAGCGTGGAGCCTGTTTGGGATTCTCTCTCTCTCTCTCTCTCTCTCTCTCTCTGCTCCCTGCCCCCAAAATAAATCAATAAACTTAATACACACACACACACACACACACACACACACTCCCGATAAACTATCATAAAGTGGCACACTCATGAAACTATAGCCTAGATCAGAAAATAGACTATTGCCAGCACCCCAGAAGCTCCTCTCTGCCCTTGCCAGTCAATCTCTTTCTTTTCCCTAAATGTAACCTCTATCCTGACTTTCATCACCATAGATTAATTTTGCCTATTTATTTTTAAATTTTATACATTTAGAATCAATCAGTATGTATTCTTTTGTGTGTGGCTTCTTTTATTCAACATTGTTTTTATTTATTTTTAATTTTTTTTTAATGTTTACTTATTTTTGAGAGAGAGAGAGACAGAGTGTGAGCAGGGGAGGGGCAGAGAGAGAGGGAGACACAGAATTGGAAGCAGGTTCCAGGCTCCGAGCTGTCAGCGCAGAGCCTGATGCGGGGCTCGAACTCACAGACTGTGAGGTCATGACCTGAGCTGAAGTCGGACGCTTAACCGACTGAGCCACCCAGGCGCCCCAACATTGTTTTTATTTTTTATTACTTTTTTCAACATCATGTTTTTGAAGACTCATCTTTGTGGGTTGTTTGGAATGGTTTTTCTTTCATTCTCATTGATGATTCATGTTCTATTATGATTATTCTACAATTTATATGCCCATTTTACTGGATATTGGAATTTCCAGAGTTTTTGCTATTGGCAATAGAGCTGCTGTGAACACCATGTATCAGTATCTTATTGCAGTTTTTATCTTTTTTGTCTTTAGCCTTCTCTGAAGACTAATACTGTTGCAAAATTTTTTACATACTTATGGGCCATTTTGGTATTATTTTGCAAAATGTGTGAGATTTTGCTCATTTAAAATATTACATTGCTGAGGAGTGCCAGGGTGGCTCAGTCAGTGGAGCGTGTGACTCTCGATCTCGGGGTTGTGAATTTTGAGCCCTGTGTTGGGTGTAAACATCACTTAAAAATAAAATCTTAAAAAAATTACATTGCCTGTATTTATCTCAGTGATTTGTGGAAGTTGTGTGGCTTTATATATCCTGGATGTAAGTCCTTTGTCAAATATATGCCTTGCAAAGGTTTTCTCCCACTTTACGGTTTGCCTTTTCACTCTCTCATCTTTTCATAAACAAAAATGCTTTTTAAAGATATTTTTCTGGGGCGCCTGGGTGGCGCAGTCGGTTAAGCGTCCGACTTCAGCCAGGTCACGATCTCGCGGTCCGTGAGTTCGAGCCCCGCGTCGGGCTCTGGGCTGATGGCTCAGAGCCTGGAGCCTGCTTCCGATTCTGTATCTCCCTCTCTCTCTGCGCCTCCCCCGTTCATGCTCTGTCTCTCTCTGTCCCAAAAATAAAATAAACGTTGAAAAAAAAAAAAAAGATATTTTTCTTATGATTAGTGTTTTTTTGTGCCTTATTTAAGAAAATTCTTACCCACCTGGAGGTCATGAAGATAGTCTTCTATATTAACTTCTGAAGTTTTCTTTGGGAAGATATTTTATTTTTATTTTTATTTAGTTTTTATTTTTAAAAGAGATTTTATTCATTTATTTATTTTAAGAAGTCTCCACACCCAGCCTGGGGCTCAGACTCACAACCCAAAGATCAAGAGTTGTGTGCTGTATGGACTGAGCCAGCCAGGCATCCCCTCTGGGGGAAGATTTAAAATCAGATTCTATCTCTTCAACAGACATTGGGCTAGTCATATTTTCAAAGTTTCTTGTGTCAGTTTCGATGAGTTATGTTTTTCTAAGAATCCATGAATTTTCTAATCTAGAATTTCAAATTAGTTATCATCAAGTTTTATTATGTACAATATAATATTTAAAAATATGTTTATTGTCTGCAAAATGTGGAGTGATGCCAAACTTAGGAGATAGGAAGAAACTGAAACAGCATTAGGGTGGGAAAGTCAGGGTAAGGCAGTAGGGGCATAGCAAGGATTCAGAAACCAGGCCACGGTATTCCAAAAGAGTGCCCAGAATCTGCTAGGGAAGGTGGACAGATGACGACACATGTAAGAAATAGGCAGAGGTCTTACCCTTCAGGGACTCTGAGCATACCAGGGCTCAGGAAAAAGGTCTGCTCAGCCCAAGTTGAGTTGGGATGGGGAGTAACTTCTTTCTTCCTTCTCTCTCTCTCTCTTTTTCTTTTGAGCCCCCAGCAGGAAAATGAAATGCCCCTTAAGCATTTTCTCCTGGGCAGAGTAGCTGGGGGTGGGGTGGGGGTGGGAATGTGAGGTCTGGACATTTTTTAGTGTGAAATTTTAGTGCTGGTCCTGGTGGGGACTGGGGAAGTCCTAAATATGTAATGATTTGCATTTAACAAATTGCAGGGTGGGAGTGACCATCTTTCTCCAGACTGCTTCTTGAATTGGGGGAAATCCTGGGAGTAACAAAATGAAATGAAAACCAGATAAGGATGTTGGTTTTCTTGAGTTCATCACTTTCTCATCACGAGTCTCATCAAGATCATGGCAAGTTCTCACTTGCATGGTGGCATTCTTTTCTCTATCCTGTCCATCACTTTTCAGAAAGCTGATAAATGAAGTCACATTTTTTTCCCCCAAAGGAAACATAAAAAAGTCTTAAGGGTGTAACCCTAAGCCTGTGCTCCTCATCTACTCTTTCTTCAAAGGTCACTGCCTAAGGAGCTTTACAAAGATGGGTCCCTTGGCTCACTCTTGGACCTGAGGCTTACGGAAGCTTCCCTCTGGGCTTCTTCTCCCATTGAATTTCTTTGCTTTTCCTGTCAGATTGTCTCAGTATTAGCTAGACACAATTCAGGAGAACTTGGTCCTAGGAACATCCCAGCCCTGGGCTCTGAGAGAGTTTTCAGGGAGGGTCTTGTGTGGTGAATGGGCTCCCTGCTATCTCACAGAGCAAATGAAGAACTGAGAGTGAGGGTGTTTAACTCAGAACACAGTGGAATTGCCTGGGTTGGGATGGGGCAGGTGTGTGTGGCAGCTAACTGGAAGCATTATATGGACTGTCATATGGTTTGTGTTTTGTTTGGACCTATGCCTTCATATGTATGGTGGAAAAGGGAAGAGGTTGAATTCCATGTACTTTCTGTCCAGGTTGTTGTCTGAGTAGCCAGATGGGGGAGGTTGGGATGCAGGCTGGTGAGGAAGGAGGTGGCTACGTGAACTGAAGCTCTCTTGCTGCTGAAATGGTTGCGCCTTGGAGAGTACTGGCCTGGCAGTTGGGACACCAAGGTTCCCATCTGGGGACAGCTCTCTGAATGGCCCCATGTGGTTACTTCCCTTTCTGTGCCTCAGTTTCTTCATATTTCAAAGGAGGAAGTTGTTATACATCAATGGGTTTCAAAATTATTAATTTTATAATGCCAGGTATATCTTTTATCAAAGAAAATTTTATACCTATGCCTGTACCTGAAAGAGCTAGAGATAGGCTCTTCTGATTGAATCAGAAGTGAGGGACTGGGACCTGAGATTATTTCATTCGTTACCATTCTCTTCCTGTTTAAAAGCCATGGAACAAGATGATAAATTACACAACCTTCTGTTCTAGTGCCAGTAGAAGGTATGTTTAGGACTAATGAGCGAAGGAACTGAAACCTTGACAATTTTGAGTCTTTCTATCCATGATCATGGAATACCTCTTCATTTATTTAGTTTTTCTGTGACATCACTCATCAGAGTTTTGTTGTTTTCCTTATATAGATCTTGCACACATTTTGTTAAGTTTATACTTAAGTATTCCATTTTTTTGGTGCCAATAATGTAAATAATATTGTGTTTTTAATTTTGAATTCCACTTGTTCATTGCTAGTATATAGAAAAGTGATTGATTTGTGTTTATTAATCTTGTACCCTGCAACCTTGTTATAATGGCTTATTAGTTCCGGCTGTGTTTTTGTCAGTTCCTTTAGATTTTCTACATAGATAATTATCTCCTCTGTAAATATAGACTTTATTCTTTCTTCCCAATCCATTTACCTCCTTCCCACCCTTTCTTATTTCATTAGCTAGAACTTCCAGTATGATGTTGAAAAGAAGTGGTGAGAGGGGACATCCTTGCCTTGTAGCTGATCTTAATTGGAAACTTTCTCGTTTTTCACCACTAAGTATGATAATAGCTGCAGGTTTTTTGTAGATATTCTTTATCAAGTTGAAGAAGTTCCCCTGTATATCTAGTTTACGGTAAGTTTTTATCATAATTTGGTGTTAGATTTTGTCAGATGTTTTTCTATATCTATTGATATGGTCACGTGAGTTTTATTTTTCAGCTTGTTGATGTGATGGATTACATTAATCGACTTTCAAATGTTGAACCAGCCTTGAACACCTGAGGTGAACCCCACTCATTTGGGGTGTATAATTCTTTAAAAAACATTATTGGATCTGATTTGATCATGTTTTATTGAGGATTTTTGCATCTATGTTCATGAGAGTTAATTGGTCTGTAGTTTCTTTTCTTATAATGTCTTTGTCTGGTTTTGGTATTTAGGTATAGCTGGCTCCAAAGAATGAGTTAGGAAGTAATCCCTGTACTTCTATCTTCTGAAAGAGATTACAGAGAATTGGCATAATTTCTTCCTTAAATGCTTGGTAGAATTTACTAGTGAATCCATCTGGGCCTGGTGCTTTCTGTTTCAGAAGGCTATTAATTTATTGGTAATCTCTTTACTAGATATAGACCCATTCAGATTGTCTATTTCTTCTTGGGTGGGGTTTGGCATATTATGTCTTTCAAAAATTGTTCCATTTCATCTAGGTTGTCAAATTTGTGGGCACAGCGTTATTCAAAGAATTCCTTGATTATTGTTTTAATGTCCATGCGATTTGTAGTGATGTCCCTCTTTTATTTCTGGTTTTCATGACCTATGTCCTCTCTCTCTTTTTTTCTTAGTTTGCTAGAGGCTAGTTGATTTTATTAATCTTTTCAAAGAGTCAGACTTTGGTTTAATTGATTTTCTGTATTGATTTCCTGTTTTCAATTTCATTGATTTTTGCTCTAATTCTTATTATTTCTTTTCTTCTGTTTACTTTGCATTAATTTGGTTGATTTTAGAGATATCTTCTTTTCTAATAATATACACATTGACTGCTATAAATTTCCTGTAAGCATTGCTTTTGCTACATCTCACTAATTAAAAAAATTTTTTAATGTTTATTTATTTTTGAAGAAAGAGACAGAGCGTGAGTGGGGAAGGCAGAGAGAGAGGGAGACACAGAATCCAAAGCAGGCTCCAGGCTCTGAGCTGTCAGCACAGAGCCTGACATGGGGCTCGAACTCACAAACTGCGAGATCATAACCTGAACCGAAGTCGGACACCTAACTGACTGAGCCACCCAGACACCCCAACATCTCACTAATTTTAGATAAGTCATGTTTTCATTTAGTTCAAAATATTTTAAAATTTTTTTTGAGATTTCTTTTTTGACTATATGCTCTTTAGAAGTTTTTTTTTTTTTTAAATGTTTATTTTTGAGAGAGACAGAGTGAGTGGAAGAGGGGCAGAGAGAGAAGGAGACACAAAATCTGAAGCAGGCTCGAGGTTCTGAGCTGTCAGCACAGAGCCGATGTGGGACTCGAATCCCTGAACTGTGAGATTATGACCTGGGCTGAAGTCGGCTGCTTAACTGACAGAGCCACCCAGGTGCTCCAGAAGTTTAATCTCCATGTACTTTATGATTTTCTAGTTATCTTTGTGCTATTGATTTTTAGTTAAATTCCATTGTGGTGCAAGAGCAAACATTGTATGATTCCCATGATTTTATTTTTTTTTAAAAGGGTATGTATATTAAGAAATTTTTTTATGTTTATTTATTTTTAAAGGAGAGAAAGACACAGTGTGAGTGGGGGAGGGGCAGAGAGAGAGAGGGAGATACAATCCAAAGCAGGGTCCAGGCTCCAAGCTGTCAGCACAGAGCCTGACTCAGAGCTCGAACTCACAAGCCATGAGATCATGACCTGAGCTGAGGTCAGATGCCCAACCGACTGAGTCACCCAGGTGCCCCAGGATATGTATATTTTAAAAGTTTGTTTATTTTGAGAGAGAAAGCGAGCATGCATGTGGAGGAGAGGGGCAGAGAGAGAGAGTGAGAGAGAGAATCCCAAGCAGGATCTGCAATGTCAGCGAAGAGCCCAATTATGTGAGATCATGACCAGAGCTGAAATTAAGAGTCAGACACTTTACTGACTGAGCCACTCAGGCGCCCTGATTTCCGTTCTTTTAAATTTGTTAAGGTGTGTTTTATGGCCCAGAATGTGGTTTATCTTGGTGAATGTTCCATGTGATCATGAGAAGAATACATATTCTGCTGCTGTTGGATAAAAGAGTCTAGAGATGTCCCTTGTATCAAGTTGATTGATGGTATTGTTGAGTTCAACTATGTCCTTAATGACTTTCTACCCCTGGATCTGTCCACCTCTGAGACAGAGGTGTTGGAAGTCTCCAGTTATGATAGTGGATTCATCTGTTTCTTTTTTCACTTCTATAGTTTTTGCTTCAAATAGTGTGATGCTCCTGTGGTTAAGCACATGCATCTTTAGAATTGTTATATCTTCATGGAGAATTAGCCCCTTTATCATTATGTAGTGCCCTTCTTTATCCCTGATAACTTTCCATGCTTTTAAGTCTGGTTTGGTGAAATATAGCTATCCCTGCTTTCTTAAAAAAATTTTTTTTAATGCTTATTTACTTTTGAGAGACGGTGAGAGCCATGGAGAGGCAGAGAAAGAGAGGGAGACACAGAATCCAAAATAGACTCCAGGCTCCGAGCTGTCAGCACAGAGCCCAACGTGGGGCTCAAACCCATGAGCTGTGAGATCATGACCTGAGCTAATCCACCAACTGAGCCACCCAGGCGCCTTTCCCTGCTTTCTTTTGATTAGTGTTACCATAGTATATTATTTTTCTCTATCCATTTACTTTTAATCTATATGTGCTTTTAAGTGTAAAATGGGTTTGTAAACAACATATAGTTGAGTCTTCTTTTTTGATAGACTCTGACAATTTCTGTATTTTAATTTTTTTTTTTAACGTTTATTTATTTTTGAGACAGAGAGAGACAGAGCATGAATGGGGGAGGGTCAGAGAGAGAGGGAGACACAGAATCTGAAACAGGCTCCAGGCTCTGAGCAGTCAGCACAGAGCCTGACGCGGGGCTTGAACTCACGGCCCGTGAGATCATGACCTGAGCCGAAGTCGGACGCCTAACCGACTGAGCCACCCAGGCGCCCCAATTTCTGTATTTTAATTGGTGCATTTTGACCACTGACATTCAAAATGATTATTGACCTACCATATTTGTTACTGTTTTCTTTCTTTCTTCTTTGCTTTTTGTAGTGGTTGACCTACAGTTTGCAATATATTTACAACCAATCCCAAGTCCTCTTGCAAATAATACCGTACCATTTCACAGGTAGTGTGCCTCCCTTATAATAACAAAATAATCCTAATTCCTCCCTCCCATCCCTGTATCATTACTGTCATTCATTTCGCTTATGTATAAACTTACATTCCATAATATATATATATATATATATATATATATATATATATATATAATATTCTATTATGTCCACTTACACATGTCATATATATATCACATACATATATAACATTTATGTATTAAGTATATATATATAGGATCTCACTACAGACACCATGGACATTGCAAGGATAATCAAGGAACACTATAAACAGTTCTTTGCCCACAAACTTGATAATCTAGATGAAATGGGCCTATTTGAAAGATACCACTTGCCAGCCTGCATGGTTTCTGAGGAGAAGTTGGATGTAATTCTCATCTTTGTTCCTCTATAGGTTAGGTGTTTCTTTCCTCTGGATTTTTTAGGGATTTTTCCCCTTTATCTTTGATTTTCTGTAGTTTGAAGATGAGATGCTTTGGTGTAGTTTTTTGGGGCATTTATCCTGCTCCGTGTTCTCTGAGCTTCCTGGACCTTTGGTTTGGTGACATGAAATTTGTGGGAAATTCTCAGTCATTATTATTTCAAATATGTCTTCTGTTCCTTTCTCTTTTTTCCTTTTCTGGCATTCTCATTATGCATGTTACATATTTTGTAGTTGTCTCACAGTCCTTGGATGTTCTGTTTGTTTGTTTTTTTTTTTTTTTCAGTCTTTGTTCTCTTTGTTTTTCAGTTCTGGATGTTTCTGTTGAGATACGCTTAAGCACTGAGATTCTTTCCCCAGTTTCAATCTACGAATAAAACTCATCCAGTTTCAATTTACAAATAAGCTCATCAAAGACATTCTTCATTTCTGAAAAGCATTTTTGATCTCTAGCCTTTCTTTTTGGTTCTTTCTTGGCATTTTCACCTCTCTGCTTACATTGCCCATCTGTTCTTGTGCCCTGCCTTCTTCTCCATAGAGCTCTTGGCATATTAACCATAGTTGTTTAAATTCTTGCTCTGATAATTCCAATATCCCTGCCATATATGGCTTTGATGCTTGCTCTCTCTCTTAAAATTTTATTTTTTGCTTTTTGGTATGCCTTGGCATTTTTCTGTTAATAACTAGACATGATGGTAAAAGGAACTGCTATAAATAGGCCTTTAATTATGTGGCAGTAAGATGTGGGGAGAGGGGAAGCATTCTGTAGTCCTTTGATTCCGTCTCAGTCTTTTAGTGAGACTGTGCCTCTGGACTGTGAATTTCACGTGTCTCCCTGGGGGGGGACAGGATAGCTAGGGGGGCTGGAGTTGGGTATTTCCTTTCTCAGTTAGGTCTGACAGTACCCCAGCAGGTTAGGCTTAGGAGAAACTGGTTTCTCCTGAGGGCAAGGCTTTTTAAGAAGAACAGAGTCTTCTGTTTTCTTTCAGAATGGCTCATTTTCCTTCTTTCCCTGCCAGGAGCACGAGGGGATTTTCCTCCAGTATTTACTGTGAAAATCTGATTGAGCACTAGGAGGTAAATCTCACCAAAGTGTGGGGTCCCTCTGTGGCCAGGTCGTCCTGCAGTTTTTTAACTCTCAGCCTTGTCCACACTGAGCCTCCAGCAGTCTGTCAATTACAGCTCAGGTTTTTCTGCACCAGCACTGGTTCCCACAGTGGTTCTTGCTCCGGGAATCTCGACTCCATTGAGCTGTGGCTCCCTGTATTTGCCTGTCAGTTTTTCCAAATGATAGGGGTAGTGGTTTGCCCTCTCCCCCCCACCTCTTATGACCCCAAGAAGGGTTTGCTGATTGTTTAGTCTGTCAGCTTTTTACTTGTTGTTGGATGGTCTGTCAACTTCCAAGCTCCTTACATTCTTAACTTTAGGTGCTAGCTGATTGTGTCAAGTTGGATTGGATGTTGCCAGATAAGTGCCTTTAGACCTGGGGTTTTGTGGCCTCATATTGAAATCATGTCTAATTTGATCACTTTCATATTATCAAAAACAGTTTTGTATTTTCTAAGATTTTATGATGCTTTTTCAGGTTACTTGTTTTTAATTTGGGGACTTCCTTTTCTTTTTCTTTTTGTGTTGCTATTTATTTATTTATTTATAAAATTTAAAACCAAATTAGTTAACATAGAGTGTAATAATGATTTCAGGAATCAAATTTAGTGATTCATCACTTACATACAACACCTAGCGCTCATCCCAATAAGTGCCCTCCTTCATGCCCATTGCCCATTTTAGCCATCCCCGTACCCAACACCCCCCAGCAACTCTCAGCTTGCTCTCTGTATTTAAGAGTCTCTTATGATTTGTCTCCCTCTCTGTTTTTATCTTATTTTTCTTTCCCTTCCCCTGTGTTCATCAATTTTATTCTTAAATTCCACAAAGGACTGAAATCATATGATATTTGTCTTCCTCCAACTGACTTATTTTGCTTAGCATAATACTCTCTAATTCCATCCCTGTAGTGGCAAATGGCAAGATTCCATTCTTTTTGATAACCAATATTCCATTGTATATATATACCACATCTTCTTGATCTATTCATCAGTTGATGGACATTTGGGTTATTTCCATACTTTGGCTATTGTCAATAGTACTGCTATAAACATTGGGGTGTGTGTGTAATTTGGGGACTTTCTGACAGTAGCTCCTGGGATAGATAACCACTTTCAGCTTTGGAGAATGAGAAGTTCCAGCCCTCATTTTCAGCTTTCCTCTGCTGCCAGGATCCTGTGGCATCCTAATAATGTCACTTTTTGGGTGACAGGGTATGACCCATCTAGGGGAGAGGACCAATTATGTCTCTTTGGAAGCAGTTTTCTGTTCTATAATTTCTGTACATTGTATATCCAATGACAGACCTGGGGCTCAGAAAATTTATGGGAGTGAGACAAGAAAGAATCATAGTAATAACCTTACTGGGATGCTGGGGAAGTGTCACTGCTGGCATAAGCCAGGCCTCTGAGTCTAGGGATTGTTACATAACAAACATTCAGCTGAGGAAATTTTAAGGATCTAATTGGCTTTATTAAATGATTTATGAGTCAGGCAGCATCGCATCTAGAAAACAGAGGGTCGCTCCGAAGAGATGCACAAAATGGAGGGTTTTTATAGAAGGAGGATGGGGCAAGAAAGCAGAAGGAAACGATTTGTTTCAGGCAAGGTGGCTTTTCCTTAGGGAAAAAACAGATTACCTCATCTTCCTTAGGGGCCTGGAGAGGGCCTACAAGGCAGACTCAATGGAAAAATTCCTGACTGACAGGTTTAGACAACATTTCTGAGGGAGGTTGAAACTGCAGTTAGATTAGGTATCAAGCCCTGGTTTGGGGACTGGATCTAAGTGAAGCCATTTGGGGCCTGTGGTTTTCTTTTTAACAGAATGGTCCCTTACCTCCTGGAGGGTAGGAGATCAGCCAAGAAAAACAGGAGTAGAAGTAAATTCTTGAAAGGCTGAATGGGTCTGTTAAGAGGTTTTCTTTTTCCAGGCTTTTCAGTCCTTGAGGTGAAGTAGAAAAAGGGGCTGGCTCAGTGACCACCAATTTTCTCCTGGTTCTGATTCTCAGGCTATGAGCTTTCACTATATCGCCCTTCCCCTCACACAGAAAGATCTTTTCTGTGGTGAGGTTGTTGCAGGAACCACATTTCTAGGCTGTTGATAGTGTTATCAACGATGATAGTATCATTGCTCTGCAGTTCTCTGTACACAGGGGCTTGAGAGCTATCAGCTTTTTTTTTTTTTAATTTTATTTTTTTAAATTTACATCCAAGTTAGTTAGCATATAGTGCAACAATGATTTCGGGAGTAGATTCCTTAATGCCCCTTACCCATTTAGCCCATCCCCCCTCCCACAACCCCTCTAGTAACCCTCTGTTTGTTCTCCATATTTATGAGTCTCTTATGCTTTGTCCCCCTCCCTGTTTTTGTATTATTTTTGTTTCCCTTCCCTTATGTTCATCTACTTTGTCTCTTAAAGTCCTCATATGAGTGAAGTCATATGATATTTGTCTTTCCCTAATTTCACTTAGCATAATACTCTCCAGTTCCATCCACGTAGTTGTAAATGGCAAGATTTCATTCTTTTTGATTGCCAAGTTATACTCCATTGTATATATATATATACCGCATCTTCTTTAGTCATTCCTCCATCGATGGACATTTGGGCTCTTTCCATACTTTGGCTATTGTTGATAGTGCTGCAATAAACATTGGGGTGCATGTGTCCCTTTGAAACAGCACACCTGTTCCTTGGATAAATACTTAGTAGTGCAATTGCTGGGTCATAGGGTAGTTCTATTTTTAGTTTTTTGAGGAACCTCCATACTGTTTTCCAGAGTGGTTGTACCAGCTTGCATTCCCAGAGGGCTGTCAGCTTTTGGATAGAATACAATCAACCTGATACTTCCAATGACTTCTTTGTTCATTTATAACTTCATACAGATAAGAGAAGACCTCTGAAATCTTATCTCAGATTGGACATAATGTTGATGCTGCTTTTGTATCTGTTGGATAGGTCATCACTTGGAAGGTGGAACATATAAAGTAACTTCTTGTTTTCATTCTTGGCCCCTAACTCTCACAGAGGGTTAAGTAGCTTGGTAAGTCACACTAATACAGGGATTCCAGAAGATACTCAGGTTAGTCAAACACTGTCACTTGACAGAGCTGTACGGATTGTGGGAAGCCACAGGGAGGCAGGTTTCATTTCGGAGAAGGGAGAGACAGGATGGGTCCACTTGGCCTCAAAATACAGACATGAGAGTGGCAGGCCCACAGCCATGTGGCTAAGGGCCTGGGAGAGGAGAACGTGTGAGGAACAATATCTTTTCATTGGCAGAACTGGCTGGGAGTTGGGAGACCAGGGTCCAGTGTTGTGCCTGAGAAGAACTCACCCCAGGGCCATGCTGGTCGCTTTCCTTTCCGGGCCTTCTCTTTTAATGGAGCTGGTTAGTGTCTATCAGTGTCCTTCAAAATTGTGACTTTCTTAAGCCATGAATATTTTCCTTAAGTAAAATTTGGACCTGTGCTAAGTATTTAAAATTGATGAGCTGTTCTCATGGGGTGGTATGGGGTGAGGGCTGGTCCCTTCGTTCTCCTCCCCTTTCAGGCGGTGCCCCAATTTGAAAACCATGTGACAGGATGGATTCTGACTAATGGCTTGTCCACCAGAGCAGTCCTGCAGGCCCAATGGAGACACAGTTTTGGAGAGCTGGGAACTAACTCCTGCAAATCAAATTGCCTGTTGCTGGTGAGAAGTAAAATCCTCAGTATTGCACACTCAAGCGTTTCTGCTGAGAGGCTGTTTAGCTTGAGGAGACCAGGAACCAGCCAGAACTGCAGGTCAAAGTATATGATGTTTGAATATAGTTCACTCTGTTTTTACCAAAAGAAGGAAGGATGTTCTCAAGAGGCAGACAGTTAGATCATCTAGTATCATTGTAAAAGGAAACAAGAAAAATGGTGAGATTCTACTCTATCATAAGACACAGATAACACAGCGCTGCTATTTTAATTATATGTAGGCATTGTCTACCTA
Source organism: Lynx canadensis (assembly GCF_007474595.2). Lineage (NCBI taxonomy): Eukaryota > Metazoa > Chordata > Mammalia > Carnivora > Felidae > Lynx > Lynx canadensis. The sequence continues at coordinate 74,674,936 of NC_044308.2, forward strand.
ATCCTTATGTATTTATTTTTTCCTTTAGAATATTGATATACATAATGATATACTTTTTTTTGTATATTAAAGCAACACAATAAGATACCACGAAATGTAACTCTAAGAAAAGATGAAAAAAAATGCTGTTCAAGTGACAGAAACACAAAATAGCATACTTTACCATACATATTAATGTTTCATTAGTCTTACAGTTAGTTACTAGTGGCCATAGTCAATAATCTATTGTTGATTAGTTTAAAAATAGCACATAAGAGAGAATTAAATAAGAATGAAATAAATTTTTGAAACACCTATGGAAACACTCAATCTTAAATAACTTAGATGTGTATAATTATTTATTACATATTATATTATTATGTTTTACTTTTTGTTGTCTATTTTGGCTAACTCCCCAGGTAGCACTCTAAAAATTAGTCTCCCTAGTACTGGGAGAAATATACTTGGGTAAATTTTGACTTTCTGTGCCTTTTTGCAGGGGGCAACATGTTTCTCCTAAGACCATGTTGACAGTGAAGGGTGCAGAACACATTGTCCTGGGAGGGCAGAAGTGCAAGTGCAAATGGCGTGGTTTGGGTTGGCAGAGATGGGGTGACCCTAGTGCCCACGTCTTCAGTGTCCCCTACCTCTCAGCACACCTGTTTTTTTGGAGCAACAGTCTGGAGGCAAACTTCACTTTCTGTCAAGGCTGGGGTTCCCAGGTCCTTTGCATTCCGGTCCCATTTCTTCTGTCGCTGTTGACTCAAGGTCAGGGCTGTCCTGTGGAGGTGACAGAGCCACGCTCCTTGAAGAACCCCAGCCCTCAATATCCCTATCCTATGTCTAACTTTCCGTACCTGTCCAACTTGCTCTTGGAGCACCCACCTTTCCCCTCTTTTCCTCAGACACCATTATCAAGGTCACCACCCCTCACCTCTGTAGCTCTGCTATAGCTATGATGAACTGCCAGTGTCTAGTTTCTCCTGACTCTGATGCTCTGCCTTGGGGGTGGGGGGGAAGGTGGGGGGGGGTGAGTGGAGGCACCAAGTCTCTGTAGATAGGAAGTCTGCTGTGGCTATTGGTTTGGGAGAAGTTCCCAGTTGGGTTTCTGTGTACGAGCTTGTCATGGTTGTTTTATGGCTTTTCAGTCAAGTCAGGAGGGCATGTAATACAGAGTTTGCACCTGGAGAAAGAAAGTGGGAGAAACCGAATCCTTTTGCACTAGTTTTCAGTGTGCAAAAGACTTGCTTCCCAAAGTTTTGCTGCTGCGGTTTACTTAATAGGGAAGAGTGCAGACCTGTGGAGGGGTGGGGATAGGCTTGGCTTCTGAGATGCTCATGATCAGAATTGTCCTCTGGAGGTGAACACTGTGAGGTCTGTGGCAATCTTCCCAGCAGGGCAGCGGGAGAGAGAGAGATGCCTTGGAAGTGCTGACTGGCAGAGAAAGACATGGAGGTGAGATGGGTCGGCCCTGGTGTTTCCTGGGCACTGAGTCCAGAGTGGTGCTCTTGGGCTCTGAGTAAATGTCACGGAGAGGCAGGGCTAAATGGACTCATTCGTCGCTCTGCTTTCCCTTTTCTCCACCAGCAAGTACTCTTTCTGTTTGCCAATGCAAACACTTAATAATGAGACAGTTATCCCCCAAAACATGCAAATAATAGATAATTCCTATGGATAGATGATAACAAATATAGAGAGTGCCTGTGTATTGTCAAAGATGTGATGTTGATTACAATTTGGTTGATAAATGGCTTACACTGACTATTATAGGCAAATGACTTTCTGATAAAAAATAGCCATACGATAATGATTAAATTTACTTCAAAGTATTTTTGTATATAGCCAGTTAGACTTGATAAAATATGAGTTCAGTGACTATTCCATTTAAGATGATGGAAATTGCAAAAAGTCAGATGGTAAATGTCACACTGCAAGGAGTAATTAGCATTTTGATGGATGTAAAAGAAAAAAAAAAACCCTTCCAGCTGATTCTGTGCAGTTATCTTAAGAAGGTGTTTAAAGTATGGTTTAAATTATGCAATTTTTAGTAATCTCTTATTTGAATATAGTATTGGTATACACAGTTATGGGCTAATTTTTAGGATACATGTCCTTATTTTAGTCAACATTTTGTGTGGAGTTTTGTGTAATGTTGGAGTATCAACATAAGAAAATGGGAGTGCCTAGGTGGCTCAGTCACTTAAGTGACTCTTGATTTTGGCTCAGGTCATGATCTCACGATTTGGTTCATGGGATGGAGCCCCGAGTGGGGCTCTGTGCTGACAGTGCATAGCTTGCTTAGGATTCTCTTTCTCCCTGTCTCTCTGCCCCTCCCCGACTTGCATGCATGCATGAGTGCACTCTCTCTCTCGAAATAAACATTAAGAAAAGAAAGATATTTAAAAAAAAAAAAGATGAGAACAGTGGTCTGTAATTCAGTGGGGTTTGGTTGTAGCCTAAGGGTTTAAGAGAAGAATGTTGGCTGTCCGTAGGCCCTTGGATTGCTTCCATTTCTTGGCCATCGTGAATAACGGTGCTGTGAAACGTGAGTGTTTGGTCGTTATTTTTAAGCAAGCAAATCTTTATTTTTTTCTTCCTTCAAGTGCTTGTATGGTTTCATTTTTTTGCTTTTAGATATTTGATTCATTTGAGGTTTATTGTGGCTTACAGTGCAAGGAGTAGGTCCAGTTTTATCTTTTTTCCCCCAAATGACTACTATCTCGTTGTTCCAATACCATGTATTGAAAATTCATTGTTTCTCAGTGATTTGAGATGCCACCTTTATCATGTACTAAATCAAGCTTTGTATTGAATTTCAATTCTGTCCCTTTGGTCTCCCTGCCCTACACATAGCACTGGCATACAGTTTTAGAGTCTACTTTAATACCTAGTAGGGGAATCTCTGGTAGGGTGAAGAGTAGAGAGCTTTGCCCTGAGAAAAGATATGTCTTTCCACCCTTCTCCCAGGTGGTGGGGGGAGGAGAAATGAGGGAATGGATGGCTGGGAGGAAGGAAGTAGCTCATCCTGATCTCCAGAGTGGTGTGGGAGGGGTTAATTTGTCCTGGGGAAGAACCCCATTTTCCTGGAGGAGCCCAGACTCTGTCCTGGCATGTGCTTGTTGTGTACCGAATGATGTTTAATGAACCCATGAAAAGTCAGTTAATTCCACTCTAGACATGGACATTTATTAAGGCTCTGGCCACCCCCTCTGGAGCCGCCCCAGAGCAGAATCAGTCACAGCGGCGTCCAGGTCTGGTTCTGCTGCTTGAAGCGTTCCATTGTTCTGGTTATCCAGTTCACGAAGCTGGACACCCTGGTGAAGACTGCGGGAGGAATCCCCCTCCTGTCTCCATAGGAGACAATCCCCTCGGCCACATTGTTACATATCAGGGGGCCTCCGGAGTCCCCCTGTGGACAAGGAGAGAAAAAGACCTTAAACCAGGCCTCTGGGCTCCTGCTGCCCTAAGGCCTGGCTCTCAGAGAAAGCAGGGGCGAGTGGGGGGAGGATGGAAGGGCGGTAGAAGTATGGAAGTCAGCCTTCTGGTCTTTCCATGGTTGGGCTTCAGGCCTGGCTAGAGTTACTGTCTCTAGCTCAACGCAAGTCAAGGTGCCTTTGCCTTCTCCAGGAAAACACTGCACACGTATATGTTGTGTGCCCAGTGCTCCTCCCGTTACCCTAGAGACCAGATTGATGGGAAAAGACCCTACCTCCCTCTGCTCTGACCCCTCCAGACTGACGCCGTGGGGAATAGCCTGTTTCGACTGCCCAGCCTGTCAGGCAGTATTGGCAGATGCCCATGGCCTTACCAGGAAGGCGGACTTCCTCGAACTTGGGTTTCCCACACAAATTTGTGTTTGGCCGGTGTAGAAACTGAAGCGATCGCGGCACCTGCTATCCCTCTGCACGGTTAGCTGCACCTCATGGAGTCTGTTTGTACTCCTGCTCAGGCTCACCAGGCCCCAGCCTGCCACGGTGCACACGGCCCCAGGTCTCAGTCTGGCCTGTGCCTGAGGCAGAGACACTGTCCTCACAGCTTCACTCTGTTGGATTCTGTTTTCCAGCTGGCAGGAGAAGGGGAGGGGGCACTCAGGGGCGGTGTGTGCAGCACACCGTCCCCACCCTGTGGCTCTGCCCCTGCCTCCTCCTCGGCCTCCCAGGATGGCCAGGCCCCCCTGTACTGGGAGTGGACTGGCTCAGCAGGAGAACTGGAGGGTGGGTGGGCCGTACCTGCAGTAACATGATGTCATTCACGTTGCTCTGTTGATTGTATTCAGGGTGGCGGATGGCTCTGAGCACAGACCTGCGCTGCTGGGTTCTTTCCTCCCTCCTGATGTTGTGGGCCCCCAGGATGACGGTGATAGGACTGCAAAGGAGAGGTGGCCTAGGGGTAGGCGTGAGCCTCAGGAGCTCAGCCCGCAGGCTCTGCAGGCCAGGTGGATGGCCCAGGGCGGCAAGACTGCAGCCGAGGGAACTGAGGGGACAGGAGGGTTTCAGGGGCCGAGTCCTCTGTGCTTCTCCTCAGCCCTGAGCTGAGGGTGGTGGGGGACACAGTGACTGAGCCTTGCTTCCCCTGGAATAAGTTGAGAAATAGCTTGAACTCCTATTTTGAGCCCTACTGTGTGCTTTCATCTCCTCCTCCTACTCTTTTTGATCATGTCCTCCTTTTCTCTTCATTCACCCTGGCCCGTTCTCCACCCCCAAATCCCACTCGTCTCTTTTTCCCCTTTGTTGCTGGAAGCTTGCTTTCACATGGCTGGTCAGGGGCTCTCCTGGGCCTGCGGTACTGGCACACGAGCTGCTCACCTTCCCCAGCAGTGAGCTGCCGTCAGCACAAAGTCTTCTCTCACCAGGAAACCCCCGCAGGTGCTGTACCCCACTGGAGTCTGGATTATAAGAAAAGCCATGTAGGGGCGGGAATGAGGCCTGGCCTCTTGGCCTCCGATGATCTCCCCTGGAAGGAAGCATTGCGCACTTATCTCTGTGCTTGCTGACCCCGTGGTGTGGGCATCAGGGTGGTGGCTCCAGAAAGGCTGGCAGGTGAGGAGGCGGGAGACATGAGGGAGTGGAGGAGTTGCGGGTGAGAATTGGGTTTGCAGGGCACCACACGTTGGGGGAGGACTCCCGGGTTTGGCAGGAACCACTGCTGGCTCCCCATCCCAGACCTGAGCTCCCTCCCAGCTCCCCGGAGGATAGCTCTGGTTCCAGGCAGGATTAGATTCAGGCTCCCACCATGAGGAGAGGTGGTCTGCTGCTGGGTGGCAAATCTGGAGCCCTCTGGGGTGGCCTCTTCCGAAGTTCCCTGGTACTTTTTTCCTCAGGGAGCTTCCCAGGTCCCTCTGAGGCCTCCTCAAGGTCAGCGCATGAGCAGCAGGGGACTGGTTTTTCAGATTCTAGACATGAGCTGATGGTATTGTTATTGCTGCATCCTTATTTCCTAGGCTCGGACACATGGACTGCAGAATGAATCTAGAGAGCACATGTATATCACGTGTCCTTTGTGCTGGCGGCAAGTCCAAGGGTTTCATGTACACCAACTAACTTAACTCTCATTGAACTCTAGGAGGTACACACTGGTATTCTTCCTAGTTTATAGATGAGGAATCTGAGGAACTGTGAATTCAAATAACTTGCCCAACGGTACAGAGTTAGGAAGTGTCTAGGCAGTCTGGCTCCAGGGTCTGTGAGAGGGGTCGGGCCTGAGTTTGGGGGTGGTCACTTACCTGCCCCAGCCCCGGGGGGTAGGAGAAAGGCCATCAGGAACAGGAGCAGCTGCATCTTCTTGGGAAGACTGCCCCAGTCAGATGCCGCTGCCGCTCTCACTTGCCAGACTTGTACCCCCCAAGAGAGGAAGGAAGTCTGGGGGTGGGGGCTCAAGAACAGTCCCGTACTCCTGCTGGTGTGACAGGTTTCGTCACCTGTGGCTGCCCAGGAAGCTTGCCCACCAACTGCCGGTGATGTGGGGGGAAGAGAATAGTCCAAGCCAACGCTGTCCTGCACAGCTGCTGAGTCAGTGCTGGCAGCAGAAATGGGCACCTGGGGTGACAGGGAAGGGGGCTTGGGGCCCTGTGTCCCAGAACCCTAAACCCACCAAATTCGGTAATATCCCAACAAGGCAGGAAAACTGGTAGCTGCCTATCTCCTCTGTTTCCTGTCTTTCCAGGATGAGAGCCTCAGTCCTTTGGCACTTGAGTTCTTTAAATGAATGCACATTTCCTAGATTGCTTATTTATTTATTTTAATTTTTTTTAGGGAGAAAGAGAGCGCATGAGAGTGGGAGAGAGGGGCAGAGAGAGGGGCTGTGTGTGGAGCCTGACGTGGGGCTAGATCCCATGACCCTGTGATCATGACCTGAGCCAAAATCAAGAGTTGGATGCTCAGCCAACTGAGCCATCTGGGCACCCTCTAGATTTCTTCTTTTTAAAAAAAATTTTTTTTTTCAACGTTTTTATTTATTTTTGGGACAGAGAGAGACAGAGCATGAACGGGAGAGGGGCAGAGAGAGAGGGAGACACAGAATCGGAAACAGGCTCCAGGCTCCCAGCCATCAGCCCAGGGCCTGACGGGGCTCGAACTCACGGACCGCGAGATCGTGACCTGGCTGAAGTCGGACGCTTAACTGACTGTGCCACCCAGGCGCCCCTAGATTTCTTCTTTAAGTCATACTTAGTAAGGTGGGGCCATGGGTGAATGAAAGATGGGTGTGGCGTGGTGGGGGGATGTGGTGAGGACACTAGGAATAAGTCAGAAGAGGAGGCCAAAGAGTGAAGAGGAAGCCTGCCTATCTTTACCCTTTGGTCCCTGGACCCCCTGCTGGCACCTTTGCTACTCCTACTTCTTTCTAGAGGTTGTGGAGGCAGATCAAATAGCTCCCTCTCTTGAGTGGGTAGAGTGCACTGCCAGGGAAGGAAAAGGGCAGAACAAGGCTCTGCCACTGATAATTACTTTCTCAGGGCACTTGAGCCCCAACAAACTCTCCGTGAAAATTATCACACAGTTGAGAATTTCTGTTTTCCTGCTTCCTACTTAAGGTGAGGACCTTTTTGTCCCAGAATGCTCCCTGCACACAGAAAAGACCTAGAGACTTAGTTTTGTTGAGGGCTGTCACACCCTGGCTGAAAAACAGCAAAGATCCTTTTCAGCCATGATATGAGTCCAATTAACTTAATCCCCGTTCTTTGCCCCCAGGGGCTTCTAACAAGGGAACGCATGCTTGCTGTGCTCCCTGTAACACATAAAGCACCACCTACAATACATAAAGAACATGCAGTCCACGTTGAGAAGAAGGCAGTACAGAGTAACACAGACACTCTTAAAAATACTTAGAAGATTCTGTGGGTGCACAGAAAAACATTGTAATATAGCATAATTTTTGCAAAAATGTCAGAATTAAAAACTAATACAATTCTCAAACTTTTATGGATATGATGGCCCCATTTGAACGTCTTATGAAAATTAAGAATCCTCTCCTTATATACAAATATACATGATTTTCACAGCTGCAAAGAACTTCATCCTTCTCTGATACATGCTTAATGATGGCAACCTTGTGAAATTTCTTTCTGCATCTAGAAAGAACTGTGTAGAGAAAAGAGAAACTATTATAAGGGCTTTATTAGTGCTTTAGCTTTTGGGACAATTTTAATTTATTGCTACTTAAATGTTTTCAACACTTTAAAAGCATTAGTCTATGGGAATGCAAGCTGGTGCATCCACTCTGGAAAACAGTATGGAGGTTCCTCAAAAAACTAAAAATAGTTTTTTTTTTATGACTATGACTCAGTTTTTTATGACCCAGCAATTACACTACTGGGCATTTATCCAGGGGATACAGGTGTGCTGTTTCGAAGGGACACATGCACCCCCATGTTTATAGCAGCACTATCAACAATAGCCAAAGTATGCAAAGAGCTCAACTGTCCACCGATGGATGAATGGATAAAGAAGATGTGGTATATATATTCAATGGAGTATTACTCGGCAATCAAAAAGAATGAAATCTTGCCATTTGCAACTACGTGGATGGAACTGGAGGGTATTATGCTAAGTGAAATCAGTCAGAGAAAGACAAAAATCATATGATTTCACTCATATGAGGACTTTAAGAGACAAAACAGATGGACATAGGGAAGGGAAACAAAAATAATATAAAACCAGGGAGGGGGACAAAACATAAGAGACTCTTAAATATGGAGAACAAACAGAGGGTTACTGGAGGGCTTGTGGGAGGGAGGGATGGGCTAAATGGGTAAAGGGCATTAAGGAATCTACTCCTGAAATCATTGCTTCGCTATATGCTAACTAATTTGGATGTAAATTTTATTTATTTTTTTTATTTTTTATTTTTTAGAAAATTTTTTAACGTTTATTTATTTCTGAGACAGGGAGAGACAGAGCATGAACAGGGGAGGGTCAGAGAGAGGGAGACACAGAATATGAAGCAGGCTCCAGGCTCTGAGCTGTCAGCACAGAGCCCGACGCGGGGCTAGAACTCACGGACTGCAAGATCATGACCTGAGCCGAAGTCGGCCGCCCAACCGACTGAGCCACCCAGGCGCCCCTGGATGTAAATTTTAAAAAATAAAAAAATAAAGTTAAAAACAAACAAACAAAGAAACATTAGTCTAACTCTTTTAAAAAGGGGAAAAGGGTAAAGACCAGCCTGAGGGAAAAAGGGGAGTAAAATGTATGCTCCCAGTGATCTACATAGAAATGTGGACAGAAGAGTTCATGAACAGCGACCTAGGATTTCATGCCAACCTTCCCACGAGAAACAACCCCAAGCAAACCTGTTCAAAATATCCCAAACCTTATAAGCCTCAAAGAACTGCCAATGCAGGAGTGTTTATCATGCTAAAAAGGAAGGAATAATGGGCGTTAGGTGGCTACTATTGTTCTGAGGGAATTTACTGAACCTACAAAATTCAAAGCTCTGCTTTGATGGCCACATAAGGTGAAGGGTGTAGAAATCAAAGACCAAAACCCACACAACCAGGTCCAACCAGAGACACTCCTCACAATGAGCTGGGGCATTAAAAGTCTGTACTCTCAAAGTAACATAGAAGAGGTAATGAGCTCATCCTTGCAAGTGATTTAATGAAAGATTGGAATTACTTGGACCTTTCATGGAATCTCAGACCTTGAACTTGCATTGATGTGTTTATGGACTGTGTCCCAAAGTGCCTGATGGAATCAAATACAAATCTAGAGGAAATTCACTTAATTCCAGGGTTTGATTTATACCTAAAAATTATTTTTCAAGTAGAATGACAAGCATATAGTCAAGTATAAACAAGAGGATAAGCAAAGAGATAAGACAACAGAAGTAGGAAATGATAGACAATAAGAACAGAGAACAAATTTAATTATTGGGATAAGTGTATTAGAATAATAAAATATAGATAATAAGAATTATGCCGAAATAAAAACAAGCTTTAAAAAAGCTGCAGGGAACATGAACCTTAAAAAAAGTGACATAACATTTGAAAAAGTGAAAAATGTAATAACCAAAATTAAAGTCACAGTGAAAAATGTAATAACCAAAATTAAAGTCACAGTGGAAAAACTTAATAACAGATTAGACAAAGCTAAAGAGAATTACTAACCTGAAATGGCTCAGAAAAAAGTGTTAAGAATGGAACATAGACAGACCTAAAGATAAAAATATAGAAAATAATAGAATTAGAAGATTGTACATATATTTACTTGGAATTCTAGAGGAAGAAGAAAAAACAAGAGGTCATAGAAAATAGATAGTGGCTGAGATTTTTAAAAAGTTGATGAAAAATATCCAACTAGAGGTTAAAAAAAACTTCAAGCAGAATAATACAAAGAAATTGATACCTAGAAATCATTGTCTTAAAGAAATGGCAGAAATCTTTAAAAAAAATTTTTTTTATTAATTTATTAAGTCAGCTCCATGCCCAATGTGGGGCTTGAACTCTCAACCCTGAGATCAAGTGTTGCATACTCCATTGACTGAGCCAGCCAGGCGCCCCAAGAAATGGCAGAAATCTTAAGAACAATCAGAGAAAGAAAGATTACTTTCAAATTAATACTGGATTTGAGGCTGACTCCTTAGCAGCAGCAATGAGTGAATACTCTCCAGGAAGAAACAACTTCATAGTCATTTGGGAAGATTTTAAAAACACATCCTTTCTTAAAAAAATTTTTTTTAAGGTTTTATTTTACTTTTGAGAGAGAGAGAGAGTGCGAACAGGGGAGGGGCAGAGAGAGAGGGAGACAGAATCTAAAGCAGTCTCCAGGCTCTGAGCTGTCTGCACAGAGCCCAATGTGGGGCTTGAACTCACAAACCATGAGATCATGACCTGAGCTGAAGTCGGAGGCTTAACCGACTGAGCCACCCAGGTGCCCCTAAAAACCAAAACTTTTAGAAGATAAGATAGAAGAATTAATTTTTTTACAAACTTAAGGTAGGGGAAAAAACCTTGAAATAGGACATAAAAAGCCCTAATATAAATTATAATTACAAAGGAAAAAAATAGATAAATTGATCTATATAAAAATTTCAGAAATTCTGACCACTAAAGCCACTATTAGCATAGTGAAAAGTAAAGCTACAGAATGGAAGAAGATATTATCAATAACTGAGAAAGGGTTTGTATTTGGGAGATACATGTGTGCATATTTGTATATAAAAGTCATATTTATATATAAGCCATTGGAAAACCATTATGTAATTTTGAAAATCTACATGAAATTGACAAATCCTCGGAAAGTTTAACTTAATGAAACATATTCAAGAAATTTGCATTTTCTTATAAACACTAAATAAATTGTTCAGTTGTCAAAAATATTCCATTAAGGGCAGCTATAGACTCATATGGCTTCACTGGAAATCTCTACAAAATATTCAAAGAATACTACACAATTTCTTCTAGAGAGTAGATGGCACCTATCTCCTTTATGAGACTAGCAAAATGTTGAGGCCAAGCCCAATGAAGACAATATGGGAAAGAAACATTACAGGCCGTATCAGTTCAGAATATTGATGCAAACCAAATCAACCAATTAGTAAAAAGATACCATGACCTTCCTAGGAATGGGGAGGGATTTCATTCAAAACTCAGTTGCTGAAACACGTCACATTGATTGATGGAACAAGAAACATATGAATCTTCACTTGAAGCAAACCAAGGAAAACATTTGCCAAAATTCACCCTCATTATTAAAAAAAAATTTTGGTAATCTATGAATAGAAATGATGGCTTTAATCCGGTAAAAATTATCCACAAAAATCTCACAGCAGTCCTTATACTTAGGGGTGAAATGTTGAATTCTTTTTGTTCAAGAGCAAAACAATACAAGGACACCTGAGTACCCATAATTATCATTTCTCTTCAACATCAGACTGGAGATTTTAGCGAGTGCAGTTAGGCAGGAAATAGAAGTGAAAGTTATGGGGAACAGGAAAGAAGGAAACAAAACTGTCATTGTTTGAAGATATGATAGTGTACATAGAGAATGCCAAAGAATGGACAGATAGATTACCATAATTAATAAGATAGTTTAACAGATTTGTTAGACACAAAATCAATTTAAAAATTAATCACATTTCTGGGGTGCCTCGGTGGCTCAGTTGGTTAAGTGTCTGACTCTTGATTTCCACTCAGGTCATGGTCTCACGGTTTGTGAGTTCGAGCCCTGCATCTGGCTCTTGCTCTGTCTGCCTACCTCTCTCTGCCTCTCCCTCACTCTCTCTCTCAAAATAAATAAATAAATATTAAAAATTAATCACATTTCAATATAGATAGCAATACTGTTAGGAAATGAAATTTTAGAGAAGGTAATATTTAAATGGCATGAAAATTATCAAATAACTAAACACAAATCTAAAGATGTGCAAGATGTCTTTGGTGAAAATTATAAAATTGCATTAAGAGACACTTGACAAAACCCAAACACAGAGAGATTCTATGTTTGTGGATTGGAAGACTAAATATTATAAAAATATCAATTCTCTAAAAGTGATCTGTAGATTCATTGTACTCAAGAAGTATTTCATACAACTTAATCAGTTCTAAACATGTGTGTGGAAAAACAAATGGCTAATAACCAAGACGCTCTTGAAGAATAAGATGGGAAGTCATGCTTTTAGCAAATAAAGCCATAGTAAGGAAGATGGTGTGGTAGCGATATGGGCACAGGAACATAGACTGATGGTCTGGGAATAGAGATCCCATACACATTTGGGCACTGACATACACATATGGGCACATATGATATATGGACACTTGATTTATAATGGAGTTTGAATGGCAAAGCAGTGGGGAAAAGACTATTTTCTTGTTTCTCCCTGATAAACACAGCCAGGACAATAGATGTCTTTATGGTGTCCCATAGACACCCCCCCAAAATAAAACATGACCTTTATCACATACCATATCCAAAAATCCATTTTCAGTGGATTATGGATCCGAGCATAAATAAAGATTTGAAAATATAATATAACAATATCTTCACGATAGGTAAAAATTTTAAATCATATGCATAAAAACACTAATCATAAAGAAAAGGATTGATGAACTGATACATTAAAATCAAGAGGAAACAAAGACAATAGGTAGAGGGGGTCAAAGATGCTTATAACACACATAGCACTTACATTCCAATTATGTAAAGAACTTCTATAAATCAATAAGAAAAAGACAATTCAATAGAATAATGGGCAAAAGACTTGAACAGCTTCATCTCGAAAAAGAAAACATCCAAGTGGCCAACACACGTATGAAAAGATGTTACTCTCAGTAGATACCAGAGAACCAACCAGTTTAAATCACAGGGAGATACCGGTTACAGTCATCAGGTTGGCTCTTTTCCTAAGTATATATTCTAGAGAAGCATATGAACATTTCCACCAGATACATGTCCAAGAAGGTCATAGCAGCATTATTCATGAAAGCCCCAGACTGGAAACAACAGTAAGACTCATCAACAGCAGCACAAACATCAAATCGTGGTATAGTTATATAATGGAATATTGCATATCAATGAAAATAACTAATACCACATGCAGTCCCACAAATAAATCTTACAGACGTAATGTTGAGAGAAAAGTCCCTGAAGGATTACATTCACTGTGAAAATGAAACTATTTTGGATAGAAATGCGTCCATAGGGGGTAAGGGCATGATGCAAAGCAGGGAAGTGGTTATCACAAAAGTCACAACAGTAAGTTAATTCTGGGGTTGGAGGGCAGAGAGGGTATTTTTAGCAGAAAGAGACACATGGGGGCTTTCTGAAATTTGGCCAGCATTCTTAAGTGTATATATATTTCATGTGTGTATATTTTGCAATAAAAATTTCTTTTTTTATTAAAAATTTTTTTTTAACATTTATTTATTTTTGAGAGAGACAGAGACAGAATGCGAGTGGGTTATGGGCAGAGAGAGAGGGAGACACAGAATCCGAAGCAGGCTCCAGGCTCTGAGCTGTCAGCACAGAGCCCGACGCGGGGCTCGAACTCACCAGCTGTGAGATCATGACCTGAGCCGAAGTCGGATGCTCAACCGACTGAGCCACCCAGGCGCCCCTGCAATAAAAATTTCTTAAAAGTCGGTTTTCCAGTGGTTGGGGATTAGAGAGACCATTTGGACAGAGAATGGGATGTCAGAGAATAAATGGGGGCACGTATTTTTTTTAATGTTTTGATTTTCCCTTTTAATAAAAATTGTGATATTTGAACAAACATGACTCTGGTACATTTCACAATATTCCTCCTAGCTGGTTACATCTACATTTGACTGTTTTATTACATTTCCGTCAGTTACAATTTTTTTCTCCTCTGGGATATTGGGACATTAAAGTAGGATGTCTCCCACCTCCTCCCTGGGCCCCATATACCGCCAAAATGCAAAGCTCTGGGCAGGCAGTTGCCTGCTGAGGCTGGGACACTTCCTCTCCCTCCCTTTGATGCTGCTCTGGTCAGAAACCAATCTGGTTGCCCTTGGCATTGTAGGAGACCAGTGTACTACTGAGAAGTTCCGGACATTCTTAGGGCTGCCCTAATATCACAGTTAGAAGGACAGACTAGAAGCTCCTTGGGAAGTTTCTACTGATGAGCTGGTGATTGTTTTATGGAGTGCCAGCACTGGGAGAAGTCTGTTTCTTCACTATTGTCTTCCCACCACACACGTCTGCTGGGAGTGAGGCACTTTCTTGCAAAGAACTGGCCCTTGTTTTGGTCTAGTAGGAAAGAGCAGGTGACAAAGGAAAGTCAATGGGATCTGCATACAATCTCCCCATCAGCGTAGTTTGAGGGAAAGAAGGACCCAGAAACCCTGGATGTGGCAGAGGAAGACTTGAAAAGAGGCTCAAGGACCTCAGTGTCTCCTGGAAGAAAAGCACACTAGTGAGATGGAGTGACTGGCCCTGGGGCCTTGGGTAAATGTGAGAAAGAGGTGGAGGTGGACATATACCTTGAGACTCTTTTCCCAATTGCTCAGGCCATCCAACTATTCAACAATAGGAGCTCAGTAATATTAATTCTGATATATTCATGGAATGAAATACTATCTGGCCATTAAATAGCATGTTTTGGAAGACTGCTTAGTGGCATGGAGCACTTTGCATCACCTAATAGTAAGTGGAAAAAGTAGAATATGATGTGGTGTATGCAATTTGATACTAATTCTGTTTAAAAAGAGCAACAGCCAGAATAATCATTTTATGACTCTTTTTTTTTCACCTTTATATTATCCATTTTTTTCTGTCATCAGTGTGTATTAGTTTTATAGGCAGAACAAAATTTAGGGCCCATGATCCTTATAAACAGCAAACACTATAACGAATTGTGGTAGAGGCGAGCTAGCAGTTTAGCAAAACAATTTCCTTTTCTTGCAGAGGACCTGGGTGAACCCAGTCATCCAGCCTCACTTGAGGTGAGGTGTGACTGTGTGATTACTGTAGCAAATGGGGTGTGAATGGAGATGGTGTTGTACCTTTCAGACCGGCCTATAACGAACCTCTACCTGGGTTCCACTTGGATGAACAAGAGAGACTTGGAAGACATCGTTAGGAACTTGAGCCTGGTTTCCTTAATCATGGGCACACATGTAACTTTTGTCCCAGCTGGGATACTTGAGAGTAAAAAGGGGCATTAGTCAGCAGGAACACTCATTTTGGACTGTGGGTGAGTGAGAAACAGGTTTCCATTGTGTGAGTCACTGAAATGCTAAAGTTTATCTGGTAGAGTAGTTAGGGTTGTCTTAACTAACACATGTATCAACTTTTTTTTTTTTAATAACTTGCCTATTAATGTTTTTGGCTTAGTTTTCTTTCTTTTGTTTCCTTAGCCTAGTTTTCTAGAGTGGTGGACAATGTAGATGTCAATGGCTGCATAATACATAATATAAATGTGCCATATTTTACCATTTCTCCATTTTGGACATTAATAGTAATTCCAATCTGAGGTCCATTATTAAATAATGGTGTGATTAATGAACACCTTTTGAATAACTTTCCTACACACGTGCATGCACACACACACACACACACACACACACACTTTAAACCTTATATAGGATTAAGTTCTAGAAATAAAAATCACAAAAGCAAGAGAGAGAAATAGGTGTGAACTGACTTCAAAATTTTAAGGGAACGTCAACAGCAGCCCAGTCTTCATGATGCTACCGTCATTGTAAGGTAATAGTTTTTCTTCCTAACGTACGTCATACTGTGTCAAGTGCTTCTATCAGGTGTAAGGGAAAAACTGACCCATCAGGCTCTGTCTTTCAAGGTCACACACCTCTGCCCCTGGTGGTGGATGTCCTTGGTTACTCTGCCCTTGGCTCAACCTTGCATCCTGGGGCTCCATGGAGCTCTTCATGGCTGACTTTCTGAGGTCTCTACATTTCTTAGGTGTGATGGCTTCTCCTCAGAGTGTTGTTTTTTACTGCTGTGCCCAGAGCTGTCCCCTGGTCATCACCTTCTACTGTTCTCTTGCTCACCTCCATACATGCATTCAGCTTTAATCTCACCTGTGCTATTGCTTTGTGCTGTGAGCTCCAGGGAAGACTTGGCAGACAGACATAGGGACAGTCTTGTGTGAAACATTGGCTTTTATTTGCTTTTCACTTTTTTTTCAGTGTACTGGATTTTGTTTTTCACATCTATGTGGTTTGTTTCCTTTTTAGTGAAGTTCTTTCTTTCTCTCTCTTTTTTTGAGAGAAAGAGAGAGAGAGTGCATATGTGGGGGAGAGGGACAGATGAGAGAGAGAGAGAATCTTTTTTTTATTTTTATTAAAAAAATTTTTTTTAACGTTTATTTATTTTTGAGACAGAGAGAGACAGAGCATGAATGGGGGAGGGTCAGAGAGAGAGGGAGACACAGAATCCGAAACAGGCTCCAGGCTCTGAGTGGTCAGCACAGAGCCCAATGCAGGGCTTGAACTCACGGACTGCGAGATCATGACCTGAGCTGAAGTCGGACGCTTAACCAACTGAGCCACCCAGGCGCCCCGGGAAAGAGAGAATCTTAAGCAGGCTCCATGCCCAGTGCTGAACCCAACCCAGGGCCTTATCTCACTACCGAGAGATCGTGACTTGAGCCCAAATCAAGAGTCGGACACTTAACTGACTGAGCCACCCAGGTGCCCCAGTTCTTTCTCCTTTTGATATGGGTCCTACTTGATTCAGTGTTTGTCCAGTTGTTCAGCTATCGTGAATTTGTTCTGTCACATTCAACTCACTAGTTGTGGTGTTTGAAGGATATGGGACCCTAAAATAAGGTTATCTGGTCACAATGAACTATCTTCCACCTGAAATGTGGCATTTCATGGGTCTGTGGACTAAAGTTCATGTCTTCTACGTGTGAAATAAAAATAAGCCTGCCTCTTCTCCCTCTCTCCCTCCCTCACTTCTGGGCATGGCCTCTATCGTGCATAGATTACAAACCTGAGGACCTGTGAGTCTCCCACTTTCTTCCAACTTCACATTGCCCTTCTGGAACCAAACAAAGTCATGCCTGTGAAACTGTGATGTGCGATACAGATAAAGTTTAGGGATGTCAATTATTTTCAAGACAAGTTTTCTTGGGGCACCTAGGTGGCTCAGTCGGTTGAATGTCAGGCTTCGGCTCAGGTCATGATCTCATGGTTCATGAGTTCAAGCCCCATATCGGGCTCTGGGCTGATGGCACAGAGCCTGCTATGGATCCTCTGTCCCCCTATCTCTGCTCCTCGCCAGCTCATCTCTGTCTCTCAAAAGTAAAATAAACATTAAAAAAAAAAAAAAAAGAGAGAGAGAGACAAGCTTTCTTGTGGATTCTAAAAACAGATCCATTTATGCCAAACTGAACTGCTTGGTGGAAGGAGAGAAACCAGGGGAATTTAGGAGAAATGTCTCATCACTGTATGTTTCCCAATGGCAGGAACAGAGCCCCTTATATGCTTGGCACAAAGAGATCAAATTTGATCTGGTGGATGGCAATGTGGTACTTTACAGTCCAGCAGCCTGGAGCCGTCTGCCTCACAAAGCTGCCATAACCCAGGGTACCAGCAGGGGGAGTCTGGGTCCTGAGACTAGGCCAGGCTTAAAGGGGCTGAACTACTGAGTGAGTGACTCCATAGGCTATAGTAGCTAAGCTCCTGCGGGATGCTGGTTTGGACTGAGGGACTCAGCAGGTCCTACTCCTTGGGAGGTGGGTACTGGCTCCTCTGACAGGCATTGGGTGGGTTGGCAGCTCCAGGTGTGGCAGGATGGAAAACAGAGGCTGTTGTGGGATGGTCAGCCAGGGAGGAAGGTTAACTGAATTTAGTCCTGGGCCCTGGGCAGTGCAGAAAAGTGAAACCTGGGTGGGGCTGGGGCTGCATCTCAGCCTCCTAAGCTGCAGAAAGTCTTGGCTGTAGGAGAAACCTGCCCCCATTGCCCCAGAAAGACCCCCCCTGGAAACAGGAAATGGAATGCTTGTGGCATGGTCCCCTGGAGTTATTCCCTTTCTACTGACCAAATTGTGGGGTTGGTGATGGTGGTTGGCTTAGAGAAGTTATGGCATTTTTATGGCCCACAAAAGATAATTTTTGGGGAGAGAGGATTGTCCTTTTATAACAGAGTTTAGGCTGAACCCTTGCAGAGGCTAAGCCCCCAAGAGGTGTTATTGAGAAACTGATGAGAAACTATGCAGCAAAGGGTTTAGGGAGGACCAATGGCTGGGGGAGAAAGGAGAAAGCAAAACCTGGAATTGACAGCAGAAAACTTCCTGGGGCAGTGTTGCTGCATATTGAAAGTGGTTCAGTGAATAAATAAGACCGCAGCCATACTCGCTCTAGAGATCTATTTATTATGACCCTGCAATGCCCACTCCCCATCCCCCGAGCCCCAAGGGGTTCTTGCCTCTGCCCCAGGAAAGGTGGCCAAGCACAGAGGACAGTTAGCCTCACGCCTGCTGAGAGAAGTGCTTCATTATTCTCTTTATCCAGGGCAGGAAGTGTGAGACCTTGTCGAAGACCCCTGGAGGTGTCCCATTCCCGTTTCCATAAGAGAAAGTCCCTTGGGCCACGTTGTTACACACGAGGGGTCCCCCAGAGTCCCCCTGTGGGCAGAGAGAGGAAGGACTGGGCTGGTGACCGCACTCCTGGTGGTCCTGCCCTCCCCACTGCCCTGGGGCTGGGGGTCTGTGTCAGGGGGCTGCATGGGAGATTGGGCCCTGGGCAGACCTTGTCCCCTCTCTCGGTCCCTGCACTCCATCCAGGCACTGACTGTTCTTTCCAGCACCACCCCGGCCAAACATT
Organism: Lynx canadensis; assembly: GCF_007474595.2. NCBI lineage: Eukaryota > Metazoa > Chordata > Mammalia > Carnivora > Felidae > Lynx > Lynx canadensis. The sequence goes on from NC_044308.2 coordinate 74,693,663, forward strand.
TCTCTCCAAACCTCAGGGAAACACAGGTGACAAGGCTGCTGTGAGGAGACTAAGCCTTCTTCCCCCAACAGGGGACCACTGGAAGGGGTGGGGAACTGAAGATTGGATTCGTAGACCCAGCTGCCCAGGCTCTCAGGCTGAGGCATGAAGGCACAGCCACTCCCATACCCCGGACATCCCTAGGTTCCTCAGCCCTGGGGCCTGTCTAGGTAGATGCTGGAAGCCTGACCTTGAAGCTGGTCTTCATCTTCTTCGGGTCTCCTACACAGATCTGGGTGGCCCCCATGTAATAGCCACGGAAGCGGGATCTGCACTCCCGATCCTCCTGCACGATCAGCTCTACCTCCTGCAGAGTGGTTGCTAGAGTGCCCATGGCCATGCGTCCCCAGCCGGCCACACTGCACACCTGTCCCGGCCTCACCCGGTCCTTGCCTTTGGGCAGGCCCAGGGGCCTCACAGCTGCAGTCAGCTTGGCCTTTTTCACCAGCTGATGGAAAGAAGCAAGAGGGGCCAGCTCAGTCAGTGGTCTCTGGACCCAGGTACTCTATGCGGCTGCCCTGTCTTCCTTCTCCCCTGAGCCACTGAGACTGGTCAGGTGGCCAGGCCAGGTATGAAGGAGGGGACAGGTCCCAGTGGGAGAGGAGACAATGTGGACCCAGGAGAGTGAGGGCAGTGGGGAGGTCTCCTTACCTGCAGTAACATGATGTCGTTGGAGTAGTTCTTTGGATTATAGTCTGGGTGGGGGATGGCTCTTCTCACGGGGATGATCTGCTGGGTCTTCTCCTGCTTCTTGATGTTGTGGGCCCCCAGGGTGATGTTGATGGAGCTGCACGAGAGCAGAGTGGGCAAGGGGGTGTGGGGTCACAGGACATAGCTCTGCCCAGGAACCAGGAAGGGCAGGTGACAACCGGGGTGGGCAGGACTGGAGCCGACGGGCACATAGAGGTGACAGATGGCTCCTGGATTCTCTTTTTTTCAATGACACTGAGGGTAGGAGCTCTGGGAGCTCTCTTTTGCTCTCAAGCAATGTCATGAAATCACTGTGAGTTTGCATTTTGGTGCTAGGGCATGCTTCCGTCCTCCACTGCTGCTTTGTTTGCCTGGTGTGGTCCATCTCTTCTCCACTGTGCCACTTACTCTCACATCTGATCCACCGACTCCAAAGCTCACCTGTCCTATGTGTCAGCCTTTCTCTGCCCCAGCCACACTCTCAGCTGGCTCCTTTGATGAGCTCTCATAGGCTTGAGTGACCAGGAGCCTCGGATGGCCCCCTGGGCTGCAGCCCTGGGGGGGAAGGGCAGGGGTCCCCCTAGGGGTCTTTGCCCCTCACCTTCCCAAGCAGTGAGCAGCCGTCAGAACAAAGTCCTCGTTCACAAGGGTACCGCCGCACCTCTTCTTGCTGTTCCCGACGAGAAACTGAACAAATACCATGTAGGGCCGAGAGTGGGGCTTGGCCTCATGGCCCCCGATGATCTCCTCTGAAAGAAAAGGCTGGTGGATGGGGTGACTGGGGACAGCTGTGGTCAGGAGGGAAAGAGTAAGAAGGCGGTGACTGATGGTCTTTTCAGGTTCTCCTTGTAGCCGGAGGACCTTTCCTGAACCTCATGCCTCAAAACCCCCCTGAGAAGGGACAGTGCTTGTTCTCCACATCCTATTTCAGACAAGTGTGTGGGGGAGGTAAGATCTACCTTCAAGATGGTAGAATCTCAGAGGATCGTGGACAGGACTCCCCTGATGCCTTCTTTCTCAGTGAGTCCCCCCGGGCCCGTCTGAGCCTCTACTAACATCCTGATGGGTGCCATTTTCTAATAAGCTACCTATGGCCTTATGGAGTTGGATTCTCTAATATCCTCATGTTCCAGGGCCTCGCACATCCTAAGGTGTCAGTAGACGTTTTTAAGTTGCATGAATGAACAGCTTTCAATTAGCATTTGGCTGAGGTTGGATGGAGAGATAGGGCTGGTGGGATTCAAGGCCGCAGGAATCAGGAAGGGCATCGGCAAAGACAGTGGAGCAGCCAAGGGCCTAGGAAGGCAGGGGTGGGTGGCACTGACAATGGGTTACACGGGCCTGGGACTGAGGTAGGGGTACAGTCATCTAGCTGCTGCTGAGATCACCCTCCGTGGGCAGGATGGAGCAGGTGGAGAGCACTGAGAAATTTAATTGGCTTTTAAAGCTGAGTCCAGGGACAACACCCTCTACTGCAGCTGGTTGGTCTGAGCTTACCTTTCCTGGGTTGGAGCGAGCAATTTCAATGCCTGTCTTTTGTAGTTTCATATCTCCTACCAAATGTCTTTCTACAAACAACCCACTTTCCAAGCCATAAGAGAGAGGCTAACCCCTACCAAACCTTCTAGGGAGTACCCTTCCTGCTGGCCATCCTTGTTGAGTGTGTCTGTCGAGCATCAGACCTGTCAGTCTTGGTTTGAGATAGGAGCTGGGGCTCAGAAAATTCCTGGGCTCAAAGGAGGACAATCCAGGGCCACACTGGGCAGAAGGGTCAGGACTTACAGGGGGCTTTGTGGGATGGGCTCAGGCCTCTGGAATGGGGCTGGTCACTCACCTGTCCTGGCCTCAAGGGGCAGCAGAAGGGCCAGCAAAAGCAGAAGTGGTTGCATCTTCCCTGAAGTTCTGCCCAGGTCAGAGCAGCCTGTCTTTCTTCCTTCCAGAAGTGAAGCCCCGAGGGGAATGAAGGACAGGTGGCTCACTGACCGTCTAGGCCTCCTCGACTTGTGTTCCTGTAGAGCTGGGCGTCGTCATACAAAGTGGTTTTCTTGGGCTGGGTGACAACGGTACTGCCTCCACACTTGCACTCCCACTGCTGAGTCACGAGGTGAACGTGAGAAGAAATAACAAGAAAGTGATGGCTGGGACTGCAGCCCGCAGAAGGGCTGGTACCTCAGAAGCCACTCGGTGACTAAATCGAGACAAAAATGTCTTTATTTCCTGGCTCTTGGCTCTTTTTCCATTCTGAGGAAACCGTGAATAATAACTGAGCTAGCTGGGTGCGGGGACATGCGAGGCATGGCTCCTGAGCTTGAGATGCTGATGGTCACCAGGGGCAGACCAAGAATCTGCGCTGAGTGTACCTTTCCCCTCAGTCTAAGCACACTCATCAATGGCAGACATTCAGCAAACCGCTTCTTTTCAGGCTGCCTTCACTTAGGTGGGGGTTTTATTTTATTTTATTTTTTTAAATTTTTTTTTTTTTCAATGTTTATTTATTTTTTTGGGACAGAGAGAGACAGAGCATGAACGGGGGAGGGGCAGAGTGAGAGGGAGACACAGAATCGGAAACAGGCTCCAGGCTCCGAGCCATCAGCCCGGAGCCTGACGCGGGGCTCGAACTCACGGACCGCGAGATCGTGACCTGGCTGAAGTCGGACGCTTAACCGACTGCGCCACCCAGGCGCCCCATGGTGGGGGTTTTATTTTATTTTTTTGTTATTGTTTGCTTAAATGTTAACTTCTTTTGAGAGGGAGAGAGAATGAGTGGAGGAGGGGCAGAGAGTGAGGGAGAGAGAGAGAGAGAGAGAGAGAGAGAGAGAGATCCAGGCAGGCTTTGGGCTGTCAGCAAGGATCAGGACTGTGAGATCCTGACCTGAGCCGAAATGAAGGGTCAGATGCTTAACCACCTGAGCCACCCAGGTACCCCTGAGGTGGGTGTTTTTAATTTTTTTTATGTTTATTTATTTTTGATGGAGAGAGACAGAGCCTGAGTGGGGAAGGGGCAGATAGAGAGGGAGACACATTATCCACAGCAGGCTGTCAGCACAGAGCCTGATGTGGGGCTCAAACTCATGAGCAATGATATCGTGACCTGAGCCCAAGTCGCCCACTTAACTGACTGAGCCACCCAGGAGCCCCTAAGGTGGGTGTTTTTATATAAGAGACTTAGTGATGGTTGAAAAATGGGAGAAAAAGTTTACTTGATAAGCTGTAAGCTATAGGACACCTTTGAAATAATAGGATACCTTTGAAACACAACTTTTTATTGTAATTTTCCTTTGGAGACACACTCACACGTACACACACACACACACACACACGCACGCACGCATGCACACACATGCGAATCAGTGTGAGGTGGGAAGAGGCTGGATTAGACCAAGATGGAAGAACACCTGAAGGTCATTCAAGCCCATGGAAGATGGGTTGCAGCACACCAGAGGGTGCGACCATGGCAAGGCTGTGACAGGCACTCGGGCTAGGCTGGGAGTACCAAAGGGTCCTCTTGAAACTTCTCAGGCTCCAAGCTGCCACCCTGATTTGGGGAGGGAGTGCTGCATGGGGAGAGCTACAGCTCTCCAGAATCTTCTCGCCCATTTCTCTTAGGGTGGAGAAGTGGCCCCCTATCTCAGAGCTTCCGAGGTGGTCCTCCTTCCAAATGGATTTCTTTATGTTGCCATATTGAGGTAGGATGGGGTGGGAGTGTAGGTGTGGGAGGAGGTAGAGGGCAATATGGATGAGACAGAAGGGTGCTCTAGAAGAGGGTCATTTTTCCCGGGACAGTGTCTCCCTTTTCCTGACAGAGCTAACAGTCAGCCTGGCAGGGGGCTGTGGCTCTGGGAGGTGTATTTGGAAGAAGCCGGGTCTCAGTGCAGCAAAACTTTTTATTCTAGAGAATGTGAACCAATGGTCGCCATAACGAATGAATGTTGTTTTGGTGAATAAGGGAGGAATCTAATTTCCACTAGAGATGGAAGTTTATTAAGTCCCTGGCGGCCTCCTCTCCACCCCCTTTGCCCAGTGCAGTTCTGGCCTCTGCCCCAGAGAAGGTGGATGGATTGATCCTGGAGGCGTCTGAATCTGGTCCCGGTGGGCTGAAGTGTCTCATTATTTTTTCTATCCAGTGCATAAAGCCTGAAATCCTGGTGTAGACAAGTGGAGGTGTCCCACAGTGTTTTACACAGGAGACAATGCCCTGGGCCACATTGTTGCACACAAGGGGGCCTCCGGAGTCTCCTTGTGGGCAGAGGGAGGAAAGGCTGAGCCAACCCTTCTTTGGTCCTGCCTCCCTGCTGTCCCTGGGGATAGGTGGTCTCTGTTAGGGGGCTGTGGGTGAGATCAGGGCCAGGGTAGGCCTGTGGCCTCACCTGGTCCTGGGGTTCCAGCCTGGTCCTTACACTCCCTTCCCTCTTCTCCCTCAGAAAACCTCTGCCCATAAGGAGCTGTGGGACAGTCTCTCACCCCTGCTACAGACACAGGGCCAGAGATGGGTTTGGATGAAAAGGCTGAAGACAGGGATATGGCTAGTTCTCACTGCCTCTTCTCAAAGTGCGGCTGTCCCAGGGCTGGGCATGGACAGTACTGGGGATCTCACCTGAAGGGCAGACTTCTTCCTTCTTGGGTTCCCCACACACATCTGGGTGGCGTGGTTATACAGGTGATTGTAGTGTGACATGCATTGCTCATCCTTCCGGATTTCAAGCTCTACCTCATGCAGTTTCTCTGCCCCAGAGGAGCTGTCCATTCTGAATTGTCCCCAGCCAGCCACACTGCACACCGTCCCTGGTCTCACCCTCACATTCCTTTTGGGCAGCTTGATGGGCCTCACGCTGGCATCCAGGCGGGCCTTTCCTGACAGCTGAGTGCCGGAGGAAAGGTATTGTAATCTACCGATAGTCACAAAGAGCCCCGGGACAGTCATGGCATTGCCATCTTCACAGCCCCGGGTCAAGTGGAAGGTCATACTGGGAAGGAGGGAGAAGAATGAGGTCCCAGGGAATGCAAAGCCCCCAGGAATAAAGTGCACAAGAACCAGTGGAGCGAGGGCCCTACCTGCAGTAACATGATGTCATTGAGGAAGGTTTCAGAAGTGTAGCCTGAGGGGCGGATGATTTCTCTCACGGGGATGGTCTGCTGGGTCCTCTCCTTCTTCTTGATGTTGTGGGCCCCCAGCGTCACAGTCATGAGGCTGCACACAGAGCAGGGTGGGGGGTGGGGTGACAGGAGGTACAGCCTCAAAGCCGTGGAAGGAACAGGACAGGACAGGAATTGGAGAGTAATTATAGGCAATGGGGCCCTGGGGCTGAGCATCTCCGTGCCCTCTGCTTCTTGGCAGCCCAGGCTGGGCGGAAGTTAACTTCACAGTTAACACCTGAGAGGTGTCACAGAAGGGCGGGGTTCCAGGCGTCCCTTCTTACCTTCCCCAGCAGTGAGCTGCTGTTAGCACAAAGTCCTCACGTACAAGGAAACCCCCGCACTGTTTCCAGGTTTTGTCTGGTTTGTAGATCCGGAGAAATGCCATGTAGGGACGAGAATGAGGGTTGGCTTCATGGCCCCCGATTATTTTCCCTGAAAGAAAAATTCTACCCTGCCTGCTGTGCTCATGAAGCCAAAGGCTGGATGCAGAGAAACTGCGGCAGGTGGGAGTCGGGGTGGTGGAGAGCGCAGTCCCTAGTAGCCAGCACCAACCCAGAAGGCTTCCTTGGGCAGCCTTCCTGGCTTGCTACCTGACCCGTGAGACTCACATCTTCCCTCTGACAAAGAGCAGAGGAGCCCTTGTTCCTTATTTCCTGCTGCAGACACATAGGGTGGCAGACAGAATTTGCATTTGGAGCAAGCAGTGAAATCCCCATGAATCCTGGAAAATCCTTTCCCTGAATGTACCTACGTCCTCTCTCCCCTTTTGTTTCCCAGACCTTAATGAACTGCTCCTTGTTTGTCATGTTTGGAACGTGAGCTCAAAATGCTCATGTTGTATTGTGGGTTGCGTTTGATCTTTGCCAGAGCCCTGCACGTAGTAGGTCTCAGTAAATGTCTTGGCCGCCTGAAACAATGGTTCTCGATGAGCCTCTCGATGAGGGCTGGTCATGGTTCTAAGTAGAAGGGAATACGGGGCCTGCCAAAGCCATTGTGCCCATTGTGACTGACAAATTACCAGAGGGAACTTGAAACAAAAATGGTCCAACGTAAGTGTTATGGGGACCAGGACGCCACCAACTGTGAGATCAACTGGGTCCTCAACTTCTTTCATGGACAGCATAAGAATGCCAAAGCTTGGAGAAACGAGTGAAGGTTGAGGGTAGATTTTAACACCTTGGGTTAGAAAGTTAGCGGGCCTTACTTTGACTACAGAAGCCGGTCCCCTTCTCCAAGCTGCCCTTTCCTGAGGCATTACTCATTTCTCATTCCTACCTTCCAACCTTCTTTCAGATGCCTTTGTAAAAGAACCCAATTTCCATATGACTAGGTTAGGACCTGGGAAGGGGATGGTACCCACGGGCCCTCCTGGGGATCAGCCCCCTGCCCTGCCATTCCTGCTGAGTGTTCATCCCGCTTCAGATCTGCCCATCTCTGAGTGAGGTGGGCAGATCTGATGCGGGATGAACACTCAGCAGGGCTTGGATATGCCTGAGTGTAGCATGTAGGCAGGGCTGTGCCACGGTGGGATGGGGCTGGGCTTCTGCTGGTGGGGACAGTCACTCACCCGCTTCAGCCTTGGAGGCCAGAAGAAAGGTCAGCAAGAGCAGGAGCGGCTGCATCTTCTCAAGAAGGCTGCCTAGGTCGGAGCTGCTGGTGCCTCGTCCTAGTGTCCTCTCCCTGGTGTTCTTCTCTGGTGTTGTGGTATTCATCACATAAGGCTCCTCCCTCTGGGTGCCTCCTACTGCTGTCTGATCAAGTCCTGGACTGAGTGAAATAACTTATCAGTCACCCTATTGGTATCCGTAGCTCTTGACCACACCAGCTGAAAACAGGAACCACAGGCTAGAGATGGGGTGGTTAAAAATGTCCCATCAGAGAGCAGCAAGTCCCTGAGCTGCAGAAATCTGAGCTTCATGATGATAGATCCAAGATGTTTCCTCTTCCTTGGCTCTCTTTAGCCCATCAGGACGATCTTTTACGGAGGCCCCTTTCGAGTGAGACTCAGGGGTATTGGGGGTGAGATTCCCTGCTTCTGGTGGAGGAGACAAAATCATCGGTGACCTGATAAGGATGGTAAAGGCCATGGCTAGAGAGATGGACAGAATGAATGGTGTGGGAGTCATGTTGAAGAGGACTTGGTCCAGTTACTAAAGAACAGTGGTTTAAAACAACAGCAGTGACACCACCACCACGACCACAACCACCACCACCATTTATTTTTTCCATGAATCTGCAAGTTGGTCAGGGTTTAGCATGGAGAGCTCCCCTTTGCTCCCCTTGGTGTCAGGAGAGGCTTGAAGGTTGGAGGCTGGGATCACCTGAAGGCTCAGTTGGCACCTGAAGGTGCCAGTGGTTGGTGCTGGTTGTCTACTGGCATGTCAGCTCCTCTCCATGAGGTCCTCTCATGTAGTCTTTGCATGGGCTTGTTTAGTCTTCCTTGCAACGTGATGGTTGGCTTTCCCAGAGGGAGGATGTCTCCCAAATCAAGCCAGGCAGAAGCTGTGTTCTTTCTTTACCAGACTTCGAAGTCATACGGCATCCATTCTACTAAATTCAGCTTCTTGGGGCAATCAGAAGCCTCCACCCATATTAAAAAGGAAGGGGCATAGAACCCACTTCTGAGGGGGAGGAGTGTTTCAGTCATGTCAGAAGAGCCTGCGGGATGGGAGACATACAATGTCAGTCATAGTAAAGGACAATCTGCCACACGACTTTAGGGGCAGGTGGAGTTGGTCAGAGGACTTGAAACCACTGATGGGTTTCAGGTTGTAAGTCGAGATTATAGCCTTTGGACAGATTGGGGCCTGCTCTGTCGAAACCAAGTGTATTGAGGATGGAAGAGAGCTGGGTCTCTGAAACGAATTCCTGATAGTGTGTGAAGTGGCAATGAGTGCCAGGGAGCTAGAACAGGATCCTCACACCACTGTCTGGAGACCTATATTCTCATATCCTTGTAGTATTTGCTCAATAAGTTCTTCTGATGGTCTCTCCATAATGGATAACAAGAAGGGAGTCACGGAATTGAAAATATTGTTGCTTCTAAACATGTTGATCCCAGTTCTCTTGAGAAGCAATAAAGTCAACAGTGACTCTGGCTGGTGGGGAGCCAGAGTGAACCAAAAGACGGCTTTCAAGCCCCTGCGAGGTGGGGAAGGTGGCCACACCAGGCTTCCTATGCGGACACCCTCCCCCTTATCCCTCATGGGCTTGGACGCCCTGCACTGGGCAGTCCAGCTTGGGATGGCAGAATAAACGTGAGGTGAGGAGGGCAGCCCAGCTCGGGAAGTAGACACCTAAGTGCTGTGAGGGGGACATTCACATCAGGGACTGGCCTAGTAGGTGGTATCAGAGCTCAAGGAGGCAGACAGGGGCCTCCACTGAGGGGGCAGTCTGGTGCAGTTCATCAGAGCAGTTGGGTTTAGTGAGGTTTGCATTGGCACGAAGGGGTTGCCTTTAAAAGGGAAACAGCATATGCCAAGGGCAAGGCTTTTTTTTTTTTTTTTAAATTTGTGTAGCAAGGTGTATATTTTTTTGTCTATAATTTTACTTTCATCTTATCTATGCCTGTATATTTAAAATGTATCTCTTGTAACTAGTACAAAATTCGGTCTGGCATTTCTTAGCTAGACTAACAATCTCTGCCCTTTAATTAGAGTATTCAATCTCTCTTTATGATTAACGGAGCTGCTGATAGGGTTGGTTGAAGAATATCTTATTGATAGTGATTTGTATTGGTGTGACTTAGTCTTTGTTTTTTTGTTCTTCTTTTTCTGCCCTCTTTTGTTGTGTTCCATTTTGTCCTCTTTGTTGGCTTTTATTTATACCTGTATATTTTATCTTATTTACCCTAGGATTACAATACGACTCCTCACGTATCACAGTCTCTACTTTGAATTGATGTTATGCCACTGCACATAAGAACGATGTCTCTCCGTTTAACTGCCCTCCCACCATTTGAGTTATTTTTGTCATACATTTTACAATATGCCATAATCCCTAAAGCATTCTTGCCTAAAGTAATCAATAATCTTTAAAAGAAATTTACATAAAAGCTTTTATATTTAGTCACATTTCCCACTTTTATTTCTCTTTTTCCCTTCCTGCTTTCAACGGGATCATTTCCCTTTAGCCTAAAGAACTTCTTTTAGTGCTCTTTGCAAAGCAGTTCTGATGGCAACAGTTCTCTTACCATTGTTTTCCTGAAAATGTCTTCATTTTGCCTTTACTTTATTTTTTTAAAATTTTTAAAATTTAATTTATTTTTTTAATTTATGTCCAAGTTAGTTAGCGTGTAGTGCAACAATGATTTCAGGAGTAGACTCTTTAATGCCCCTTACCCATTTAGTCCCTCCCCCCTCCCACAATCCCTCTAGCAACCCTCTGTTTGTTTTCCATATTTAAGACTCTCTCATGTTTTTTCCCACTCCCTGTTTTATATTATTTTTGCTTCCTTTCCCTTACGTTCATCTGTTTTGTGTCTTAAAGTCCTCATATGAGTGAAGTCATATGATGTTCGTCTTTCTCTGACTGACTACTTTCGCTTAGCATAATACCCTCTAGTTCCATCTGTGTAGTTGCAAATGGCAAGATTTCATTCTTTTTGATTGCCGAGTAATACTCCGTTGTGTATATGTACCACATCTTCTTTATCCATTCCTCCGTCGGTGGACATTTGGGCTCCTTCCACACCTTGGCTATTGTTGATAGTGCTGCTATAAACATTGGGATGCATGTGCCTCTTTGAAACAACATACCTGTATCCCTTGGATAAATACCTAGTAGTGCAATTGCTGGGTTGTAGGGTGGTTCTATATTTAACTTTTTGGGGAATCTCCATACTGTTTTCCAGAGTGGCCGCACCAGCTTGCATTCCCACCAGCAGTGCAAAAGAGATCCTTTCTCCACATCCTTGCCAATGTCTGTCGTTGCCTGAGTTGTTAATGTTAGCCATTCTGACAGGTGTGAGGTGGTATCTCATTGTGGTTTTGATTTGTATTTCCCTGATGATGAGTGATGTTGAGCATTTTTTTCATGTGTCGGTTGGCCGTCTGGATGTCTTCTTTGGAGAAGTGTCTATTCATGTCTTTTGCCAATTTCTTCACTGGATTGTTTGTTTTTGTTTCATTGATTGTTTGTTTCACTGGATTGGTGTTGAGTTTGATAAGTTCTTCATGGGTATTGGATACTGACCCTTTATCTGATATGTCGTTTGCAAATATCTTCTCCCATTCTGTCGGTTGCCTTTTACTTTTGCTGATCATTTCCTTCACTGTGCAGAAGCTTTTTATTTTGATGAGGTCCCAATAGTTCATTTTTGCTTTTGTTTCCCTTGCCCCCAGAGACGTGTTGATAAAGAAGTTGCTGTGGCCAAGGTCAGAGAGGTTTTTGCCTGCATTCTCCTCGAGGATTTTGATGGCTTCCTGTCTTACATTGAGGTCTTTCATCCACTTTGAGTTCATTTTTGTGTCTGGTGTAAGAAAGTGGTCCAGGTTCATTCTCCTGCATGTCACTGTCCAGTTTTCCCAGCACCACTTGCTGAAGAGATTGTCTTTATTCCATTGGGTATTCTTTCCTGCTCTGTCAAAGATGAGTTGGCCATACGTTTGTGGGTCCATTTCTGGGATCTCTATTCTGTTCCATCGATCTGAATGTCGGTTCTTGTGCCAGTACCATACTATCTTGATGATTACAGCTTCGGAATACAGCTTGAAGCCCAGGACTGTGAAGCCTCCCACTTTGGTTCTTTTTCAAGATTGCTTTGGCTATTCGGGGTCTTTTCTGGTTCCACACAAAGTTTAGGATTGTTTGTTCTAGCTCTGTAAAGAATGCTGGTGTTATTTTGATAGGGATTGCATTGAATATGTAGATTGCTTTGGGTAGTATCGACATTTTAACAATATTTGTTCTTCCTATCCAGGAGCATGGAATCTTTTTCCATTTCTTTGTGTCTTCTTCAAGTTCTTTCATAAGCTTTCTGTAGTTTTCAGTGTATAGATTTTTCACCTCTTTGGTTAGATATATTCCTAGGTACTTCATGGTTTTTGGTGCAGTTGTAATTGGGGTGGATTCCTTGATTTCTCTTTCTGTTGCTTCATTGTTGGTGTATAAGAATGCAAGCGATTTCTGTGCATTGGTTTTATTTCCTGCGACTTTGCTGAACTCATGGATCAGTTCTAGCAGTTTTTTGGTGGAATCTTTAGGGTTTTCCATATAGAGTACCATGTCATCTGCAAAGAGTGAAAGTTTGACCTCCTCCTGGCCGATTTGGGTGCCTTTTATTTCTTTGTGTTGTCTGATTGCTGAGGCTAAGCCTTCCAATACTATGTTGAATAACAGCCATTTTGCCTGTACTTTTAATGATATTTTCACTGGATCTAGAGTTCCAGGTTGAATTCTAGAAATACGTTGCCTGTTTCTTTTTTTTTCCCCTTCAACTGTTTATTTATTTATTTTTTTATTATTTTTTTTTCAACGTTTATTTATTTTTGGGACAGAGAGAGACAGAGCATGAACGGGGGAGGGGCAGAGAGAGAGGGAGACACAGAATCAGAAACAGGCTCCAGGCTCCGAGCCATCAGCCCAGAGCCTGACGCGGGGCTCGAACTCACGGAACGCGAGATCGTGACCTGGCTGAAGTCGGACGCTTAACCGACTGCGCCACCCAGGCGCCCCTCCCTTCAACTGTTTAAAAAATGTTATTTGACTGTCTTCTAACTTCTATTATTATCTGGAAGAAGCTTGTTGTTATGCTTCTTGTTTCCTGTAAAGTAGTGTATCTTCTTTTCCCCTCTACTTTCATTTTTTGATCTTTATCAGATACCAATTTGACTATTATGTGCTTAGATGTGGCTTTCCTTGTCCTACCTGAGACTCACTGAAGTTCCTGACTCTGGGGATGAGAAATGCCATCCAGCAATAGGCCTGTGATGAAAAGGAACCCATGGCTGCCCTTATCTTGTGGTGAAATATGTTGGGTGGTCAAAAGCAGTGTCGTGTGCGATACAGATTGGTAATAAAGCTGTAAGTTCTCTAAGTCCACAAAGTGTGGTAATGGAAGGCCAAGCCATCCTAATGCCCGTCCCTGAAACAAATGAGCAAGGTTTGGCATTCCTCAGGCCTATCCCCCACCAGAAGCTGGCTTTGCATTTCTCTCTCCAGTCACACTGGGGCCTGACTCTTCTGGTGGGTGTGTGGGGAAAGAAGGGTAGTGAAAGGAGATCTTGGGGATGAGGGGCACTTCCTTGAGGTCTTTACAGAGTTAATTTATTTTGTTTTATTTCTTAATTTGCATCACAGGGATTTTTAAGCAAGGGAAGAATTGTTTCCTCTGAGTTGGGGGTTGAGGGATATTTCCCCAGACAAAGGAGATTTGAAGGAATTGGCATGTTAAGGTGCTCACCTACTTGCATGCGAATGTGCCCATGAATAGACTGCAGCTTTACCAAGGCAGATGTTTTGAATACTTGTCAAGGAATGGCTGCCACAGGAGCCTAGAGGCTTTTTCTCCAGGGAGGTGTCTGAGCAGAAGCTCATCTTTTGTTCAGGGTTGCTGATAATTCATCACAGACTGGGCATTAGAAAACATGTCAGGCTTCTTTTTAGAAAAATTAAAAAAGATGTTTATTTATTTTGAGAGAGAGAGAGAGAGAGAGAGAGAGAGAGAGAGAGAGAATCCCAAGCAGGCTCCATGCTGTCAGTGCAGAGCCCAACTTGGGGCTCGATCTCATGAACCTGAAGTCATGACCCGAGCCAGAATCAAGAACTGGACTCTTAACCAACTGAGCCACCCAGGCACCCCCGTCATGTAAGGCTTCTTCCTGGCCTGGCTGTCAGGAGGCCTGGGTTCAGTCCAGGTTCTGTCCTAACTCTGGTCCCTTTAGTCAGTTATGATCTGTTTCTGGTACTTTGTCTCTCCCTCATCTCTTGAGGGAGGATGAGAGACTACAGCAAGTGTTCTCAAGCTTGTTTTAAACCACAGAACCATTTCCTCAAAGCAGCTGTACTATGTGAACTGAATATGCAGGTGGCTGGGCAACTTTAAAGAATACTATTTTTAATTTTGCTTTCTGCATTTTCCTTTTTGTCTTTTCCTTTTTTTTCTTTAACTTTATTTATTTTGAGAGAGAGAGAGAGAGAGAGAGAGAGAGAGAACAAGTGGGGGAGGGGCATAGAGAAGGAGAAACAGAATCCCGAGCTGGCTCTGTACCATCCGTGCAGAGCACGATGTGGAACTCAAACTCATGAACCCACGAATCGTGAGGTCATGACCTGCGCAGAGATCAAGAGTCAGACACTTAACTGATAGTGCCACCCAGGCGCCCCTCCTTTTGTCTCTGTTAATCAAGGAACCAGGTCCTTAGTATGCGTTCGATGCAGGGATTTTTTTTTTAGCTCCAAATCAGAAGCTGTATGATCTCATCGCTCTTCCTTTGCAAAAGTACTCGAGGTCGTTAAAAGATTGTGTTGCTTCAGGCTTTGTGCATAAGATGTGAAAGGGCATGCCTTTGAGGGTTACATGATCCCAGAGTGTTTACCCCATGTCACAAAAGAGGATGGTGTTGTGTATTTTTGGTGCAGGTTTTTTGGTGCAGGCTAAACCATCAGCCCAGAGCTGGGACCTTAGGCCCAGCTCCCAGGCAGTGCCCACACTAGTGGTAAGACCTTGGTGGTATGGCTCTTGCTGGTGTCTGGTGAGGTAAGTCCAGCATAGGGAGATCCTCGTTCACCAAAAAATCACATCTAAGCCTCTATATTGTGGCCTCCAAGCCACAAACTACCAAATGTGGAAAAGTCTAGGCAGTCTTGGGGTCTGTGGATGCAACTACGTAACCATGGGCCTAAAGGGCAGTGGTGGTTCTCCATTTTTCCAGACCACGTGAGCCTCCCTGATTCTAGTTTGAGTCTGCACAGGAAGGGTCTTGCAGTCATGACTGGGATCGTTACTGGCCCGTCCAACTGGATGGGTGTTTAACTTAAGCTTAAATTGCCTTTGGGCAAATATATAATGTGGTTTTTTTCTACCATTTGAATCTATGCAATGACATTCATACCTGCTGCTTTTGAAGCAAATGTCCCCTAGGTATAGAGGGTGTTACAGTAAACAGAGTTTGGTAACTTCATGTCTAGACGCTAAATGACTAAAGTCATTTCCAAATCTATGCACTGCTGTTCTAGAGTCACATGTGATAATATTTATACAGACTGTGACCAGCAATAATAAAAAAGTACAAATTCTTGATTCAGGTGGACTTCCCATAGAGATGTAGGCCGTGTGGACAGGTGTGAAGGAGGGAGAAGGGGTTAGATGATTCGGGTGAAATTCAACAGTGTCGGATTCACCTGGGCTCAAATGATAGAGCCTGCATTATGTTTCCTTCATGTCCCCAATCAATGCCTGACACTTAGTAAGTGCTCAATCAGCATTTGTTTATTGGTTGATGGAAAATATTGTGCTTTCCAGTCCTACTGCAGCGAAGAGCCCTTTCAAACTCAAAAGACTGATATAGCCCAGGGTAGCCAGCAGGGAGTCTCAGCCTAGAGGCTGGCAGTGACAAGAGGGACAGGTGGAGAGGGACTTAGGCTATGGAGTGACTAGACAGCCAGTGGACCCTGAGCACATGGGGCGACATTGGGCTGGATGTGAGGAGTTGAGCTGGCCCTTCCCAGGTGATCGATGGGGCTAAGGGTTCTGGAGAGCCACCTGCCAGCCCTGTCCTCCATGGACCCTGTCTGGTGCCCTCACAGGGCAGGGGCCTCTGATGCCCCGCTCTGTGAGGGCGTGGACTGGGCTGACATCTCAGTGGCGAGGCCCTGTTGGAACTCTGGGTGTTCTAGGTGGAAGGGATATGAGGAAGGGGCTGGCTCAGATCAGTGTTGTCTGGAGGGGGCAGGAGTTGTGGCCACTGAACACTCCCAGGGGTTTGGAGCACTCTGAGGTATGGAGAAGAAGGGGCAGCCAGGAGACTAGAGGCTGAGCTGGCCCCTGAGCTCAGAAGAGGTCAGGGAAGGGAACTCAGTCGAGATGAGGATCAAGAGCTACTCAAGGGACCCAGCCCCACTCTGTGCCAGCATCCTTGTTTGTGGGAGAGAAATGTCCTTCCACTTCCCAGTGGGGGACTATGTCCTTGGGCCACAGCCCAAGACTGGGCAAGCGTGGTTTCTAGGACCCATGTTGTTATCCTTCCTCCCTGCCAGAGAACACAGGGGAAAGAGGTAAGAACTTCACCCTGAGCTCCAGGACCAGAGAGGTTCATGCTTTCTCCTGATGGTGCCCAGCTTCAGCCCTGGCAGAAGGGCAGGCTCTGGGGAGACAGGTGTGGGTGAGAGGGAGCTGGAAGGATCTTTTCATGGGGTTGAGCGGGGTGGTGGGGGGAGGAGGAAGAAGAGCAAGCAGAAAACAGCAGAATTGTGTCACTGGCCTTCTAAGCACAGAGTGGATGCCAGGCAAAGAGGGTCGGTAAACACACACAAGAAACCAGCCCTTCACACTCAGTTGAGAGACATTTATTTGACAGCTGGCACCTTCCCTCCCACCCTCCCCAGTGTGATTCTAGATCAGCTTCAGAGCAAATAGTCTGGTTCCTGCAGGAAGAGGCCTCTCATCGTTTTCTTTATCCAGGGCAGGAAACTTGTGACTTTAGTGTAGGCCCGTGGAGATGCCCCATCTTTTAGTCCATAGGAGACGATGCCCTGAGCCACATTGTTACACAGGAGAGGGCCCCCAGAGTCCCCCTGTGGACGGAGATGGGGAAGGAGTGAGCCAGCTCTCCTGCTGTCCCTGCCCTCCCTGTGCCCACTCCCCAACCTCACCCCCCACACCGCCCTCCCCAGCCCCTTTGAGAAGGGTGCTTTGCGTGGCCTTCACGGGAAGTCAGGAAGTCTGAGGGCAGGGCAGGCCTGGACATGGTCCCTGCTTCACTTCACCCCAGGTGGCAGCTCCCTCTCCTCCCCTGGTCCCAGATCCTCTGCTGGGGACTGCTGGCTTCACTCTCCTCTTTAGGCCCCCCTCACCCAAAGCAGGTGGGCGGGGCTGCTCCTCAGCATGGAGGAGAAGCCCAGTACCCCAGGTGGGTGCCAGCTATGAGGAGCCCCCTGTTTTTCTCACCACTGCACGCCCAGGGCGCACAATTTTCTAACATCGGTGCCCTGGCACGGGGCAGAGTGCTGCCAATGCCTCCTTCTGGAGGAGCACTGCGTTTGGATCCATCGCTCACCTGAAAGGAAGACTTCTTTTCCTTTGGGTCTCCCACACAGAGCTGAGTTTTGTGGTTGTAATAATTGGGGAAGCGGGATTTGCACTCCCGATCCTCCTGCACGATCAGCTCTACCTCCTGCAGTGTGTCTGGGTATCTTCCCGTGGCCACCCGTCCCCAGCCGGCCACACTGCACACCTGTCCCGGCCTCACCCGGTCCTTGCCTTTGGGCAGGCCCAGGGGCCTCACAGCTGCAGTCAGCTTGGCCTTTTTCACCAGCTGATGGAAAGAAGCAAGAGGGGCCAGCTCAGTCAGTGGTCTCTGGGCCCAGGTACTCTATGCGGCTGCCCTGTCTTCCTTCTCCCCTGAGCCACTGAGACTGGTCAGGTGGCCAGGCCAGGTATGAAGGAGGGGACAGGTCCCAGTGGGAGAGGAGACAATGTGGACCCAGGAGAGCGAGGGCAGTGGGGAGGTCTCCTTACCTGCAGTAACATGATGTCGTTGGAGTAGTTCTTTGGATTATAGTCTGGGTGGGGGATGGCTCTTCTCACAGGGATGATCTGCTGGGTCTTCTCCTGCTTCTTGATGTTGTGGGCCCCCAGGGTGACGTTGATGGAGCTGCACGAGAGCAGAGTGGGGCGTGGGGGTGTGGGGTCACAGGACCTAGCCCAGGATCCATGAGGGCAGGTGGCAGCTGGGTGGGCAGGATTGGAGCCGAGGGGAAACTGAGGCAACAGAAGGGCCCAGGTTTGAGCTGTCTGTGCCTTCTGCTTCTCAGTAGCTGAGGTAGGATTCTGGAGCCGTTGCTGACCATGCCGGTGGTTCTCAGGGGACAGTTCCCCAGAGAAACGTGAAATTGCATGACTTTGCACTCGGAGGTCAATGCAGGCCCCAGCTCTTCAGCAATGCCCCTAGCTCCGGCCTCCCCTCTCCCCACAACGTACGGCCCTCCCTCACTCCCTTTCAGGAGCCCTCCTGACTCCCGTCTTCCTTGGAGCCCTGGGAGCTCCCATTGCAGAAGGCAGGGCTCCCCGCTGGGCTTTTCAGGGCTGTGCTGGCTGCTGCTCCTCACCTTCCCCAGCAGTGAGCGGCTGTCAGCACGAACTTCTCTTGTATCAGGAACCCACCACACTTACTGCACACCTCCCTATTCTGGATCCACAGATGTGCCATGTAGGGCCGGGAGTGGGGCTTGGCCTCATGTCCCCCGATGATCTCCCCTGGAGGAAAAATCTGTTCTGCTCCCGTGCACCCGCTGAATCCACAGAGCAGGCGTGGCCTGGATCTGGGAGGGCCATGGAGGGGGCCTCAACTTCCTCCTCTGGGAAGGGGATGGGTAGTAGTCTTGGTCTGTGAATCTATCTTCTACATATAATTGGAGGTGAGCATACCTGTCTTTGGGATAGCCAAGTTCTAGAGGCTCCTGAAAACTCCTTTCCTGACTTTGCTTTGTTTCAACTGAGTTTCTAAGGCCCCTGTCATCCTGTGAAGTCTAGGATGCTGCTGCTTTTCCAGTGGCTAGGACTTAAGTGTAGGGATCTAGATGTTGTCTGACATAGTCTATTTGCTAGAGCATGACATGGAGCAGGTGCCTAGTAAGTGTTGGTTGGCTGCCTGAAGGCGTGGCTCCCCAGTGAGCCTCTTGGAGGAAGGTCGGTAGGGCTACTGCTGGTAGGATTCTGGAAAGCAGGGAAGTTTAGGTCTTCCAAGCTCATCTTTGAAAAAGGAGAGCCACAGCCTTCAACAAGTACAAAAAGATTGAGATCATACCGTGCATATTTTCAGAACACAATGCTATGAAACTTGAAATCAACCACAAGAAAAAATTTGGAAAGGTAACAAATACTTGGAGACTGAAGAACATCCTACTAAAGAATGAATGCGTTAACCAAGAAGTTAAAGAGGAAATTAAAAAGCTCATGGAAGCCAATGAAAATGATAACACCACAACCCAAAACCTCTGGGATGCAGCAAAGGCGGTCATAAGAGGAAAGTATATAGCAACCCAGGCCTTCTTAAAGAAGGAAGAAAGATCTCAGATACACAACCTAACCTTACGCCTTAAAGAGCTGGAAAAAGAACACCAAATAAAACCCCAAACCAGCAGAAGACAGGAAACAATAAAGATCAGAACAGAAATCAATGCTATTGAAACCAAAAAAAACCCCAGTAGAACTGATCAATGAAACCAGAAGCTGGTTCTTTGAAAGAATTAACAAAATTGATAAACCACTAGCCAGTTTGATCAAAAAGAAAAAGGAAAGGACCCAAATAAATGAAAGAGGAGAGCCACTAACACGCTGGGAAGAAAAGCAGAGCTGGAGAAAGGGATGAGGGGACTTGGGACAGAGCAAAGGCCACAGCAATCTTGTGGGGACAGTGATCCCATGAACTCTGGATGCAGCTGAGCCCCGGGCTTCTCTCCCAAGCAGATGCTTCAGGAAGCACCTGGCTCATCTCACTCGGAAGCCAGGCCTACTCTTCCCTTTGCAGGGGGATTTATTATGTTCTCTTCCAGTTCTCATCCTCTGCTAGGAATGTTCCATTTCCAGATGGCAAAGGTAGAGCCTGGGGAGGGGACAGTTTTCCCTGGCTCTTCTGGAGACCAGCCTTCTGCCCTGGCCATTCCTGCTGGTAGCTAATTCAGCATCATACTTGAGAGTGTGAGGCAGGATGAAGCCTGGGGTTCCGAATATTCCTGGTGGATAGATGGATCAGGGGTGTGCAGAAGGGGCAGGAGAGCTCTACCCACGGTGGGATGGGGTCGGGCCTCTGAGGGTTGTGGTGGTCACTCACCTGCCTTTGCCCTAGAAGGCAGGAAAAAGACCAGTAGGAGCAGGAGAGGCTGCATCTTCCCAGGAAGGCTGCTCAGGTCGGAGATGCTGGAGCTTTCTCTGTGCTCTCTTTTAGCTCCCACCAGAGGAAGCGGGTGGAGATGGGCTCATTGACCTTGAACTCCCCTCTGGTTTTGTGGTGCTTCATCTTCGATGGCTTTCTACGAAAGCTTCCCTGCCCCCACTCCCTCTGTCTGATGGTGTTCCCTGGGTGGTTGTGTGAGAATCGTGCTGTGACCACATCAGAACCCACACCAGTTGACTCAGACCTGACCACTTGTTCCTCCCAGAGTAGGAAACCAAAGGTACCAGGTTGGGGCTGAAGGTTGTGGTATCAACCTGTAGAGGTACTAGAGTCCAGAAACCTGAATCCCCAGTGATAAGACCACCAATGCCTCATTTCCATGCTGCTGCTAAGTTCATGAGGATAATTTCTTTAGTAGAAGTGTGTGTAGACCCTTGTCTGTATGCTCAAACGTATTAGAGATGTGTCTCCTTCCCTCAGAGGGCTGATGGTCTGGTGGAGGAGACAGAAACAGCAGTGATCAGGATCCAGTCTGGTAAGCGCCATGGTAGAGGGATACACAAGACGGTAAGAGGGCATGACTACTACCTACTAGATCCATACAGTAACCCATTCATCATCGCACCTTCTTTCCTAGGGATTTTTAGCATCTGTTTTTAAATTACAAAAATGCTCAGTGTGATAAAGCTCATCTCTCCTGTCAATGTTTTTTTTTAAATTATTTTTTAATGTTTATTTATTATTGAGAGACAGAGACACAGAGCGTGAGCAGGGGAGGGTTAGAGAGGGGGGTAGACACAGAATCCGAAACAGTCCTCAGGCTCTGAGCTGTCAGCACAGAGCCCGATGTGGGGCTCAAACTCACAAACTGCAAGATCATGACCTGAGCCGAAGTTGGTTGCCCAAACGACTGAGCCACCACGGCGCCCCTCTCCTGTCAATGTTTTTAACAAAAGTCCTGCACCTAATACGTATTGGTTTAAATTAATGAACCACTGTGACCTAGATGTTGAATTACTGATTAAGCCTAGGTCATTCCTACTTTGGGTGGCCTGGGGTCAGTCCCACCCAAATCATAAGAAGTCCAGGTTGGTTCAAAGAAGTCCAGGTTACTAGATTGCCAATACCATATGAAGTGGGAAAGCGTGCTGGGCAATCAAAGACCAATAGTTGTCCTTTCAGTATTCTCTGTCCTCTGTCCAGAGAGCCACACTCCTGATATAGCAGGCTTGGCACATAATAGATTCACATTTGCTAACCAAACTCTGTTGCTGATCTCACTATAATGGATGGGAGGGACCAATTTTTTGTAAACAGCCAAGCCCAATTCTGTTTAAAGAACAACTAAGTAGGGGCATCTGGGTGGCTCAGTCAGTTGAGTGTCTGACTCTTGATTTTGGTTCAGGTCATGATCCCAGGGTTGTTGGATAAAGCCCCATGTTAGGCACTATGCTGAGCGTGGAACCTACATGGGATTCTCTCTCCCTCTGCCCATCCCCCCTACATGTGCACTCTCACAGCACTCTCTCTCTCTCTTTCTTAAAAAAAAAAGAACAACTAAATATCTCTGAGTGGTTAGAGTCTGGTGATTTAAGTTTCCATCTCTACATTTTCTGTATTTTACGATTTTTCTATGAGGAATATTATGTATAAAAATATATAATTCCAGTGTTAATATCCTCCTTACCAAATCAAGTATATTTTTCAAAGCTACTTTTTTTGAACTTAGCTTGCCCAGTAGTGGACATTCAAAAAATAAAAGTATCTTTCTGATTATAGTGGTAATATATGTTCATTAAGAAAATTTGGAAAGTAGAAAGAAAAAATGTCACTCATTTGTCTGTCTCTTACTGATAGACTGTTACCATAAGCAGTGCATTTTAAATACCTGGAATCAAAGTACATATACAATGTAGTTTTTTTTTTTTATCCTCACTTAACCCTATAGCTTAGGTATTTTCTTTATGCTCTTAAGAATCTATTAGCAATATCACTATAGTCTCTCTTTCCTAGTTGTTAAAAAATTTAGCATGCAATTATTTTCTAAAATTGTTGGAAAATTTGAAAAATAACTTAAGCAAAGAGAAAACAATTAAAATTATATGATTTCTCATCATTCATTGATAATCATCTTTAATGTCTTGAAGTATGATCTAATATACTTTTCTTTCATGTATATCTGCATTTAAATTTTTTATTTTTATTTTTTTTAGATTTTTTCAATTTTATTCATTTATTTTGAGAGAGAGAGAGAGAGAGAGAGAGAGAGAGAGAGAGAGGAGAGAGAGAATCTCAAGCAGGCTCCACACTGATAGTGCAGAGCCCAGTATGGGGCTTGATCTCTCTCATGAACTGTGAGATCATGACCTGAGCTGAGATCAAGAGTTGGACTCTTCACTGACTGAGCCACCCAGGCACCCCACCTGCATTTTTTAAAATTAAAAAAGGATTATGCTAAACATGAGGCTATGACTCAATTAAAAATTGAGGTGCTGTGTGAAATTCACATAACATAATTCATTAAAGTGTACAATTCAGTGGGATTTAGTGCATTCAAAATGTCGTGTGACTACCACCGTTTCTAGTTTCAAAATTTTTCATCACCCCAAAACATCCGTCCATCCCATTCATAACTTAATGGGTACTTAATAGCTTTCCATTCTCCCTTCCCCACCCCTGCCTGGTCTACTAGCGACCACTAATCTTTCTGTTTCCATGGATTTGCATATTCTGGATATTTCATATAAAAATTATCATGTAATATATGACCTGGCTTATTTTTTTTAATGTTTTTTATTTTTGAGAGAGAGAGAGAGAGAGAAACAGCATGAGCAGGGGAGGGGCAGAAAGAGAGGGGGACAGAAGATCTAAAGTGGGCTCTGCCCTGACAGCAGAGAGCCTGAAATGGGGCTCAGGACCATGAGTCATGAGATCATGACCTGAGCTGAAGTCGGATGCTTAACTGACTGAGCCACCCAGGTGGCCCAATGTCTGGCTTTTTTGTAAGCATTACTATTTCTCCACATCTTCATCAATACTTGTTATTTTTCATTTTTTTATTATAGCTATCCTAGTGTGAATGGGGTGGTAGCTTGTGGTTTTGATTTACATTTCCTTATGACTAATTATGTTTAGCATCTTTACCTATGCTTGCTGGTCATTTGTTCATCTTCCTTGGAGGAATGTCAGTTCAAGTCCTTTGCCCATTTCTCAATGGAGTTGTTTGTCCTTTTGTTGTTGAGTTATAAGAGTTCTTTATATATTCTAGATACTAAACTTCTATCAGATGTAATTTGCAAATATTTCCTTCCATTCTGTAGACTGTATTTTCATTTTTTAATTTTCACTTTCTTGATACTATTCTTTTGTGTGAAAAATTTAAAATTTTTTAATGAAATCCAATTAATCTATTTTATCTTTTGTTGTTTGTGCTTTTGGTATCAAATCTAAGAATCCAGTATCAAGTCAGAGGTAATGAAGATTTACCCTATGTTTTCTTCTAAGAGGTTTATGGTTTGACTCTTATATTTAGGCTGTTGACCCATTTTGAATTGATTATTGTGTATGGAGTGAGGTAGGGGTTCAACTACATTCTTTCCATGTAGTTATCTGTTTGTCTCAGCAACATTCACTGAAGGTACTATTCTTCCTCCACTGAATAGTCTTGGCACCGTTGTCAAAAATCAATTGGCCATAGATGTTTGAGTTTATTTCTGGACCCTCAATTCTAGTCCAGTCATCTATGTGTATATCTTAATGCTGCTACCACACTATTTTTGATTGCTATATCTTTGTAATATGTTTTGAAACCAAGAAGTGTGAGTCCTCCAACTTAGTTTTTCTTTTTAAATATTTTAGCTTTAAATATTTTAAATATTTGGGGCTCCTTGCAATTCCATTTGAGTTTTAGAATTGGCTCTCCCAGGGGCGCCTGGGTGGCGCAGTCGGTTAAGCGTCCGACTTCAGCCAGGTCACGATCTCGCGGTCCGTGAGTTCGAGCCCCGCGTCGGGCTCTGGGCTGATGGCTCAGAGCCTGGAGCCTGTTTCTGATTCTGTGTCTCCCTCTCTCTCTGCCCCTCCCCCGTTCATGCTCTGCCTCTCTCTGTCCCAAAAATAAATAAAAAAAGAATTGGCTCTCCCATTTCAGCAGAAAAGATCATTGGAATTTTGACAAAGATTGCTTTGATTCTGTAGATCACTTTGGGGAGTATTACCGTCTTAACAATATATGCCTTTCAATCCATGAACATGGGATGCCATTACATTTAATTAGTTCTTCTTTAATTACTTTCAGCAATGTTGTAATCTTCAGTGTATAATTTGTTCACCTCCTTGGCTAAATTAAATTTAGTCCTAGGTATTTTATTCTTTTGAATGGTATTGTAAGTGGAACTGTTTTTAAAATTTCCTTATTGATTGTTCATTGCTGGTGTATAGAAACAACTGATCTTATATTTTACCTGCAATTTGTTGAATTCATTTTACTAACTTGTATTCAGCTCCCTCCCATGTTCTTATTGTCAGAAATTACACTTTTATACATGTGTACACATTAATATAGCTGGGATCTGGCTCCAAATCTGTGATCTTATCCACAGCTCTATAAATGTCATCATATATGTATATATATAGACATATATATTTATGTGTGCTTACAGTTCTTTCATGGTCTAGTGGCTAGGATATACTTACATGTGCTGTGTGTATAGTTGTATGTTTTTATTTGTTTTGATCCCTTCAGTTTTTCTTTCTGACCATGATTTTGGTACATTGTTGTTTCAGGAGGATTTTTAGTGTTCAAACAGAAACTGTGTGAAGTCAACTATTTTCCCCTCATTATGAAGTAGTCAAGATCTTTAAGATATTCTGCTACAGAGGTCTTTGTGGGTAACCACATGTGAGAAGACATGACTTCAAGGGTAATGGGAACCCAGAGGGAGTTATTTCCTTTGTGTGAAGATGAGTATCATGTTAGTGGTGTGTGTTATTTGGTTGGGGAATATTCATCCACAATTGTGACTAAAATTTAAATCCAAAGTAGCACCCCAGATTGGCATCAAGACCTGGGAGGGGGTGACTGCTGGGCATGCCTGGCTAGACTGCGCCAGGCACAGAGTCAAAAAAGAGTCTCATACCACATGTGTGGTCTCTAAGCTAAGAGCTGAATGAATTTTAAGGGTCATCATGGGCTTGAAAACTCAGTGTGTTGCAGTAACCATGATGCTCTGAAATTTAGAAGTTGTTCTCCATTTTTCTGTCACCATGAAAGCCTCCCTACTCTGGTATGATTTAAGGAAGATAAGGAAATGTGGTATCTCCTCCATGTCAGAGTTTATATTGAACTTTATACCCCATAGGATACCCTAAGTGTAAACCATAAAGAAATGGCTGCCCCGGTTATATATTTTCCTTCCTGCATCTCTCCTGCATCCAGAAGTAGGTCTCCACTGACACCAGAATTATTAACTCTAATCCTAGGGTCAAATGTGACAACACACATGAAAACTGGATGTTGTAAGACAAATATTAACCTTGAATAAGATGACTTTCATTTGTGTGGATTTCCCACACAGATGCAGTCTAATCCAACCAACCTGATCAAGGAAGGAGATTTAGGGAAATTCTGATGATTGTCCTTTGGCCTTAAGTTTCATGAGGGCATGGAAAGTGCCTGCCATGCTCACTTCTGAGCCTCTCATTTATTATGAGCACATAATAGGTGCTCAGTATCTCTTGTTTGCTGATTGATAGCAAAAGTAATGCTGTTAAGTTCCAGTGCAAAGTTGCTTTCCCTTGCTCAACAGATGGCTATAGCCATCTTAGATGGATCTTAGACCAGAAGCCTTGTTACCATGGGTGATCAAAAGACTGGCCGAAAGGGGCCAAAGCTGTGAGTGAATGGTCTATGAGTGAACTCTGAGCCTATGGAGGATGTGGGACTGGGTGTGAGGGGCTCAGCCACACAGGAGGTATGGAAAAGAGTCAGGCTGGGTCATAACATGGCAAGGAGTTATGATGAGGTGGTGAGAGGTAGAAGAGAGAAAGAAGCAGAAGGCAGAGGAGCAATGTGAGCAGAGGGAACAGAGGCAGACTTGGCCCATAGGTGCTACCCAGTGATTATCGAATAAATAAAGGAGAAATCAATCATTTCATTCAAGAAATGGATATTTACTAAGGCTGTGGCAGCCTCCATGCAGGGAGATTTGGACTCTTCCCCAGAGACAATGGTCAGTTACAGAGGGCACTTTGCTGGGTCCCTGGTTTTATTGATCTCTTTTTCCAGGCTAGGAAGCTCAGGATCTTGAAGACCTGGAGGTGTTCCATTTTTCATCCAAAGGAGATGTGTTCTGTCTTCACAGGGGGGTACTTCATGGTATAGGGGGGTACTTCATGTTCTAGGATTTTCTCAGTGGTGTCTTGTCATGAATAGTTATTGATTATTCTTCTTGTGGAGAGCATAAGCAGGGGAGGAACAGAAAGAGAGGGAGAGAGAGAATTCCAAGCAGGCTCTGCACAACTAGCACAGAGCCCGTTGAGAGGCTAGATCTCACAAACCATGAGAAAATCATGACCTGCACTGAAAACAAGAGTCAGGAGCTCAACCGACCGAGCCACCCAGATGTCCATTAATGCTTTTGTTTTTTGGGAGTGAGAGCCTGCAAATAACCAGTTAATGTTTTTAGCCTGGTTTTCTATAGGGTTCCTAAAAATCCTATTTATGTTTATACCATACTCCATTATGTGGATATACCATAGTTAATGATTCCCTACTTTGTTATATAGGCCATTTCTAATTTTTGACAATATTAAATAAAATTGAGAGTAATATCTTTTTTTTTATATATATATGAAATTTATTGACAAATTGGTTTCCATACAACCCCCAGTGCTCATCCCAAAAGGTGCCCTCCTCAATACCCATCACCCACCCTCCCCTCCCTCCCACCCCCCATCAACCCTCAGTTTGTTCTCAGTTTTTAACAGTCTCTTATGCTTTGGCTCTCTCCCACTCTAACCTCTTTTTTTTTTTTTTTTCCCTTCCCCTCCCCCATGGGTTCCTGTTAAGTTTCTCAGGATCCACATAAGAGTGGAACCATATGGTATCTGTCTTTCTCTGTATGGCTTATTTCACTTAGCATTACACTCTCCAGTTCCATCCACGTTGCTACAAAAAGCCATATTTCATTTTTTCTCATTGCCGCATAGTATTCCATTGTGTATATATACCACAGTTTCTTTATCCATTCATCAGTTGATGGACATTTAGGCTCTTTCCATAATTTGGCTATTGTTGAGAGTGCTGCTATGAACATTGGGGTACAAGTGCCCCTATGCATCAGTACTCCTGTATCCCTTGGATAAATTCCTAGCAGTGCTATTGCTGGGTCATAGGGTAGGTCTATTTTTAATTTTCTGAGGAACCTCCACACTGCTTTCCAGAGCAGCTGCACCAATTTGCATTCCCACCAACAGTGCAAGAGGGTTCCCGTTTCTCCACATCCTCTCCAGCATCTATAGTCTCCTGATTTGTTCATTTTGGCCACTCTGACTGGCGTGAGGTGATACCTGAGTGTGGTTTTGATTTGTATTTCCCTGATAAGGAGCGACGCTGAACATCTTTTCATGTGCCTATTGGCCATCTGGATGTCTTCTTTAGAGAAGTGTCTATTCGAGAGTAATATCTTTATGCTCAAAGTTTATTGTTTATTATAGCCTCTGTGTGTGTGCTTTGGGTTCTGCTTTTTACTCCCAGTGGTATAATGGTTGTGTCATATCATATAAACATTCTAAAAAATGATATTGGAACACTGAACTGTTTCTCTTTTTTCTTGGGAAACCCACGAAGAAAGACAAAGATACCTAGGATCCTGGCTCATCAAGCACTCTCTGGTTCTTGCCTGGCCATGGTCATTACCACAGTGTGGTACTGTTTCATCCTTGTGCCTCTCATCCCTAGGATCTTGCCTTTACACCATTAGACAGGGCCAGGGTTCCCACCAGGTGCTAGCAATTTAGGAGGATGAACATGAGGGTAAACCCACCTTGTGAGGATCAGGGGATGGTTGGGGGGACTTTCATCCCTTCTCTTGCTCCAGCCTCAGTCCCTTATCTGCTGGGTCAGAACATCTCCCTTAGCTGGTTTCTCAGGTCTTTCCCTTTCTTTTTCCATTATTATCTAGCCTATCAAATAACAATTTGAAGTGGAGAAGCCCCATTGGATATTTATAGTTTCCTCTAAGTGGTACAGGATTCCCCTAAATGTAGCAAAGGGGATTTTTAAAATTCAGGAAGAGGCTATTAGGAAAGAGTTTACACACCAGATTGGATTAACTGCTTATAGGAGTCATCGCGTGAAGAAAACCAACCTATGACAAATTTGGGTATTTCTCACTGAGATTAAATGGTTTTTCTACATGCTACCAGGAGAGGAGTCCACTAAAATGTAGTCGTTGAATGATTTTCTGTGATTTTGTCGGGTAAAGAATAACTGCCAAAAAGATAGGGCAATGGCTTGGGAAAATAATTATAATTATGGCCCTCACAGGAGAAAATGAATCAGGTTACTTGAGTAAATACAAAAGTAATATGCCGACTTCTATCTTTAGCTTTAGTGGGCCAGGTTAGTTAGTCTAACCCTCTGAACGAAAAAGAGGGGAGAAAAATTTTTTAAAGCACTGGTGAAACTGACAAGACAGCGGAGAACTGTCAGGTTAAATTTTGGATTTAATTCTGAAACCCAGAAAGGCAAGCAGAAGTCAAAGCAACACAAAGCATTTTTTGCCCTGAAGGTATTTGCCATCTGAACAATTTGGCCCTAGTTTTGGTGATTTCTTGTGGCAAGAAGGATAAAAGTCAAAGCCCTGGGCTTAAGCAATATGGAGAATCAAGTAGAAAACTCCCTCACTCAAGTCTGATGTCCCATGGGCTCTCCTTTAGCATAAAGGTAAAGTGGAATGAAATCTATCCCCACCAGAGAAGACAGCCTTGGTACTGAATAAAGTAGAGAAACAGCTAAAAGGGAAAAACAACCAAACCCTGAGAAGAAGTTGTGACCAAGGGCCAACCTTCCTGAAGATTTACAGCCTAGGTTCTCATTGACTGGACAGACAGTGTCTAAAGCAGTGGTCTTGATTTTCTGGTGGTTTTGAAGGGAAATGCCCCCAGGCACCATGCAGAAGCAATCGCGAATCCTCTCCGAAGGAGACTTTTTTTTTTTTTAATGTTTAGTTTTGAAAGAGAGAGAGAGACAGAATGTGAGCTGGGGAGGGGAAGAGAGAGAAGGAGACACACAATCCGAAGCAGGATCCAGTCTCTGAGCTGTCAGCACAGAGCCCGAGGAGGGGCTTGAACCCATTAAGGGTGAGATCATGAACTGAGCTGAAGTCGGATGCTTAACTGCCTGAGCACCCAGGCGCCGAAGGAGACATTTTTATTCTAGGCCTTGGAAATCCTTCCATCCTCTACTCTCCCCCAATATCTTTTTAAAAGTGGCGAGCTGCACATAATCAAAATGCCAAAGAACACAAGAAAACATGACACCATGAAGAAGAGTCAACAGAAATAACACTTAGCAGGAACAGGTCAGCAAGTACTCGAGATGTTGGAATTATCTGGCACATATCATGTGCAAACTTAAAAATAATTGTAGAGAACAGGAAATATGAAGTTTCATAACAGGTTTGATAAACAGGACTTGCAAAAATAATAAATGCAATAACAAAATTAAAAATTAAATGGATGGTTTGGCTTACAGACAGAAGACAATAGAAAAAAGCATTACTAGCTGGAAGAAATATCAGAAGAAGTTATTAGAGTACAATACGGAAAAAAAAAAAAAAAACTAAACTAATCTAGTTACCAGGAACTATTAAAAGAAAATGAACATTTTCTATACAAAATGATCACAATTTCTAATAGTGCTTAAAAAAATAGGCTGGTCGGGGCGCCTGGGTGGCGCAGTTGGTTAAGCGTCCGACTTCAGCCAGGTCACGATCTCGCGGTCCGTGAGTTCGAGCCCCGTCGGGCTCTGGGCTGATGGCTCGGAGCCTGGAGCCTGTTTCCGATTCTGTGTCTCCCTCTCTCTCTGCCCCTCCCCCATTCATGCTCTGTCTCTCTCTGTCCCAAAAATAAATAAAAAACGTTGAAAAAAAATTAAAAAAAAAAAGGCTGGAATTAAAATGCAAAAATGTTGGGAGAGGGTAATTGAGATTAAAGTTCCTAATTTCTTTTATTTTCAGGGAGGAGGGTAAGCCTGATTAAATTTAGTCTTTGATAAGTTAAGGAAACATAATGTACTTTTATGTAATCACTAAAATAATATAATATGTATATATATTTAAAAAAATTTTTTTTTCAACGTTTATTTTTGGGACAGAGAGAGACAGAGCATGAACGGGGGAGGGGCAGAGAGAGAGGGAGACAGAATCGGAAACAGGCTCCAGGCTCTGAGCCATCAGCCCAGAGCCTGAGGCGGGGCTCGAACTCACGGACCGCGAGATCGTGACCTGGTTGAAGTTGGACGCTTAACCGACTGCGCCACCCAGGCACCCCTATAATATGTATATTTTGAATAAAAATGTATACATATTTTGAAATATGTATCTCTTTCAAATTAGTAGAAGAGAAAAAAGGAAAGGTAAAAAGTAATCTATCCTAGAAAAGGTAAAAAAGAAGAGGGAAAAAACAGAGTAGTTGGGGACAAATAAAGAGCATATTAAAAGAGTACACCAATGACTATATTAAAGGTAAACATACAGAATGCTCCAGTCAAAACTCAAAGAATGTCAGATCAACTATGAAAACAAAACATAAATATGTTTTCTGTGCAATAAACAGGTTTAAAAAGTTGAAAGGAAAAGAAAGGAAATGAATACACCATTGATAGTAACCACAGAAAACCATTATAGGTGTATTCATACCAGACAAAATCGACTTTAAATCAAAAGCATCTGTAAAAATAAATAGGGCTGTTTCACCAACAGGTTCATCAATAAATAGGTTAAGTTCATCAGGAAGACATAATGATTTAAAATTTTAATGTGCCTAATTTTATGGCTAGAAAATACATAAAACAAAAACACAAAGAACTTCAGGGGAGATAAATAGTCTCAGGAATTGATAGCATAAGTAGACATCCCCCCCCCCCCAAATCAGTAAGAATGATTTAAACAAAACAAAGAACAAATTGGACCTAATATACATATTTGGAACATTGCACCCACCTCAGTGCAGAATATATTGTCTTTATAAGTATGCAGAAAACATTTTCCAAAATTGGTCATATACTGACCATAAAGCAAATTTTGAAAAATTCCAAAAACATAAATCTTGGGACTTTTTTCTGGCCACAACATAATTAATCTAGAAATCAATAAAATGGCAGCTAGAAAAATCCTTATAATATTAGAAAAAAACCCCATACTCTTAAATAACCCACAAGTCAAAATTCAAAAAGAAATTAAAAATTGTGTTGAATTGAATAATAACAATAGCAGTTCTTTTTTTCCCAATATATGAAATTTATAGTCAAATTGGTTTCCATACAACACCCAGTGCTCATCCCAAAAGGTGCCCTCCTCAATACCCATCACCCACCCTCCCTTCCCTCCCACCCCCCATCAACCCTCAGTTTAACAATAGCAGTTCCTAATAAAAGTTGGGGAATGCAGCTACAGCAAGTGGAGGAAAAGCTTATAGTCTTAAAACTCACATATTACAAAAAAACTGAAATTGTATATCTGAAGAAGTTAGAAATTAAGAAGTGAAAAAATCAATGAAGCATGAGGAAGAAAGCAGAAGTTAATGAAATCACAGGCAAACATACAATAGAGAGGTTTAATAAAGCAAAGATTAATTATTTGAAAAGGTTAATAAAATTGACAAACCTTGGGAGAAACTAATCAAGGATAAAAGAGAGACGGAGCAAATATTTAATATTAGGAACTAAAAAGGGAGTATTTTTACAAATGCTGCAGGCCATTAAAAGATAAGCCAAGAATATTATAAAAAATCTTTGTGCTAACAAATTTAAATTTCAGACAAAATAGAAATATCACTGCCTAGCCCCTATTCAAGAAGAAATTGCAAATTTAGGTAATCCTGGAACTGGTAAAGAAATTGCATTAGCAATCAGCAATTTTCCACATAGAGAACTGATCTAGATGGCTTTATTATTAATTTTTACTAAAATTCAAGGAAGGAAAACTTTTAATTTATACAAACTCTTCCAGAAAAGAGGCAAAGAAGGAACATTACCCATCTCACTTTATAAGGCCTCGATACAAATAACAGAATAAGAAAGGAAATTTACAGGTCAATCTCATTCATGATTCATAGACACAAAAACTCTGCCCCAAGTATGAGCTCTTGAAATTCGTCCAACAATATATAAAAAGGTCAATATACCACAGGCAGGTTAGGTTTACACAAAGAATACAGATCTCATTGAACCTTAAGAAAGATCAATGAATGTAATTTGCCACAAAACAGATCTAAGAGAAAAGTCATAGAGGTATTTCAATAAACAGAAGAGCAGTTAATGTAATTCAACATCCACTCATGACGACAAAGATATCCTTTTACCAGACCAAAATGGAAAGACATTTCCTTAATCTAATGAACGGTGTTCATAAATCCTCAGAAACCCTTTACTCAGCTCCTCATCTAGTAAGAAAATTGCTGCTTCCGCCTTTCCCACAAGAATGCAGGAAAGTCCTTCTCTCTAGGCTTCGTAGCATATAGACTGTGTGATACTGGTATTCTCCTCCTGGCTATTTTCCTTGGGAGGCCTGAATTTGGAAAAGATCTCAAGTGGGAAGTCTGTAGAGATTGAAGTCTATGGAGACTGAAGGGGGAGAATGTGAGAGTACATCTGAGAGAGAAAGCGGGATTGGACCAGAGGAGGGCAAGGTTTGTAGCCCTACAGATTCTGTTTCTAACCTCTCATCCAAGTTCTCTGGACCTGGTGTATGCTCCTGTGTTTGGGGCCCTGGGGTTCTCTTGTTCAGGGAAGATCATCAGGGCACAGAGATCAAGCTCCACTCCTGCCTAAAAGTAATTTGCAAGTGAAAATTACTACTAGGTAGTGGGTCCAGGTGTGGTAAGTTAGTTTACTTATTTATTTATTCATTCATTCATTTATTTATCTTTATTTTTATTTATTTTGAGAGGGAGGGAGAGAGAGAGAGACGGAGACAGAGAGAGAGAGAGAGAGAGAGAGAGAGAGAGAGAGGCAGTGAATGAATGAGAATCCCTTATGGGGCTGGTCAGAGAAAAAGTTTTGGCTTCTCCATGTGTTGGACAACCAGAATAAAAAATGTATGGAGATAGCATGGGGGTAGTAGTTTGGGCTCAAGGAATCTATTTATTTTTGAAGAAAAACTGAGAAGGAAGCACCGATATTCCCACTTATTCTGGGATATTATTCCCTGTGGATAACTCCTTCTTGGGCCTGTCTCCAGGAAATTTTGTGCCTTCGTTCTTACTGTCCAGGGCCAGTAAGCAATTGTTGTGGAGAAGCCCCTGGGTGACGGAGCTTGCTGAGCAACTTGCCTTGGCAACTTGTGACGTATGGCTGGCCGTGGTAACACCACGTATCAAGTGGCATTGTATCTTTCCTTGACTCCTTGTGTTTTTCTCAATGTGATCGACCTGGGTTTGGACCTCCCAAATAAATTGTTCCTACCATAATCCTTGCTTCAGACTCTATTTCCTATAGGAGTCAGAATAGGACAAAGTGGGAAGGCACAATTTTTAGCATTTCTTTCTTGTATCTCAGATTGGAAGTTGAAACTCAAAAGGAGTCTTTTCATAAATTACAAACCAGATAATCTCCCGGGATAGCCTTCCCTTAAAATCTTTCCTCCTTATGGCATCCCCTCCTGGCAGTCTCTGGATCTTTCTCCCCTCTTTATAACCAAGTTTTAGGATGGAAGGTCTTTTCTTATCCCCTTTCACAGTGAGTTTCTGGGGCCCAGGAATGTCACCCACATACTTTCTATTGGTAGCATAAAGCCAGTGTTGTAGCCTTAAAAAGAGCAGCCCGAGATTCTCAGCCACACCGAAGGAAGGAAGCTTATCCTGTGCCTACTGAAGGCAGAACATCTCATAGGGAAAATGAGATGTTTATACTGGTAAATACTTTAGTAATCGAGGAAGAGTTGGGGCTCAGTCCTACAAAGTCGCCAAAAAACCCTTCTGGCCTCAAAATTGGTTGTATCTTCCCTTACTCTTCCAGTACTTCATTCTTCCTGTTTTACAGTTGTGTGATTGACAGGATGACAAAAAAACAGCCAAAGAGTAACCGAATGTGCACTGTGAACACAATGCACCTGTAGAACTTTATTTAATGCAGTCAGGAATGGTGGGGATGATAAGAAATGATGCGAAACACAGAGATATGGGCTTTAAGGCATGGGATGAATGTGGAGTCATAAGGAAAAGGGTAATGAGAAATAAAGTGATAGTTCATAAATTACTTGGTAGATACTCAAAAGATTGCTGAAGAATCAGTGATAGAAAAGAGAATGACTTTCCAGGAGCTTGTTGAGATTTCCAGGAAATCGGGCGTGGAGGAATCTTTTAGAATGGATTAGTTGTCTTCAATTGCATTTTGGCGTTTTTCTTAATCCATGCGACAAAGACTTCATCTCTTACTTTCTCGGTGTCTCTATAGGTTTTTTTCATTTCTGGCATTTGACCTGGTCCTCTTTGCCTTTTGTGGATTACTTTCACATGGCGTGACATGTAGCCTTCTTCCTGCATGTCATTACCTTTCCACTATGCAGTGTCCTTTCTAGGAACGTGACATTCTAAAAGTGGAGACCAATTGTATAACTTCAGTGTTGCTTTTTTGTAGGAAGAATAAATAAAAATGTTTCAAATTTTTTATCTAAATTCCAGGTAGTGTCCAGTGTAATATTAGTTTCAGGTGTACAATATAGTACGTTATTAGATTCAACACTTCCATAAATCATCTGGTGCTCATCACAGCAAATGCCCTCCTTAATCCCCATCACCTATTTAACCCATCGCCCAAACAACTTGCCCTCTGGTAACCATCAGTTTGTTCCTTATAGTTAAGAGTCTCTTTCTTGGTTCGTTTCTCTCTTTTTTCCCCCTGTGCTTGTTTTGTTTTTTTTGTTTTGTTTCTTTCTTTTAAAAAAAGTGTATTTAGGGGTGCCTGGGTGGCTCAGTCGGTTGGGCGTCTGACTTCAGCTCAGGTCACGATCTCGCGGTCTGTGAGTTCGAGCCCCGCGTCAGGCTCTGGGCTGATGGCTCAGAGCCTGGAGCCTGCTTCTGATTCTGTGTCTCCCTCTCTCTCTGCCCCTCCTGCGTTCATGCTCTGTCTCTCTCTGTCTCAATAATAAATAAACGTTAAAAAAATTTTAAAAATAAATAAATAAAAAAAATAAAAAAAGTGTATTTATTTTGAGAGAGAGAGGGATAGCATGATTGGGGGAGGAGCAGAGGGAAAAGGAGACAGGGAAGCCCAAGCAGGCTCTGTGCTGTCAGTGAAGATCCTGAAGCCTAAGGCTTGAACTCATGAACCATGAGATCATGACCTGAGCTGAAATCAAGGGTCAGATGCTTAACCAACTGAGACAGTCAGGCACCTCTCATGGTAGTTTTGATTTGCATTTCCCTGATGATCAGTGATGTTGAGCATCATTTCATGTGTCTGTTGGCCCTATGGATGTTTTCTTTGGAAAAATGTCTATTCATATCTTCTACCCATTTTTTAATTATATTATTTGTTTTTTGTGTGTTGAGTTTTATAAGTTCTTTATAGATTTTGGATACTAACTCATTATCAGATATGTCATTTGCAGATATCTTCTCCCATTCTGTAGGTTGCCTTTTAGTTTTGTTAATTGTTTCCTTCGTTGTGCAGAAGGTTTTTATTTTGATGTAGTCCCAATAGTTTATTTTTGCTTTTGTTTCCCTTGCCTCAGGAGACATGTCTAGAACGAAGTTGCTATGGCTGATGTCAAAGTAATTATTGCCTGTGTTTTCTTCTAGGATTTTTGTGGTTTCATGTCTCACATTTAGGTCTTTCATCCATTTTGAATTTATTTTTGTGTATGGTGTAAGAAAGTGGTCTAGTTTCGTTCTTTTGCCTGTAGCTGTCCAATTTTCCTGACGTAATTTGTTGAAGAGACAGTCTTTTTCCTATCAGATGTTCTTTCCTGCTTTGTCAAAGTTTAAGTGACCACATAATTATGGGTTCATTTCTGGATTTTCTATTCTGTTCTGTTGATCTATGTGTCTCATTTTTTTGTGCCAGTACCATACTGGTTTGATTATGACAGCTTTATAAGATAAACTGAAGTCTGGAATTGTGATGCCTCCAGCTTTACTTTTCTTCTTTAAGATTGCTTTGGCTATTTGGGGTCTTTTGTGGTTCCATACCAATTTTAGGATTGTTTGTTCTAGCTCTGTGAAAAATGCTGGTGGTATTTTGATAGGGATTGCATTACATGTGTAGGTTGCTTTGGGTAGTATTGATATTTTAACCACATTTGTTTTTGAAATCCATGAATATGGAATGTCTTTCTATTTGTGTCACTGAAGAATAGATTTTCATCTTTTCATTTCCATTCCTATGTCACTGGACTCTCTGTTTCCTATTTGATCTCCACGCTCTTTTTCCTTTCATTATATGAAATGACTGTACAACACATACCTGGTACTCAACATCAATGTTTTTATTTGACATCTTGCCTCCAACCCAAACTCTAGCCAGGCTGAGGAGAGGAGGGCACCTTGCTATACTTAGGAAATCTGTGACAGGCAGACAATGGGAGCATTATATTGTGCTATATAATGGGGTCTATATGTGATAACCCTGTGCTACGACATCCAGATGGAAAGTAGACATTCCAATTGCCTAACCAGTCATAATATAACCTCGATACCCCTTTCATTGCCCCAGGCTTAATGAAAATAAAATAATCCGTTGAAAACATGTCATAGAAAAAGTGCAAAATGCCTGGGACCTGAGCTAAGGCTGGGGACTCATTTTGATTAGTCAATAACCACAAACTTGCAATTAACTGCTGTTACCACAGATCATTCTTCTAGGGTTTACTGTGTTGCAAGAGCCGTTGACTCTTTACAGTCATTGTAGCCACAGCGGGAACCTCATGAATAGTTCACTGTGGGCTTTAGATCAAAGATAGAGATGGTGTTTCCTGCAGATTCTGAGTCTTTCCACTACTTGAGCTGACATGGGGAAGCCAAATCTCAGAACATTTGAGAAACAGTCCCTAAGGGAAGGGTTTTTATATAGTACAGATGGAGGTGGAAGGTTCAGGTCTGGGCAATTCTTAAATTCAAAAAGAATGTATTAAGTACTTTCTCTCTGTGTGGCATTGTACAAAGCACTGGGGATCAGATGGTCAGCAATACCAATTTAGTTTCTAACTTTGAGGAGCGAGACATACATTAGCCAAATAAACATACATGTGTGTGATTATGAATGGTGGCAGTTACTCTGAAGGAAAAAAAAAATTTAAGAGAATAGGACAGGTTACCCTGACCTTTATAGGGGTCAGGAAAGACCTTCCTGAGGAGGTGATATTTGCCAGCCATGAAAACACACAGTTGAGGATGGAAAGTGTTCTCCATTACATTTAAGTAATTATCTTGAGGTGATCACATACCTGGAGGTTCTGGAGTATCTGAACATTATGACATATAATGAAGAGTTTTGCCAGAAACTAATGTCTTCTATTTCCAGAAGATATGTGGAATTCAAAGACAATAGACAGAAATTAACTGGAGTCTTTGAAAATTTAAATCTTCTGTTTTAACCAAGGCATCATCATAGTATAGAAAACAACTCTGGGCTGGGAGACGATATTTACAATTATCTGTTGAAAAAGGCATCTAGAAGGGGCACCTGGGTGACTCAGTTGGTTAAGTGTCCGACTTCGGCTCAGGTCATGATCTCACTGCTGGTGAGTTCGAGCTCCGTGTCGGGCTCTGTGCTGAGAGCTTGGAGCCTGGGGCCTGCTTCGGATTCGGTGTCTCCCTTTCTCTCTGCCCCTAACCCACTAGCATTCTGTCTCTCTGTCTCTCTCTCTCAAAAAACAAACAAACAAAAACATCAAAAAAAAAAAAAAAAGAAAAAGGCATCTAGAATATATAAAGCAATCTTTAAGATTCTTAAAGAAAACAACTCAAATGTAAATGTGCAAAGGATGTGACAGACAACTCATAGAAGAGCAAACTGAAATGGCCAGTAAATATTTGAAAAATAATGAGCCTCACCAGTGGTCAGGGAAGTGGTAATAAAAACCCTCATGATTTCCCATTTCACCTTGAATAGACTGACAAAAAGGATTAAGCTTTACAACACTAAAACACTGGAACAATAACTTTGTGAAGCAATTGGGCAAGACCAAAGACGAGTGAAGGTACATATACTCTATGACCCAGCCATTCCACTTTAAGGATCTACTCTGGAGAAATTCTTGCACGTATGAACATAGAGGGACAGTAAAGAGTGTTCACTGTGACCTTATTTTTAAAGCAAAAATTGGAAACAACCTAAATTTTCTAGGAATGGATACACAGAGTGTGTTATTGTGCATCGATTACTGTGAATAGGCTATACTTACATGTACCAACACAGATAAATCTCAAAAATACATCACTGATCTGTTTCTTTTAGAGAGGGAAACAGGATGCCTAGCAGTCAGAGGTGAGAGGAGGATTTTTACTTTTTCATACTTTTGGAACTTAAATTTTGCACCAGGTAAACATATTTCTTTAAAAAAATACAATTAATTAAAAAAATGTTGAATAATTGCAAGGTTGCAGAGGCTGGTATAGGATCAACCATTTTTATTTTTTTTTTATTATTATTAAAAAAAAATTTTTTTTCAACGTTTATTTATTTTTGGGACAGAGAGAGACAGAGCATGAACGGGGGAGGGGCAGAGAGAGAGGGAGACACAGAATCGGAAACAGGCTCCAGGCTCTGAGCCATCAGCCCAGAGCCCGATGCGGGGCTCGAACTCACGGACGGCGAGATCGTGACCTGGCTGAAGTCGGACGCTTAACCGACTGCACCACCCAGGCGCCCCAAGGATCAACCATTTTTAAAAAGTTTTAAGGAAGAACAGCCAGCTCTCTTCTGCTCCCCATATTGTTTCAGCAACTCACACTGCTCACAATTTAACTCAGATGAGTCCAGACTTGCCCTGTTGTTTCTAAACCTGAACCACCCGTGGCATTGGCTGGGAACCAAAGCTCTTGATTTTCTTCCATTATCTGCTTCTGACAATGGAGACACCAGGGGGAAGAAAAATATATCAGGGACCAGTGAAACATTGGAACCTACACAAGGGAGAGGCTGAGTTCTCATTTTCCTCCTACCTCTGAGGGCAGGCACCTGGTGTGCAGAGCAGCCCCTGCCCTGGGCAGTCTTTCTGGAAAGCCTGGCTTCTCTGGATGATCTTTTCAGCTCTTCTTCCTTTCTTAAGATTGTTTGCTTCCTTCTGAAACTTATCATGATGTGCAGGCTGGGTTACAACAAGGCGCTTTGCTGAAATCTGTTGTACACATTGATATCTACAGTGTAGACGGATATCTCCCTACTCAGATTTCTAAGTCCTGGTGTATCTGAGTTCAGCTCTCTTATGAGGGAGAACTGACCCTTCTCTTGGGCCCCTCCAACTGGAGGATGAGGCCTAAGTTTAATGCCTAGTTGACAAGGTCTTGGATCACTAGCCCAGCCTCTTCTCTCATTACGTCCCTCTTCTTTGCACTGATTCCCAGTGCTTTGTACAATGCCACACACAGAGAAAGTACTTAATACATTCTTTTTGAATGAAAGAATTGTCCAGGAGTGCTTGGGTGGCTCGGTCAGTTAAGTCTCCGACTCTTGATTTCAGCTCAGGTCATGATCTCACAGTTATGAGATCACGGCCCTCATTGGGCTCCATGCAGGGTGTGGAGCCTGCTTGGGATTTTCTCTCTTTCTCTCTCTCTCCGTCTTCCTCTGCCCCTCCCCTGCTCATGCTCTTGCTCACTCTCTTTCAAAAAAAAAAAAAAAAAATTGCCCAGACCTGGACATTCCACCTCCTTCTGTATCGTATAAAAGCCCTTCCCTTAGGGATGGTTTCTCACGTGTTCTGAGATTTGGCTTCCCCATGTCAGCTCAAGTATTAGAAAGTTTCAAAATTTACATCTTGTACTTCCTATGGGTGGTGGTGAGGGGGAGTAGTCTTAAGTGACTTTGTGGCATTAGTAGTATCCTTGAACAACTTTCTGAGTTAAATTGGGAGAGAAAAGTCTCAGAAAGAATGGTGTATACTGCACCTGGACCCCCACAGGTGGCTAGGCTAGCCTAGGATGGAGAAGCATCAAGTGAAGGAATAAAGGAGAAAAGAGCTGAGGTGATGGGGTCATGGAAACCTGCCACTGCTCGGGCCTACATCTCAAGATTCTCAGAGAGAATCTCCCTGCTGCATGAGTTCCAAGTGTGTACGGACACTTGGCAAGCAGTCCAAAGACCTCGCCTCTAACTGAAGACAAAAACTTCTTGGTGGCCCCAGAGCAGGCTCCCTGTCATTGGCTGGGGAGACCCTGTAAGACCATAGATGTTTATAGAACAGTAAGGTGAAGAAGTAAAATGACAGGTTTGTGGCTTTTCGTGCTAACTCTTCAGCTGCCACCACCTGAGGACTGGGTGGGGTGGGGTGGGTAGATTTCTTCCGTAAAGCTTGGGTCTAGTTGCATGAGTCTCGTCCTAGTGACAAAGCAACCCCATCAAAATGTCCCTTTTGGCTCTAAGCTCTAGCAGTGTCCCATTATATACAGGTTGCAAATCTCAGGCACGCGGTATCACTACAGAGGCCACTACAGAGTCTGCCTTAGCAGACGAATTTTTTTTTTTTTTTCCCGTAGGAAGAAAATAGTTGTGTACATGGGAAGAAACAATATAAATTCAAAAGTGACAGACAAGGATTAGCTGTATCACTGACCTCTTTAAAAAGTGTATATGGATATCCAATCAAAACCAACACGGTATCTCTCTTGAAATGTTATCTATACGAATTTCCAAGTAGACCACAGGACTGTTTTGGAAGGTCCTCAGAAGGCTCCATCATTGATCAGGTAACAGAGTAAAAACTCTGTTTTTACAGAGTCCTTTTCTTTCAAGTGGAAGGGGGAAAAGATAGAAGGATGGGAGAAACTATTCAAACTTCGTCTTTCCTTGTGGCTTGCGGGCTCCTGCTCCCCCTCAGCCTTCTTGGAAGCCTCCTGGCCCTCCAAAGCCTCCCTGGCCTCTGCCACCACATCCATCTCAGCCTCCTCTGCCACCACCTTGGCCTCCAAAGCCGCTTCTGCCTCCCCCTTAGCAGATGAATTTTATTCATTAAGTCTGTATTCTCTTCAGGGATTTTAAGATCTCTTCGGGGGCCCCTGGGTGGCTCAGTTGGTTAAACACCCAACTCTGGTCATGATCTTATGGTTTGTGAGTCTGAGCCTCATGTCTGGCTCTGTGCAGCTTGGAGTCTGCTTGGGATTCTCTCTCTCTCCCTCTCTGTTTGCCCCTCCCCTGCTCGTGCTCTCTCTCTCTCTCAAAATAAATAAATGAACTTAAAAAAAAAAAAGATCTCTTCAGACAGCCCCAACATTTCCTGGCTAACATTTGTGAAGAAGGCTCTAAGGCTTTGTGTCCTCATTTTTAAAATGGAGGCTGGGGGCGCCTGGGTGGCGCAGTGGGTTACGCGTCCGACTTCAGCCAGGTCACGATCTCGCCGTCCGTGAGTTCGAGCCCCGCGTCGGGCTCTGGGCTGATGGCTCAGAGCCTGGAGCCTGCTTCCGATTCTGTGTCTCCCTCTCTCTCTGCCCCTCCCCCGTTCATGCTCTGTCTCTCTCTGTCCCAAAAATAAATAAAAAAAAACGTTGAAAAAAAAATTAAAAAAAAAAATAAAATGGAGGCTGACATTGCTGGTTGCCTGTCCAGTAGCCATCTCTCCTTCTTCCTCACTAACCAACTCCCATTTTACTCAGAGTGGTAATGGCACCCAGTTAAATATACCCACCATCCCAGACTCCTTTGCACATAGGGATTTAAGTGTGATACAATTCTAGCCCAAGGAAGTCACTGAGCAGGGTTTCTAGGAGAGGTTTTAAAAGGGCATCTTCTCTTTATTCTTTGTCCCTTCCTTTCATGTTTGGAGAGGGAGTATCACTTATGGCATATGGCTGTGAGATGGTGTGAGTGAAAACTTCTCTCCCCTCTCTTCTCCCTCCTTTTTACTGGTCTGCTCTCTCCTTTTCTCTCCAGGACAGTAGCTTGTTTCCAGTGTGCATTTTCTACCTGTGCAACAGCTGCTGATGCTTTCATGAAGCACTCGGTTGGATTTACCTTCTCATTACACTTTTCAGAGGGAGTCACCTCACAAGCACAGATGTGGTAGAGAACCACAGGATGGGAGATGTGCAGAGAGAACAGATTCAGCAGCAGAAAACTGACTACACTAATGGCCCATGATGAGAGAGGGTACTCTCTAGCCCCCAGGCCATGGACATGTTTCAGACCATGGACTATGACATGACCTGTGTATGACCCCAGCTCAAACCAAAATTACATCAGTTTATAGAAGATAAGAGGTGATATATTTCAAATTCTGGAGCTTTTATTTTTGTTTTATTTTTTTAAAAAAGTTTAAAAAATGTTTATTTATTTTTGAGAGAGCAGACCAGGGGCAGAGAGTGAGCACAGAGGATTTGAAGCGTGCTCTGTGCCGACAGCAGTGAGCCTGATGCAGGGCTCGAAGTCACGAACCATGAGATCATGACCTGAGCCAAAGCCCAGAGTTGGATGCTTAACCAATGGAGCCACCCAGGTGCCCCATGGAGTTTTTAAACTTTGTACATTGATAATTTTCAGTGATTAAACATGCTTAAATCAATGCAATACTTCTTAGGGAAAAAATCATTGAATAATCTAATAGGATCTACAACTAATAAGAGAGTTCAGTGGTGTTTCTGGGTGCAAGATAAATATAGAAAAACCAATTGAGTTCCAGACAATTTTTTAAAAAGAAATTTATTTGCAATAGGAAAAAAGTCACTAAGGTATAGAGAGGTAAATAATAGGGGGGTGGGGTGAGGCTTTTATGGAGAAGATTATTTTATTATATTTTATTTTATTTTATTTTATTTTATTTATTTTTTCAATATATGAAGTTTATTGTCAACTTGGTTTCCATACAACACTCAGTGCTCATCCCAACAGGTGCCCTCCTCAATACCCATCACCCACCCTCCCCTCCCTCCCACCCCCCATCAACCCTCAGTTTGTTCTCAGTTTTTAAGAGTCTCTTATGCTTTGGCTCTCTCCCACTCTAACCTCTTTTTTTTTTTTTTTCCTTCCCCTCCCCCAGGGGTTTCTGTTAAGTTTCTCAGGATCCACATAAGAGTGAAAACATATGGTATCTGTCTTTCTCTGTATGGCTTATTTCACTTGGCATCATACTCTCCAGTTCCATCCACGTTGCTACAAAGGGCCATATTTCGTTCTTTCTCATTGCCCTGTAGTACTCCATTGTGTATATAAACCACAATTTCTTTATCCATTCATCAGGACATTTAGGCTGTTTCCATAATTTGGCTATTGTTGAGAGTGCTGCTATAAACATTGGGGTAGAAGTGCCCCTATGCATCAGTACTCCTGTATCCCTTAGGTAAATTCCTAGCAGTGCTATTGCTGGGTCATAGGGTAGGTCTATTTTTAATTTTCTGAGGAACCTCCACACTGTTTTCCAGAGTGGCTGCACCAATTTGCATTCCCACCAACAGTTCAAGAGGGTTCCCGTTTCTCCACATCCTTGGAGAAGATTATTTAAAAAAAAATGGTGAATCATACTATGTTCTTAGATAAGAAGACTTACTATTCCTAAAGGTGTCGCTTCTCCCAAAAATTAACTGTTGCAATATTGTTTTCATCAAAAGCCCAGTAGAGTTTTTCAAGCAACATAATAAGTTGTCTTTAAAAG
Organism: Lynx canadensis; assembly: GCF_007474595.2. Classification (NCBI taxonomy): domain Eukaryota; kingdom Metazoa; phylum Chordata; class Mammalia; order Carnivora; family Felidae; genus Lynx; species Lynx canadensis. The sequence goes on from NC_044308.2 coordinate 74,737,602, forward strand.
TTCAAATAACCAAGAAAAAAATTGGAGAAGAATGAGATGGGGGCTTAATGAAGCAAATATTAATATTTATTACAAGGCTATAATTATTAATACAATGCAGTGTTTACACAGAGATTAAAAGAAGAGAAGACCAATGGAAGAGAGTAGAATGTTCAGAAAGAGACCACATTGGGGCACCTGGGTGGCTCAGTCGGTTAAGCATCTGACTCTTGATCTTGGCTCAAGTCATGATCTCATGGTTTGTGTTGAGCCTCGCCTTGGGCTCTGAGCTGACAGCATGGAGCCTACTTGGGATTCTCTCTCTCCATCCCTCTCTGCCTGTCACCCGCTTATGTGTGTGTGTGTATGTGTGCTCTCTCTCTCAAAATGAATAAATAAACATGGAAAAAAAAAAAAAAAGAAAGAGACCTCCTCACATTTAGACTCAATACATGACAGAGGCATGATAAATTACTGGAGTAAAGATGGATTCTCATCAATGGTGCTGGACAATTGGTTACTCATGGGGAAAAGTTAAATGACATCACTAATTCATACAATCATCAAATTAGAGAAAATTAGAAAAAAATAGAAATTAAACTGGAAATTAAATATAGAGATATGAATGTAAGAAACAGATTTTTATAAGTCTAAAAGAAAATACAGAATACATTTATAACCTTAAAGTAGACAAATTGACTTAACAAGACGCAAAAAGCACAGACCATAAAGAAAAATACTAATATATCTGTTTAAGTGAAAAAAAAATCTGCACACCAAAAGAAACCATAAACAAAGTTAAAAGACATGAATTCCTGAATTCCATAGCGATCTAACCCCCGAAACAACATGCTGTTTCGACAAGAGATATGTTTTGATCCAAGTTTGATTATTGGTTTGATCATTTACTAATTTTGTGACTTAAGCCAAGTTATTTAAACTCTTTGAACTGTTTCTTATATGTTAAAAATGTCAGTATGCAGGACTCCTAAAATGATTAAATGAGATAAGGTATGTAAAACACCATGCCCAGAACTTGGCACATGGTGGGTACTTTTTCCAGACAATTTTGTGGTACCAACCGGGAAAAATGTAGTGATGCAGTCCTACCTGGGAAGATGCTGGTGAACTTTATAACTTCACTGTAAGTCAAAAAGTAGTGTTGCGCTATTTTACACCTGCCAAACCTATGATGTCCCCATCTATATGCCAGCCCTTCAGAAATTTTTGGATAATTCTTATTTCCTCCCTTAATCCTTTTGGGGGGGCAGCTATTTATCTTCAATGAAAAGGTGCTTAATATCACTAGTCATCAAGGAAATGCAAATCAAAACCACAATGAGATATCACCTCACACCTGCTAGCATAGCTATTATTAAAGATAAGAAGTAACAAGTGTTGGTAAGAATGTGGAGAAAAGGGAACCTTTGTGCACTGTTGGTGGGAGTGTAAACTGGTGCAGCCACTGCAGAAAACACTATGGAGTCCTCTCAAAAAATTAAAAATAGAACTATCATACAATTTGGCAATTTCACCTCTGGGTATTTATCTGAAGGAAATAAAAACACTAACTAGAAAAGATAAACGCGCATCCATGTTAATTGTTTACAATAGCCAAGACATGGAAGCAACCTAAGTACCCACTGATGGATGATTGGATAAAGAAAATACATACATACATGTATGGATGGATGGATAATTGGATAAAAAATATATATAATGGAATGTTATTCAGACAGAAAAAAAAAGAAGAAAACTTGCCATTTGTAACATCATGGATGGACTTTGAGACCATTATTCTAAATGAAATACGTCACAGAAAGACAAATACCATATGATCTCACTTATAGGTGGAATTTGCACTCCCTACCCCCCACCCCCCAAACCCCCACCCAAACCTTGAACTCATAGAGAACCGATTGATGTTTGCCAGAGGCAGGGTTGGGGGTGGGGGGGTGAAATGGGTGAAGATGGTCAAAAAACAAATTTCCAGTTATAAGTACATCCTGGGATATAATACATAGCACGGTAGCTATAGTTAATAATGTTGTATTACGTATTTGAAAGTTGCTAAGAGAGCAGATCTTACAAGTTCTCATTACAAGACAAAAATTTGTAACTATGTGTGGCGATGGATGTTAACTAGCCTTATTGTGGTGATCATTTCACAGCATATACATACAGTGAATCATTATGTGATACAAGTGAAACTAATTATATATCAATTATATTTCAATGAAAAAGAAACTCATCAAAGTTTTCCTTCCATAATACTAAGATTGAAATTAAATTAAGATCAAAATTCAAATTCTATGCAGAAATTAGAGTTGGAGGCTTAACTTGGCATACCATTAAATCTTGACGTTTAGCTTTTCTTGGCCTCCTTTTTCTTATAGGGGAAGTAGGAGTGACAATGATACCTCATGACTATTTGGGATCAGAGCTTCAACCTAATATAGGAATTTCAGAATAATAATTTCATTATCTGTGTCTAAGAGGTTTGGTCTTACACCTAAGAGTAGATGAGGGAAAGCTGTGAGCCTTCTATCTATCTCTTTTGGATTTTCTTCTCAATCTAGAGTTTGTGCTTGGTTTAAGAGGAGGAGTGGTCTACCCAGACCCATGCTACAACAGCCCACAGTAATGTGGCTTTTCCCCACCACTTCAAAGGCACTGTCAGGAAGTCCACGTGCATTGTGCTCTCAGTAGGACCTGCCTAAGAACCAGCATCCGACAGATGGGGCTGCCCTGGGAACACATGGCAGAGTGTAGACAAGCAGAACAGCCTGCTCTGGAAAGTTCTACTTATAGGTGGGGGAATCGGCTCCTCTCTATGAGAAAATAAGCTATGTGATTGAACTTTCCAAAATGTTATTCTGGGAGATACAGAGAAGTTAAGTTTATAACTTTGGGGTTAGGGAATGCCTTCTATTTCAAACCTTGTACAAGTCAAATTTCATCTTGACCTCTTATTGACCCAAGGGATCATTGTTAACCACCTTCCTGCACCATAACATTATTTATTGTAACCTACAGCTTAGGGCATTTATCTGCAACAGAAAATGTCATCAGAATGGTCCATCATGCAGGCACTAGTTACGTATGAGACTTCCTAGCTTAGTGCCTGGAACACATCTTATGCTTAATAAACTTGTGTGAAATCCACATCACTGTAATGTTAAAGATTCTGTCTGAAATTGCTATAAATATTATCAACATATAATAATGGAGAAAATGGTACAATAAATGTCTATACATCCCTTATCTAGGTTCAACAGTTAACAAATTTGCCATATTTTCTTTTTTGTGGTTTAAAAAATTTTTTTGCATTTTTATCCGTTCTTTTTATTTAAGTTTTTATTTAAAAAAATTTTAAATGTTTATTTATTCTTGAGAGAGAGAGAGAGAGAGAGACTGAGCATGAGCGGGGGAAGGGCAGAGCGAAAGAGGGACATGGAATCTGAAGCGGGCTCTAGGCTCTGGGGTGTCGGCCCAGAGCCCAACGCAGGGCTGGAACTCATGGACTGTGAGATCATGACCTGAAGCAAAGTCAGACGCTTAACTGACTGAGCCACCCAGGTGCCCCTATTTAAGTTTTTATTTCCATTCCAGTTGGCTAACACAGTGTTATATTGGTTTCAGGTGTACAATATAGTGATTCAACAGTTCCATACAACACCTGGTGCTCATCACAGCAAGCGCACTTCTTAATCCCCATTACCTATTTCACCCATCCCTCCATTCCCCCTGACAATATTTGCTTTTTTAAATGCCATTTAAAAAGTCATTTGTGCCCTGAAATTTGTTCCAAATCAGAAAAGACTTGGACGAAAGTATGACCTGGCTTTGCCAGTCACAGCACCACATCTCTTCTTGTGACACACCAAGCCTACCGCAAGGCTCCAACAAGCCTACCGCAAACACGTGGGACCACATGCTGGAAAGGGCAAGGGAGGCCTCTCACACTTTTCTTGGTACAGAGAGAAGGAAGATAAGGGCCTGTGGTGACTTGTTCTGATAATGTGTCAAACATAAGTCACATTTTTTACCATTTTGCCATGATAGAGATTTCCACTCCCATCAGAGCCAAGGCTTTTATTATTATTTTTTTAAGGTAGGTTCCACACCCAGCATGGAGCCCAATGCAGGGACTGAACTCATGAAGCTGAGATCAAGACCTGAGCTGAGATCAAGAGTCGCACTCTTAACCAACTGCGCCACCCAGGTGCCCCGTGCCAAGGCTTTTCTGCATCGAGAAAGTTTGCATACAACCTTCTTCCTTCATTAAAAACAGCGAATGAATACAAAGCCCACACTGATGAGGAAACCTTTCAAAGGGGAGTCAATCAGAGACAATGAAGGAATTTCTTCCACTGGGGCCTATTTTCCACTCCATTTCTACTAGGGGTTCCGAGGAGAATTCACATATATCAATTTCTACCTCCAGCCTGTTGACCCTCAAATCTAGAGCTCCAGCCCAGTCTTCTCTCCCCAGCTGAGACTGGTAATCCAAACTGATTTCTAGTACCTTCACCTAAATGCCCCATGGACCTATCAGACTCAGGGGTCCCAAACTGGACTAATTATTTCCACTTCCTCTCCAGAATCTTTTTGAAAGCCCCAGCATTCTCAGATTTAACTTTCACAAATGATTCCTACATGACCCTGAAACTTGCCCTCCCCCCATTTTTTTAATTGGGGCAAAAGTCACTTAACATAAAATTAACCATGAGCCATTTTATTTTATTTTTTTATCAATTTTTAAAATGTTTATTTAATTTTGAGAGAGAAGGGGGGGGGAGAGAGAGAGAGAGAGAGAGAGAGAGAGAGAGAGAGAGAGAGAGAGGACAAGTGAGGGAGGGGCAGAGAGACTTGGAGACACAGAATCGGAAGCAGGTTCCGAGCTGTCAGCACAGAGCCCGATGTGGGGCTGGAACTCATGAGCGGTGAGATTACAACCTGAGCTAAAGTCAGATGCTTAATCGACTGAGCCACCCAGGTGCCCCAACCATGAGCCATTTTAAATTGTACAATTTAATGACATTTAGTGCATTCACAGTGTTGTGTGATCATCACTTCTATCTAGTTCCAAGATGTTTGCATCACCCCCAAAAGACATACACCCATTAAGCAGTCACTCTCCGTTTCCCCTCCCCTCAGGCCCTGGAAAACACTAGTTTACATTTTATCTCTATGGACTTGCCTATTCCATATGTTTAATGTAAACGGAGTCATGCAATATGTGATGTTTTGTGTCTGGCTTCTTTATGTCAGCAGAACGTTTTCAAGGTTCACCCATGTTGTAGCATCAGTGCTTTAGTCCTTTTTCGAGGCCAAATAATATTCCATTATATGGATGGACCACATTTTGTTTATCCATTCATCAGCTGCTGGACATTTGGGTTGTTTCCACTTTGTGGCTATTGTGCGTAGTGCTGCTATGAACATTCATGTACAAGCATTTATGTGAGTTCTAGTTTTCAATTTCTTGATATATACCTGGCAGTGGAATTGCTGGGTCATAGGGTAGTTCTGTATGACTTTTTGAGCAACCGCCAAACTCTTTTCTGCATGGGCCACACCATTTGACATCTACGTCTTACTCTTTGCATTCCCACGGCAACATACAAAGTTCTAATTTCTTCATATCCTTGCCCACCCCCATCCCCACACTTTAAAAAAATTGTAGCCAGCCTAGTGGGTGTGAGGTTGTGGTTTTGATTTGCATTTTCCTAACGAGTAATGGCATGGAACATCTTTTCAGGTGCTAGTTCGCCATTTGTATATTTTCTTTGGAGACGTGTTTATTCCCCTCCTCTGTTCATTTTTTATAACATCCTTGACTTAAAAAAATTTTTTTTAAGTTTATTTATTTATTTTCAAGAGAGACAGAGAAAGTGAGCAAAGGAGGGGCAGAGAGAGAGGGAGAGAGAGATCCCAAGCAGTTTCCCGCACTGTCAGTGTGGAGACCAATGTGGGGTTGGAACTCATGAATCGTGAGATCACGACCTGAGCCAAAATCAAGAGTCAGACCCTTAACCGACTGAGCCACCCAGATGTCCCTTAATGTCCCTGACTTTTTATTGAGACCAGAATTTGAGTCTCAGGCTGCAAGCCTGGTGTGTGGGGCAGTCACTTAGCTGGGTGGCCAGCAATTGTAGCAGAGGGAGCTTTCTCTTCCATGCTTGTTTTCTTGCACTCTTTCCCAGTGGGCAGTTGTTATACAGAAATCTAGTCAAGGCTGTCATGAATCTGTTGTCTTGGTTAAGGGCACTATCATCCACATAGTCATCCAAGTTAAAACTTTGCTGTAATCCCTCACTCCTCCCCCTTCCTAACTGCCCTTGTCTGCTCAGTTACCATCAAACATCAGGAAGTGCCAAACCTGCAGCTCAGCTTCAGAAACAATACTAAAGTTTATGGTGGTGTATTGGAAACTGACCTTAATCCTGGGTTCATTTTGTATTAATGCCAGAATTTCCCCTTTGTTTCTGATTCTTCATTTCGAAATTTTGTCATGTGGTGTAAAATTTTGCAAGCTGCCTCACATGTGCTTTCTTAAATCCAAGGTGAAAGTACAAGTTAAAAAAAGGTTTACACAGTTTAACTCCTGTATAGTTCTGTGAAAACGAAACAGCTTTTATCATTTGCTAAGTACTCATGAAATACGTGCTTATTTTGGAAATGCAGAAACTGCACACAACAAGCAAACACATAAAAAGAGTAAAATAAAAATCGTCTATAAACTTACCACTAAGTCCTGTTAATATTTTGGCAAATATCCTTTCAGTGTTATCTATCTACACTATTTGTTTTAAAAAATAGGACTATATTATAGATCTTTTCTATAACCTATGATTTTCATCTGACAGTATATCATGACCATTTTCCTTCATGGTTAACTAGACTTCCACAGATGTAAGTTTTTAAATATTATATGCATTAAGTGTCATTGGAGAAGCCTGTTAAAATAAAGATTCCAAGTCATACTCCCAGAGATTCTGATTCTGTAGTCTGGATCTATGCCCAGAACTCTATACTTTTTTAATGTTTATTTATTTATTTATTTTGAGAGAGAGAGAGAGAGCACGTAAATGGGGGAGGGACACACACACAGAGAGAGAGAGAGAGAGAGAGAGAGAGAGAGAGAGAGAGAGAGGGAGAGAGAGAATCCCAAGCAGATTCTGCTCTATCAGCATAAAGACTGATGTGGGGCTTGATCTCATGAATCGTGAGACCATGACCTGAGCTGAAATTGAGTCAGACGCTTAACTGACTGAGCCACCCAGGTGCCCCCAGAACTCTGTATTTTTAACAAGCCCTTGGCTAATTCTGATGCAGGCTGTTCTTTAACAGTTTGAGAATCACCTTTATACACCAATAATTATAACTCTTGCCCAATTTTCCATTGCGTAGATATACCATTGTGTATTCAACCAGCTATTTATTTCACAACAGTTATATTAGTTGCATTTTTTCACTGTGTTATTAACACACCTGCTATAGATATCCTTATCCCTGCAATTTTGCCTTCATGCATGACTGAACGTTTTTTGGTCACACTCAAATTGGGTGGGTTTGTAAAAGTGATGCTGCTTGGTAAATGCTCCTGTAATTGTTGAATGGAAGACTGAAAGCATAGACGCTGTAGAAAGCCTCTTGAGAAGCCATACTGGGGCCTGAGGGAGACAGCTGAGAGGAGTTAGGGTTTCAGAGGGGAAATGAAAGTGGAAGCAGACGAACGTGTGAAGGAGTGAGATTCAAATTTTATCTAATGGAGGCTAGAAAGGTTCTACCCCTGGGCCCAGCTAACAAGGTGTTCTACTTCTCTAGAGACCAGAAGAGGGACAAAAGCCATCCCTTTTACTGAAAGCTTCATAGTGGAGCATCAGTCTTGGGTCAAAGGAGAAGGGGTAGGGGCACTTGGGTGGCTCAGTCGGTTAAGTGACCGACTCTTGTTTTGGCTGAGGTCATGATCTCAAGATTTTGGGGCAGAGAGCCTGCTTGGGATTCTCTCTCTCTCTCTCTCTCTCTCTCTCTCTCTCTCTCTCTCTCTCTGCCCCTTCCCTGCTTGCGTGAGTGCGTGCGCACGTTCTTTCTCTCAAAATAAATAAACTTAAAAAAAAAAAGGAGAAGCGGTAATGGAAGGAGAGAGAGGAAGACAGGGAGACAGCCCAGGGTGTGCGCCCTAGCTCAGCTTGTGGAAGAGAGAGGTCAAGGGCACAAAATGAAAGCATTCTTTTCCCTAAAACTCTCGGAGAGACAATAAGGCTGGAGCAGAATTGCTGTGCTGCCGGAATGTCAAATCCTAAGACTAGAACCAGGAAAGAGGGAAGAGGTGTTGACACCACCGAGGCATGAGACACGGTTAGGTTGGGTGCTTTTAGAACTTCAAAGAAAACACAGCATCCTTTGGTCTCCATGGCCTGCGTTCATTCATGGGACATTAGAAGAGGCGATGGCTCAGAGGTGACACTACAGACAGTGCTGCGGTGTGTTGGTGTAGCTTTGCAGGCCGTGTCCTGCTCGACAGGGAAGAGGACGTCAGTGCCAAGGAAGAGGGCAATTGCAGCTCTGTGGATTGGCAAAGACCTTGTTTGTGAGCACTTGTGATGCACTTCCTTTTAGGGGCTTCTGGGGAAATACGTAGCAGGAGGGGAAAGATGAGGACATGGGTGAGGTACTTGGAGCCTGAAAGTTCTATATTAGAAGCCAGCAAAATACAGGAAATCACGGACCAGAACTACATGTGTGGGGCCCAATCACAAGGCTGTGGAGCAGAGAGTGTGCCTGGAAAGGATTGCTCATCTCTGTGCGGTGTGCGTGACCACAGAAGTGGGTGGTAGAGAGGACATCTGCCAAATCACTTATCAGAAGCCCCCTCATGAGTGACCAGAATATGGAGGTTAGTTCTAAGAAACTCATCTCATTTTGAGGTGAGAGAAGCTAATGTTCCCCTCCACCCCCGTTCCCACTGCTCCCCACACTGGGCACACTGAGGGTGGGTTCTTGCCGCTGCTTTTGAATCAGCTCTAGTGAAGCCCACTCAAAGTCTTGCTATAGGTCAGAGAGTGAATGTAGGTGAGGGGAGGGGAGGCAGAGGGGAATCCAGGGCTGAGGGCACCGCTGAGGACGGATGTCCCTGTGGTATAGAGAAATGTAAAGGGAGCTTATGGAGTGACCGGGGTGGGAGGAGGGGGACAGATGCAGTGAGGAAACCAAACAGCCTCGAAGCATCTGGGTTGGTACCAGAAAAAGCCCAAGAGGGTCCAGAACCGGATGTGGTGGCTTCCTGTTTGACATCTCACACAGCTCCGCGGAGAGCAGCAGTGTTTACGAGCCGGGTTAAGATTGCCACAATTGCCTGCAATCAATTAATTTATAAATTAGTTGGGGGAGAATGGCCATTTTAATTGATTTTTATTAAAAAATGCTTATTTATTTTGTGTGTGAGAGAGAGAGCGCACACATATGAGTGCAAGCAGAGGAGGGGCATGGGGGGACGGAGAGAGAGGTGGGGGGAAGAGAGAATCCCAAGCAGGCTCCACATTGTCAGTGCAGAGCCCGATAGGCTCAATCTCACGACCCTGGGATCATGACTGGAGCCAAAATCAAGAGTCAGACACCCAACTGTCTGAGCCACCCAGGTGCCCCCAAAAGCAAGAAATTTGTCTAAAGACACAGTACCATTATTAAAATCAGAAGTTAATATTGCTAGGGGTGCCTGGGTGGCTCGGTCGATTAAGTGTCTGACTTTGGGCTCAGGTCATGATCTTGCAGCTTAGTGGGTTGGAGCCCCACCTCAGACTCTGTGTTGACAGCTCAGAGCCTGGAGCCTGCTTCGGACTCTGTGTCTCCCTCACTGTCTGCACCTACCCCACTCACGGTCTCTCCTTCTCTCTCTCAAAAATAAATAAATAAAGTTAATATTGCTATAGTGCTATTATATAATCCACAGAACTTCTATTTCTCCAACTGCTTCAATTCTATTCTGTATAATGACAGAAAATCCAAGATCACATGGAGCATTTTGTCCCATCATTCTTTAATTTCCTTTAATCTGGAACAGCTTCTGAGTCATTCTTTATATTTCACGACATTGACATTCTTAAGAGTACAGGCTAATTATTATGTAAACTGGCCTTCAATTTGGGTTTGATAATTCCTCATGACTGGATCCATGTTATGGACTTTTGGCAGGGAGATCACAGAAGCGATGCTGAGTCCTACTCCTGCATGACACCAGGAGGCACTTGCTGTCAATCAGTCCCATTAGTGGTAAGAGTAAGGTTACTATTTCACCTTTTGTAATTAATAAGTATTTGTGGGGAGACCCTTTGAAAGTACATGATATTCTGTTACTCCTCAAATGTTCACCCACTAGTTGGGATAGTTCTTGCCTATAAACATTATCGTGAGGCTGGACCTAACAGGAATTACCAGTGATTTGGAATTACAACGTTCGGAAGAGAGGGGTCAAAAGTGATTCCTGGGCTTTGGGCCTGAGTAGCTAAGAGATGGTGGTGCCAACAGGGGAGAGTGGAGGGAGGAACAGGTAAGGGAGGGAGAAGACAAATCAAAAGCTCTGTTTTGCACACAGTTGCGTGTGTTACGTCTATTGCACATATATATGGAGTCTGGGTGGACCAGTTGGAGCACTGGGGAAAGGTCAGGGTTCAAGATGGCCGTCTCCAGCCATTTGGGGCTGAAATGAGATAAAGCACACGGACAGACTTAGGGCCCTCTAATGGGCGGTGTGTGTGCACAAGGGATAAATGACTAGATACTTCCTCTTGGTTGCAGGATCAAATGTGCTTGTTACGATTTTAGTAACTAAAACTCTCTTCTCATATTCCAATTGATCTTCTGTTCAATAAATGGCATAATGCAGGTTTTAAGAATGTACATTTCTCTTGGAACTCAGTAAAACTATTATTTTAAAATAAAATTATGTCTTCCACTAATAGTTTTATTTTCCCTGTGTTGCTCCCTCATGTGGGGGGAAAAAAAATTGCACTGGACTGCCTTGCCGAGACTGTAAGAAAACCAGTCTGGGCACCAGAGGGCGCCATGCAGTCAGTGCCGGCAGGAAACCAGAAAGGTGGCGATTGAGAGGTCCCAGATTTCCTTGCCTTTTCTCTCTCCCCTAATTCATAAATCAGAATCCTGGGATCTGATCCCCGCAATACTAGTACTCTCAATAAACCGTACATGAACTGTAAGGGCATCTGGAAGGGGGCATGCTGACCTGCATCATCTTGACAGCAAAGGATGATTGGAGCCAGGGGTCCTCTTCAGAGCTGATAAAACGTCTATGAAACTCCACCGCTTCCCCCCCCCCCCTCCCACTGCTAGCCCTCCCGAGAGTCACCACGGGGAGAATGTTCCATAGAAGGGGAGGGAGATGAAAAAGCCACATCATCACCTCTTCCCTTTAGCCCTTTCCCAAGCTCTTGTAAAAATTTCAGCTTCTCTCCTTAGTCATTTTCCCCCTCTAATGTTTTGTTTCAGAATTAGCTGGAAAACTTCTGTTTTTTGTTTTTTGTTTTTCCTCTTCAGCATTTTGCTTATCCTATGGTTTATTGAACTCTGGAGAATTATGCCCTATAAACAAATAAAGGTATTATTATTATGTAGCTCTATTCAGAGAATTAGTTGAAGGGGAAAAGTGACATTTTTCTTTATTTGCTTAGAAATATATTGCAGTCACCATAGCTCTCCTCCAGCTATGGATTAATGGCATAATTATTCACACTGGGCAACTGAGATGGAATGAGTTTGAACTTGGCATGAATTAATATACTAAAATATGCCTCCTGTTCTCTCTCATTGCCTAATTAATTCTGAATTATGAAATTCCCTTTGAGTTTCCCAAAACTCATGGTCACTGGATTCTGGTGAAATTATTCTTTCTCTGCAATACAAATCAAGTGATTTGATAATTATGGGCCATTTGAAAAGAGAATGTTCATTTGAGCATCCTGGGAGGGAGAGAGCAAATCGAAGAGAGCTTTCTAGAGGTTTTATAGTGAAGAACCTGTACATGTTGTGTGTATAAGAGTCCCAAAGGAGACTGAACTTGGCACGAGCCAGCATCACCATGGAAGAAGCATTACCCCAAGTCTTTCTGCCAGTCCTGTACCTCAGTGTCTGAAATTTCTACTCTGAAGACCATGCCTTTGATTAGGACATCGTCTTCAGAGTTTCCAAGTTAAATATGAATGAGTTGCCCATGGAGAAAACACAATCATCCACCTATGCAGTGGGGGAGAACTTGTCCTTCTATGACTAACCTGCCCATGTCCTTACTAGCTGTCCCTTGAAGGGAGGAACGGTCACTAACGTGAATTATTAGAACTCAAGACATTACCTGGGACTTAATAGGTAATGGATAAGACATTGTGACATAAGTAGCACAAACAGAGGCCCTTCACCTTTGCTCTCTCTTCATTTCTATGGGGATGTGTAAGTGGATTCAAGACTACTATCCTCAAATGACTTTCTTCCTGAAGTTTGCTAGAGAGGTTAAGATCTTAAGAATTGGATCCAAGTCTTGAAGGAGAAGCCTGAGCTGTGGAGTCTTAGTCAACCATTGTGAAGACTTTGAGGTGGAGTATTAGGCACTGTAACAACCATTGGTAGAGTGGCATTTAATATTTTGTTATTCCTTGTCTGTGGCTCCTTTATGATCCTCGGGGAATTGGGGGCGAAGAGAATAATTGGCATCATAAGATTTTAATATTTTTCTTTGGATTCCTGGTGATGGTATAGTTAAACGTTATCAGTATAAAAACTCCAGTATAAAATCTGGCAATATTCATCACTCATCTGGGCATCAGTTTATCGTATTACTTCGAAATGATATCTCTCTACTGGATTTTTCTCATCAACATGTAAACATTCTGTATTATCTTCATCTGGAAAACAAAACAGAATTTCCTAAACCTCTTGCTTGCTCCATGCCTTTGTTCCCCTTTAGGGAAGATTTCTAAAACATGTCATTTGTACAGAGAAAGACAGATACCATATGGTTTCACTCTTATGTGGATCCTGAGAAACTTAACAGGAACCCATGGGGGAGGGGAAGGAAAAAAAAAAAAAAAGAGGTTAGAGTGGGAGAGAGCCAAAGCATAAGAGACTGTTAAAAACTGAGAACAAACTGAGGGTTGATGAGGGGTGGGAGGGAGGGGAGGGTGGGTGATGGGTATTGAGGAGGGCACCTTTTGGGATGAGCACTGGGTGTTGTATGGAAACCAATTTGTCAATAAATTTCATAAAAAAAAAAATAAATAAAACATGTCATTTGTACTTTTTGCTTCCACATTCTCACCTCATATTCTACCCAATTTTTGTCAGTTTTCACCCCACCGATTCACTGAGCTCATTTTTGTCAAAGTCATCAATGTTCTCTCTCTTGCTAAATTTAATGTAATTTCTGTGTCTTTTTCTTTCTCGTATCCTCAGCTGTTTTTGGCATCACGGACTTTGTTCTTTTTCATAAATCACTTAAAATTTTTTTAAAATGTTTATTCATTTTTTTGAGAGACAGCATGAGCAGGGGAGGAGCAGAGAGAGAGAGGGAGATACAGAATCCAAAGCAGGCTCCAGGCCCTGAGCTTTCCGCACAGGGCTCAATGTGGGGCTCAAACTCATGAACCGTGAGATCAAGACCTGAGCTGAAGTCAGATCCTTAACCGACTGAGCCACCCAGGTGCCCCTTCATACAGCACTTTTTAAAAAAATTTGGGATATCTTTGTCCGTGGATTTTCAGTCTGTTTTCCTGGAGTTTCCTTTTCCCAGGACTCAGTATTTTTTTTTATCTATGCTTATTCCCTAAGCGATGACATTAGGTGCTATGGCCTCGAATACACTGCCTATACACTGATGACCCTTGGGTATTATATTATCAATTCTTGGTGCAGTAGCAAATCACTCCAATATCTCAATGCCTTACAATAAGCACGTGTTTCTTGTTAATGGTACATAAATGTTATGGGTCAGCTGTGGCTCTGCCTAACTTGGCTGGACTAGCATGACTTCAAATTCTAGACCTAGTAGCCAATTTCTGCATTATGTTGTGCTTATGGTGGAGGGCAGAGCCGGAGAGTGCAACACAAGCCATGAAATCACATTGCAAGCTTTTGCTCAGCCGTGGGCCTGCCCATGTCACTAACCAAATCATATCCTAATGTAAATATATGAAGTGGAGATATATTTTCCCTCCAAACCATGCACAGATAACTCACGTGACAGAAAATTAGTGAACTGTCTGCTCAATATGGCCATAGAGATGTCCAGTAAGCATCTCAGATTTATTATGTCTCAAACAAGACTCCTGACTCCTCCATCCCAACCTGGATGTGTTGCCTTCTCAGTAAACACCATCGCTGCCCAGATGATCAGGCCCTCACCTACAAGTTGTCATTGACTCATAGGCCATGTAAGAGCAGATTCTGCTGCTTCTGCCTTCAATATATATCCCACCTTCTAACTGCCACCAGCACTATCATCCCAAAAGTCCCCTACCTGGTTTCCCTACTTCTTCTTGCCCTCCTACAATAAATTCTTCACACAGCAGGCAGAGGGATCTTTTTTTAAAAAAAATTTTTTTTAACGCTAATTTATTTTTGAGAGAGAGACAGAGCGTGAGTGGGGTCGGGGCAGAGACAGAGGGAGACATAGAATCTGAAGCAGGCTCCAGGCTCTGAGCTGTCAGCACAGAGCCTGATGTGGGGCTTGAACTCATGAACCATGAGATCATGACCTGAGCTGAAGTTGGACGCTTAACCGACTGAGCCACCCAGGTGCCCCAGAGGGATCTTTGAAGAATACAAATTATAACTTGTTACTGCCATACTCCAAACCCTCCAGCACCCTAGTTTCTACACAGCCACTAGGTTTCTGCATGGCCAAGTGTCAATTTTAGTCTCAGATGGACAGGAAAATCAGTCTCAGATACTCAGGCACGTGTAAACCAAACTACATTTCTTATCTAAAAAAATTACAGGAAGGACGTCCTTACACTCTGGCCACATGGCAAATGTATTAGCAACATTTTCCTGGACAGGTGGCAATTGCAAGCTTTTAGACCCCAAAATGCCTCATCAACTGGCCAGCAGTTGCAGAAAGCAAGGTCTGGGTGAGTGGAGGTCACATCAGAGCTTTTGGAAACTCCTCTCCTTCCAGATCTACCCTACAAGGCTGGCAGAGTATCTGATGGTCTAGACTGTGGGCAAGCTCAACCTTATCTCAACCAGGTACATTCAAGGTCATTTAATATACAAGATCACCACAGAGAGCAGTAAGTACCATACATTCAGGCATAAATACAGCCCTCATGTAGACCCCCCCCCCCCCCGCCCCAGCTAACACAGCCTGATACAAGTGACCCCTGAACTTGATGGTGTATAACTAGGATCTGTTACCCAGGAGCCCCTGGAAGTTATGCTAATTGGCCTTCAACATGGCTCTAAGTCCTCTCCTGCTATCCTCCATCATGCTCCAAATAAAACTCAAAGTCCTGAAAATGGCTTCAAGATGCAAGATGGTCTGGCCTCTGATGAACTTGTCTCTCCTGCTGGTCACACTGACTTCTTACTTGTCCTAGGACATCCCAAGCTCATTTCTGTCTGAGAACATGTCCTTTCTTGTATCATTCGTCTGACTGCATGCTCTGTTTCTAATTCCTCTGATAACTATAATTTCATTGGGGTACCTATCCAAATCCCCCTCACTCCATCCAATCTAAAATAGCCTCTGCTCCAATTCACATCACTTTATATTGCCTTTTAATATTTTTTAAAAACAAGTTCATTTATTTGAGTACTGTCTACATCCAATGTGGGGCTTGAACCCATGACCCCGAGATCAAGAGTCTCATGATATTCCTACTGAGCCAGCCACGTGCCTCTTCTTTTAATATCTTCATAATACTGAACACTTATTGCCTTTATGTCATATATTTATTTGTTTAATCTTTAATCCTGTCTGTCCTGCCAGGATACAAACTTCATGACGGCAAACACTTTGACTGCATTTGTCCCTGCTGTATTCCCATTAACACAACAGCATAGGTGGGGAACAGCATAGACAGGGTTCAATAAATATTTGCAGAATGAATCACTTAATGCATGAGTGAATGAATCAGACACACAATAAATAAGCTAGGGGAGTGATAAGGAGAATGTCTTTGGTGAAGATAATTATGGTAACAACATGAAGAAACGTATTATTATTTTACAGACAACAAAACTGAGGCCTAGAAAGTTTGTGTGCCAAAGCCACACATTTAAGACTCTCCATGCTGCTTCTGATATGCTAAAGCAGTGGTTTCTGAAATGGGGGTATTTGTATCCCAGAGGAGGGAAACTTGGGAGGGGGAGTATGGCAGGAAAATTAAAATGTCAATTTCTTCTCTTTTACAAACGTATGTGATTTTAATTTCGATTTTATGTAGGTTTTATAATGTATTCAGTTATATCATGTACCACTAGTTCATATTTTGTTGCTAAATAAATATTTACAGATATGGCATGTATGCTCCAAAAATGTTTGGAGGCCACTTAAGTAGACTACTGTGCGTTTCTCATAAGTTCTGAGCAAGATGGAGGCACCGTGTGCCCACAGTGGTGAGGAACATGGAATCCATGGAGGTGGACGGATGTTAACCGCTGACACCTTCAGCTTGAGTTTGTGGGTGGGGCTAACACGTAGCTTCCGTTTTCCCAGGTGCCCCAGGTGCCAGGGAGGCACGCCCACTCACCATCCCCACAGCCAATAGGGGACTGAATTAGTTTCTGAACAGTACTGGACACATAACCAATGGAGGCTAAAGCCTTTAAGGAAGTGCTTCTCCAAATTCTGGAGGAGGCCAGGCTGGGAACTACTTCCTAGTTCTTCCCTCCTACCCTTAACCTTTCACTCGCATGCACACACAGAGTACAGATACACACTCCCACACTTCCAGAATGTGAGAGATTAAAGAAATTATCTAGCTCAATATTTTCATTCTGTAGATTAGAGATGGGAAACACAGCTCGTTTGTGGCAGGACCAGGACTAGGTCCTCCTGATCTCCTGACTTCTGGCTCCCGGGCTTCCTATCCTTCCATGGAAGCCTCGCTTATGGCCATTTTCTTATTGGGTAGCTTTTACCCAGAAGGCTGGTCCCATTCTCGCAATACTGGGTCTTTGCAATATTGGAACTCTTGGGACCGTCAATAAGCAGGGTCCCCCGGGTGCATTGCCCACTTTCCCTTCATTTCAGTATGATGTGATCCTCAAACGATGAGGCCTGCGAAATAGGTCCCTGAAGCACTGAATGGCTCTGTCGCCTTTATTTCCATACCTTTGCAGTTAGTTCTCTTGGCCCAGCCCTCCAGGCAGCAGCTCTCCCCGCCTTACAGAGCAGGAACCCAAGCAAGTACTGGAAGCTTAATTGATCTGGATGTTTGGAATCAAACTTCATTAGCTCAAATTACTTCAGTTTGCCTAATTTGTTTCTCTATGTGAGCTCTGATAAGCTTGGTTTAACATCTTCTAAACTGTGGTGTTTATCATCATCAATGCCTACTCAAATTACCCCTGCAGAGCAATGGACCAGGAGAAAAATGGTTTACAAGGTGTAGCTATTTTGTATTTTTATACAAGTGCACAGAATGCGGAGCCCAAGTTGGTGGATTAGCGCATTTATTTCCCTAGGACAACTCTACTTTTTAAAAAATAGAATGCAGCCAGAAAGATCTCTTCCGTCATTAATATTCAAGTATAATTTGTGTAAGTGTTTCAAGTCCCATAAACTTTGAGATTTTTTTTTTTTTCTATTTAGAGATAGGGACAAATCCATCATTCTTGTTTTTCTTCCAATCCGTTAGAGACTTTTGACTGACCTGTGTGTTTACATGTTTGCAAATACGCATATGGTGTTTGAGGACAAATTATCCATCTGAAAAGAGGTGTGTCTCCCTCGGACTATTGATTCATGCTAAGTGCAGAGAAACTTTTAGCACTATGGAAATTCATACTGAGTCTCTGGAAGGAACTATAGCAAAGGTTGCTTCCAAGATAAGGTCCTGAGAGGGAGATTTCCTTCTATAATACCCATTTATAGGTGTTTTATTGCATGTATTATCTTTCCCCCAAATTAAAAGCAAAAATACTTGTCAGTAACAATAACCCCAAATAATGAGTTTCCCACAATATGAAGGCCTGTTAAGCTGTGCTACATATATAGCTTCTAATTTTAGGTAAATCCAAATACCTTAATTCCAGTGCCTTGAAACAGTAGCCAGGTCGGTGTTTCAGACTGGTGACAACTATCTGTCCATTGGTTACCACTTTAACATGGCAATTACACGTGAGACAGCGTGGCCGACACCGAGAATATGGAGACCTATGTTAACATCACCACACTTACCTCAATAATCTTGTGTCCTTCTCCTAGAATCTGGAACATCCAGATGTTGTCATTCATTGCAAATGCTGCTGGAGCGAAGGGCTCACAGATTAATAAGAAAAGCCTGTGTTTTAGTCTGTCCAGGTACCTCTCTGCACGGACGAAAATCAGCTCATTTCCCGTATTTCTTTGCACTCCATAGGTGTATCCACTTACACTAGAAATGGAAAATTCTGGGGCGCCTGGGTGGCGCAGTCGGTTAAGCGTCCGACTTCAGCCAGGTCATGATCTCGCGGTCCGTGAGTTCGAGCCCCGCGTCGGGCTCTGGGCTGATGGCTCGGAGCCTGGAGCCTGTTTCAGATTCTGTGTCTCCCTCTCTCTCTGCCCCTCCCCCGTTCATGCTCTGTCTCTCTCTGTCCCAAAAATAAAAAAATAAAAAAAAAAAAAAAAGGAAAATTCAGACGATAAAACATATACTCCAGAGCCTCAGTGCTATACACACCAAGATAAGAAGTTCGGATAATCAGGCAAAATTGTCTTCCTTATTTTTCAAGTGGTCCAAATAATTGTACCAATTCCCAACTTCGCTTCTATACCAAGTATCCCTCGACTGACCCCACTGGGTACAAATAATGTCGAGTGTGAATGTGGTCACATCAATATGCATATTGCGGTTTAGCTCACTCGATAGTCCTCCCCAGTGGGATCTGAAACATCTGTGTCTCTGCCCCCTTGAAAGGTTCCACCCACATCTCCGGTCTTAAGGAGCCTCTGAGGGGTCAGAGTTCACTCAAGAACCAATCCAGGAAACAGCACGGGCTGCCCGGTGTGATGTCTGAGCTGCTTGCCACTCCTCTGGGCCCCTCTGTGCTCATTCACTTCCCAGCCTCCATCCGGGACCTCCCCCAGGCTGTCACACGTACCCCTGGAGCTGTCCACCTGGCTCAGAAAACTCTGCCTGTCCCGTGCTTGGGTTCTTGCTGCTGTATCGCATTGTCAATAGAGGGGGAAACAGCCACCCTCTTGCTTGGGTTTGACTCTCTGGCCAGGGTCCCACAGCAAAGCGGCATGGGCCCAGAGCTGCCACAGTACTTTTACTTTTTTAAAAAAAGAGCTTTATCGAGACATAATTCATAGACCATATGGTTCGCCCATTTAAAATGTGCAATTCTTTTTTTTTTTGCTTTGTTACATTATTAATTTTTTATTTTTTAATTATTATTATTTGTTTATTTGAGAGAGAGGGAGAGAGTGTGTGCACATGTACAAGAGTGGGAGGGGGCAGAGGGAGAGAATCCTAAGCCGGCTCCACATTCAGCATGGAGCCTAATGCAGGGCTTGATCCCATGACCCTGGGATCATGACCTGAGCTGAAACCAAGAGTCGGATGCTTAACTGACTGAGCCACCTGGGCGCCCCATAGTCTTACTCATTTTTAAATAATGTAATAATCCATCATATTGGTAATACTTAATATACTAAACTGTATTTCTGATATTAGGATAATTAGGTAGATTCCCAGGTTTTGCTACTTAAATCACCCTGCGAAGACAATTTTTCAGGTGCCCAGCTAGAAAATGTTCTTGTTCAAAACAGTCAATAAAAATGGGGAGGAGAGGCAGTCACCCTGATCCACTCCTGACACCCTGGCCATGAAGGGGGAGAAAGAACAGTTGCAGGAAACAAGTCGAGCACTAAAGGGAGTCTGGCTTCCAGAGCTCTTCTTGGTGGGGACTCTGAGCTGCTGTCACTTCTGAACTCAGATTGTCAAACTGACGGAGAGAGTGGTAAGCAGCACTTCAGGTACTTCCGAGCAGAGCAGTAGACGTTGTCTGAATCCTGCACACATCTGTCGTGACACATTTCCCTGCAATCACCGAAATGGCTCTTGGCTGAGGCTCCTGGGTGGCTCAGTTGGTTAAGCATCTGTTTGGCTCAGGTCATGATCTCTCCACCTGTGAGTTTGAGCCCCACGTCAGGCTCTGTGCTGACAGCTTGGGGCCTGGAGGCTGCTTCAAGTTCTGTGTCTCCCTCTCTCTCTGCCCCTTCCCTGCTCACGTTCTGTCTCTCTCTCAAAATAATAAACATTAAAAAAATAAAACAAAATAAGTGGCTCTTGGCTTAGTAGAGTCCTGGCACCCCTCCTTCCTAATAAGCAGGATGTTTGGTGAGGACTACTCAGGCCCGTGTCTTCTGTAAACATTCTTCTCTCTTCAAGTTTGATAGTTTCCTCTTTATTTGCCAATCAGCAGCTAGTTCTCATCCATGTTGTCTGTAGATTTTTCACAATGGTGATAGGTACACAGTTAACAATGTATAGAGCCTGTCTGGTGCATCTGCTTCCTCGTTATGGACAACTGCACATGAGTAAGGTATGGAACATTCCTTATTCCTTTGGCCCAGACAGCTTTGTTGAGCCTTGTGTCAATGCGCACATCTGGACTTCCCATCTCCTTTATGGCAAGTTTCTGGATCTCTTTCAATGCATGAGGGCCATGGTTCTTGAAACCCACCCCATGGACGTGCTTGTGAATGTTGATAGTGAATTCTCTGGTCACTACCTTGCTGATGGGAGAATAGCCCTTCTCACCACCCTTCCTTGTGGGAGCCATTCTGCTGGGCCCAGGTTGGAAAGCTCACTTCAACAATTAAAAAAAAAATTTTTTTTTAATGTGTACTTATTTTTGAGAGAGTGAGTGTGAGTGAGGAAGGGGCAGAGAGAGAAGGAGACACAGAATCTGAAGCAGGCTCCAGGCTCTGAGCTGTCAGCACAGAGCCCGACGTGGGGCTCAAACTCACGAGCTCTGAGATCATGACCTGAGCTGAAGTCAGATGTGTAACTGACTGAGCCACCCGGGCGCCCCTGGGGAAATCTTTTAAAAACATTTTCACACAGACTGGCCTGATGGCTTTCACTGAAGTGAGAAACAGTCAATTATTCATTCAACTAGTTAGGAGATGGTTACTAGTGGTGCTGGTTGGGGCCCTCCAAGAATTGGGCACTGAGATGGGATGAAATGACAAAAGACTTATTAGGGATATGCCTGAGGGGAAGGTGAGAGGGGACCAGAGGAGACTGTGAGAGTCATTCTGAGGCACAGGTCTCGTGCCAGTGGGGGAGGGGAAGGGAAAGTTGGGTGGAGGCATCCTAGATCCCTGTGCAGTTGAAGGAAGTCTGGCAAGGCTGTTGGGAGTCCTCAGTCAAAGTCAGCTGTCAGAGGAGCCCGTATCTCCCTGGAACAGACCTGCCTCAGTGTCCCTGCTCTGCTTTGCCTTTGGCCAGGAGAAGCCCAGGGCAGGTGTGGCCTCTGCACAACACAGTGAAGGGCTGAAGGCAGAGCTCTGAGAGGCACAGTTCCAGTGAAATGATCAAGTGGGTTTCACATTTAGAATGATTCTTGGGAGATTTTGAAAAAAAATTTTTTTTAAGTTTATTTATTTATTTTGAGAGAGAGAGAGAGCACATGTGCACATGAGCTGGGGAGGGGCAGAGAGGGAGAGGGAGAGAGAGAATCCCAAGCAGGTTCAACGTTTTCAGTGTAGAGCATAACGTGGGGCTCGAACTCAGGAACCGTGAGATCATGACCTGAGCTGAAGTCGGACGCTTAACTGACTAAGCCACCCAGGTGCCCCTGGGGAGATTTGTGAAAAAGAAATTCTGCTAGGAAGATCTTTTGCCATTTCCTGTTAGAAGTCTTCCTCCCTATTGGATGTTTACGCTGGAGAACACTGACTTATCACACAGCTGGCTTGGCAACTCCTCATCTTCTAAGATGCCTGGGGTCTGGGGGCAGCTGTGTGTGAACCCCCTGGATCAGAATGGAAGGTTGTAACTCCACCAACCTTAACAGAAGATCCCTCGCACCATGTTCACCGAGTGCCTATCATATTGGGGATGTGATGACTACAGAATGGCTCCATTCTGATCATGTCATTTACCTGAGGGTGCAAGGGGCAGGGTCAGAACTGGAAAGCAGGGTTCCCGACTCCCAATCCAGTACCTCATTCAGTATCATTGGATGACATTTCATTTCCTCCTTCCTTTCTCATTGTTTGGGGTTGGTTTGTTCCCCTGAAGACTTTAACCTGCCTTGTGGCTTCACCCCAGCACCCATGTGTCTATGAAGAATGCTTGCTGGTAGTGTAGTGGGAGGGCTCTGTTTATACCATGTCACCTCATCTCGGTACCTGGCTTCACTGTTTCCTACTTGTTAGAATCCTGACCCCTTTCTCCCCGGCCCCAGTGTCCTTTCTTGGTTCCCACCGTGAACCTTGAGTTACACTGGGCTCTCTTCCCTTGCCTCAGAGTCCCACTGGGCAGTCGACCAGGAGCTGTCTCTACACTAGCTGGGCCTGGGGCCTGCCCCCTCCTTGTGCTAAGGGACCCATCCAGGAAGGTTGGGGCTTGTGGCTTGGCCACGTATGGAGGGGAGAATCGTGGATGTGCATGAACAGGCTTTTGAGTTCAGTGGTCTTCAGATGCCTACCAACCCAGAACCCGTGTACCTCTAGAGCTCTATTCATAGCAGGAATATACACTTCCACGTGGCAGTGAACTAAATTAGAGAAAATGCATTGACTGTGGACAGGGTTGGGAGTAGTTGATTAATTAGGGCCTATCTCATGCATCCCAGCACACTTCACTGCTCCTGCTGTTGCTGGACATTAGCATTCCACTGTTGCAGAGCTTTAAATAGTACCCGTTCCCCTGAAGGGAAACTCCAAGGTCCATTTATTTGCTAAGGGCTAAGATTTTCCCCAGGGGATAAAGTGCTAGACTGTCAGCTAGACCCCAGGAGACTGTGTTTACACAGTCCTTGCTTTGGCCAGGCCAGGTAAGGCTTAAACCTGGAAAGTGTATGTGGCGATGGCAGGACTCCGCGTGTGCAGAGCCTTTTCACACTCAGCCCTTCACTTCATCGTAAATCCATCTTGAGTGGTTGGCAGGGCAGATGCTGTTATCCCCATTTTGCATGAAAAGCATCATGCTTTCAGCGAACACGTTTTGGGTACTTACTAAGGTTTTCTTAATATTTACTGAGTGCTCACTACATCCCAGGCACAGGCCACTTGCTGTCTCATCCAACGTCCAAAGTCACCCAGTGACACAGCTGCTACGGCTAACCCCATCAGGCGGATGCAGAAATGGAAGCCCAGAGAGGCGATGAGATTTACCCAGGACACGAGTGAACGGCAGAGCTGAGGTCTGAGTTGTGCAGTCCGCCTCCAGGCCCTGGGCTGTTCCGCTGCACTGACAAGCATTCTGTTCAGTATGGGAGCCAATGAGTACTCAGTTACAGCTGAGGAAGGCCCCGAGGGAGAAGTAGCACGTGCCATGAGAAAATAAAAGAGGGCTCCCAACTTGGCGTGGGGAGAAGGAAGGCTTTTCCGAGGATGTAACATTTAAATGCAGGCTCAGGGGCGCCTGGGTGGCGCAGTCGGTTAAGCGTCCGACTTCAGCCAGGTCACGATCTCGCGGTCCGTGAGTTCGAGCCCCGCGTCGGGCTCTGGGCTGATGGCTCAGAGCCTGGCGCCTGTTTCCGATTCTGTGTCTCCCTCTCTCTCTGCCCCTCCCCCGTTCATGCTCTGTCTCTCTCTGTCCCAAAAATAAATAAACGTTGAAAAAAAAATTAAAAAAAAGAAAATGCAGGCTCAAAAGAGGAGCGGGGGCAAGATGGGGGTGGGGGAAGGTGGGAGAGAGGCCAGGCAAAGGCCGAGGGGAGACCAGGACCTGCCCCCAAGGACCTGGAAGAGCCTGCTCTCTTTGCTGAGTGAGCAGCGTGGGGCAGTGGACGGAAACGAGGTGAAGGAGGTCGGCAGAGGTAGGATTTTGCAGTCCACACTGAAGACTGGACTCGGTCTAAGAGCACTGGGAACCAGCTGAAGGTGGGGTGAGGGCTTCTCAGAGCACACTGTGGCTGGGAGCAGAGAGGATGGAGGCAGAGTGGGGCCCGTGATCGGCAAACTCGTACAGTTACAGTCCTGCTAGGGAAAGAGTGGAGATGGGGAGAAATGGGTGAGCTCGGTGAGCTTTGGGAGGGAGAGTTTGTGCTGACACACACGGACTCTCCGTGAGCACTGGCAAGAAGGATGGATTGTAATGCAACATTTATACGAAGCACTCCTTCAACAATGAAGCCAGTCCTAAAATCATTCATTTTTTTTATTTGCGAACAGTATTAAATTAGGACAGGAATGAAAGGTGGGATGGGGTGAGACCTTGCCTATGGGGATCATCCCTTCTGGTTGCCATCATGTCTTCCAAAGGAAGGGGACACACTCTTCCACACCTGGAGAGGACTTAGAACTATTCCTCATGAGGGGTCAGAGGATCCTGGAGGTGTTTGAAGGACACAGGAAAAAGGGAAGATTTCTAACTGTGTGTCCACGTGTGTGTTTCTGAGTCTGTGTGTGTCTGCACTTGAAGCCAGTTTGCAAAATCGGATCACAAAACTCCTGTGAGAAGTGCCAGGCAGTGTTTCTAGGTAGTTGGCATAGCCCATATGAAAGGAAATAAATTCAGCTGCTTACATGCACTTAAAAGGTGTGTGCTTAAAAAAATGTACCTGAATTTACTGGATGTTTTGCCATTGGGTAGCTATAACCTGGTCTAAATTTTGTTCCAACCTGGCCCCCACAGGTTGCTCTGTCCTCCAGCTGTTATTATATGCTGACTAATGATAAAGTGGGTCACTTGTTACAATTTTCCCGTAGCCTCACGTTTGTGGTTGTTTTGAGCCCTTCCTTCCAAGTGGTAAAAGATCATTGGTTGCAGTTCCTGGAACTCTCCTTCCTCCATCCCTCCTTTCCTCGTGTAGCAATAGCAGCTGTAGAATAGGCGTGGAGTAGCACACCCTGCTAGGAGATGCCACCAGGTGCAAACAAAACATTATTAGCACCCAAGTTTGAGGCATTTGATTCTGGAAAGTAACTACCTATTTGATACACCAGAAAGGGAGGCAAGCCATTTGACTTGAAAGAAAATAACAATGTGAGTCAGCGTCTTTGTCAGAAGCTCTTGCCTCTTGAATGGTATTGTCTTCAGGCTTGAGAGCAACTAACCCATTAGACAACTGAAGGTCACCTTGACCTTCACTGCATTAGAGCATCAGATAGAACCCAGTGAGGCCCAAAGATGAGCAAATAGAGCACGAAGCCTGTAGAGCCTGCCAGATGCCTGAAAACATTTTTTTGAAAGACTCCTTCATTGTGAAGTTTCTCCAAGAAATTTGATCTGCTCAGTTCCTTAATAAATCACCCTGTACTTTCTAGTGGACAACGTGGACAATATTTACTTGATTTGAATAAATGACTACCAATGTGCATAAGGAAGCTTCTCTTCAAAGTGCATCAATTGATTAAT
The DNA here is from genome assembly GCF_007474595.2 of Lynx canadensis. Lineage (NCBI taxonomy): Eukaryota > Metazoa > Chordata > Mammalia > Carnivora > Felidae > Lynx > Lynx canadensis. Next base: position 74,763,338 of record NC_044308.2, read on the forward strand.
GACTCGGGCAAGAATCACTTCACGGCTCTTTGCTGCATTATTAGTCATTTTGTAATAATGGCTTTTTGTCACTTTAAAATGCAATTTTCTTTATAACTCAGTTATGGTCGCGTGTGTTTGGAAAGGTTAGTTGGTGACTGTGTGATTATACTCACCCTGTGACCATTTGGTGACTTTGGCTTTGCAGGAAAAATTTACAAAACTTTTGGACAGCGTGCCCTTGAAGAGCAGTGCCCGGTGATACGCAGAGCTATAGGGCTGGGTGAGCCCGTAGATCTTTTCCTGCACAAGTCCCTGAAGTTGTGGAGCAGGAAACCGAGGTACGGGGGGTGATATGAGGGCTGCCCTCCCCAAATCGGCCCAAGTTTCTCAGTTGCCTCCGCTGTGCCTCTACTGCGCTAAGTGCTGGGGAAACACATGGCTTTGGTCTCAGGCTCACCCTCTACTAGGGGAGATAAGAGCTGGCAACAGGCAAACATTTAAAGACAGCATAGGGCAACATATCAAATGTCAGCAACTGGGGCCCCGACTAATGTAATGCGCTGTGCTTTAGAGCCATGCTGCACATCACGGTCACTCGGTAGGCCAGGTTGGAAACAGAGCGAGTGTTGAGGCAGAGCAGAACTGTGAGAGCATCATCCCGGGGGACAGTGGAAAGCGGGCCATACGCAGCTTCAGTCTAGGTCGTGTATGGCAGGAGTGCCGGAGGATCAGAGGGCAGCCCATTGAGCTTAGAACCACGGTGACAGTAAGGAGTAAGGTCAGGAAAGCCAGAGCGTTCCTTCCCCACAGAGCTTCTTTCCTCCTCACTCCGGCAGCGGCAGCGTCTTTCCGAAACGGGGCCGGTATGGCTCGTAAGTTAAGAACCCAGGTTTCAGAGCCAGATGGGCTTGAACCCTGTCATGGTTTGACTTTGAGCAAGTTGTGCCACTTAAGTTTCATTTCTGTAACTGTAAAATGAGAATAATAGTTAGTGACTGCCTCATATAATTTTGTGAAGATCAATTGAGATAATGCATGAAAGTAAAGCACACAGCACAGTGTCTGACATAGAGCTATGCTTATTATAAGGATCTATTATTAATATATCCAAATCAACTATGCTGTTAGCGCAGTTGCTGATAGCAACGAGAGAGAGAGAGAGAGAGAGAGAGAGAGAGAGAGAGAGTATATGTTTCCATTTACTGTACTGTGGCTATTTTAGCCATCGAGGAGAGACCTGGATTATGGAATCCAATTGGTTGTACAATGAACAGTTCTTTAAATGGCCAAAACAACAAATGGTGTTAAGGTGGAGACACAAAGAACAGTGCATTTGTAAGTGGCCCTCTAAGTAGTCTGTTAGGGGTTTACCTGTTTCTTTTTTTTTTAGACTACATTTCCCAGAGTCCATCACAGGTAGGTGCAGATCATGTGACAGGCTATCAGCCAATAAGATGTGGGAAGGAAGATGTACTCTACTTCCAGGTTGAACAAAACACTGTATGATCCCCCCCCACTCTCTCCACTCTTCCTTCTTCCATGGTCTCGTGTTCCAGATGGTAAAGCTACTAAATGGAAAGATCACATATCCCTGAGTCACTGCTTGTAATAGAGCCAAGGAAGGGAGTTGCCCAGACTTTACTGAACATTGCATGAGCCTGAATAAATTTTCACTATATTAAACCTCTGAGATCTGGGGAACATTGTAAAAACTAGTTTTAATTACATTTACTTGCAAACTGGCCAAATGGAACCATTCGAAAGCAAAAAATATAAAGATAACAAAAACGTTCCCTCCCAAATCATTCAAAAGCCATGTTTAATATCACTTTTATTAATAAAATGTACAAGCCATATTTAACTTGACAAAAAAATTGTTATATTGTTAGATTGTTTCTTTTTGAATTTTCTGTTATCCAAAAACTATTATTTATTATTATTTTTTAAAAATAATGCTCTAAAGGTGGCATTCTGACTCAGGTCCGAGAGCTGGGTATATGCTTAATTGTTGCCAGAAAATGTGCTTCATCATATGCTGCTAGGTGGGAAAAAAAATCGTGTTTCCAAAAAGTAAGGATTGATCCCACACAAAAAAATTACATTGTCAATAGTGATGTCTCTCATGGTGGTGGGGTTGATAGCCAAGTAATTCTTTTCCATATGCTTTATTATATTTTCTAAATCTTCCACAAGAAGCATGTATAAATTGTAAACAAAAAGATAAAAAGCCATGTAAAAAGGGTTCTTTAAAATTTATTTTATTCTTTTAAGCCCTTCATCCTTTTACACATCAATAACCCCTGAAATTAATAGAAAAGGGAAAACAAAACAATAACAAAAACAGATTATTCACATAATAGATTTTGGCAGCAAAACCTGTGAAGGACAGAGATTTGAAGGAATAGGCTCTGGTGAGCTAATCATGTCATTACTGCAAGTTTTGGGGAGGAAACACACACGTGAGCTGGTGGTGCTGGGGGCATGTTCAAAAGGTTCTTACGCTGAAACAGCAGAAAAACCAGAACCTTGGCTGGAAATACTTAACATTTGCTTTGGAGAAGCAACAGTGAGGAAAAGTTCCCAATAAGAGACACTTCTGGGGCCATTTCTTTAAAAGCCCTATAGTGGGCCTGTCATTCGAAGGGTCAGCCCATTCTGCCTACCACCGCCCCACGTCCTCGCCTAATCTGCCCTTATGTCTGTGTTGTGGGGGTTCGTTAGTGAGGGGGCAGCCCCTCCATCTTCCTTAGGTTCTGGTAGAATTAAGATGGGAGATCAGAAGACATCAGATCCTTTTTTTTTTTTTATAGTCGGACATTTTATTTTTTAAAATTTAAATCCAAGTTGATTAACGTATAGTGTAATAATAATTTCAGAACTAGAACTTAGTAATTCATCACTTACATGTAACACCCAGTGCTCATCCCAACAAGTGCCCTCCATAATGCCCCTCACCCCTTTAGCCCTTCCCCCCCACCCAACACCCCGCCAGTAACCCTCAGTTTGTTCTCTGTATTTAAGAGTCTCTTATGGCTTGTCTCCCTCTCTGTTTTTGTATTATTTTTGCTTCCCTTCCCTTATATTCATCTGTTTTGTTTCCTAAATTTCACATATGAGTGAAATTATCTATTGGAAGACATCAGACGCTTTTTTCAGCATTCCTCAGTACTCTACCTTTCCAAATTCAGTTTCATGAGTCCTCGTAAGATTGCCCCCTTGATTACAGAAATAATAGAAATAGGATTTGAAAGAGCATGCACTTGTAGTTAGAAGATCTGAATTCTCTCACCTGCTTTTGGTGTGACTTTAATCAAGGTTTTTAATCTTTCATTTAAAAAGATGACAAGAACAAATTTGTCAACCAGGCATTTGTCTGCGAGAAAGGAGACACAGGTGCGCCTTGTATTTCAACTGGGGAAGCATGATTTACATCAACTCAGCATTTAGGCCAAACTAAAACTGAAAAGTTTGGAAATCTGGAGTCAACTTATTTTTTTTTTTTTAAGAGAGAGGGAGAGAGAGAGAGAGCTAGCACAGGTGGGGGAGGGGCAGAGAGAGGGAGACACAGAATCTCAAGCAGCCTCTGCAACATCAGTGCAGAGCCCAATGCAGGGCTTGAACTCAAACCGTGACATCATAACCTGAGCCGAGATGAAGAGTCAGACACTTAATCGACTGTGCCACCCAGGCGCCCCAACCTGGAGAATGTTTAAAGCTGAAGGGTCCCTAGAGATCATGTAGTCCAACACCCGCCTCCTCTTTCACTTCCAACTGCGCTGTTAGAGGTGAGGGAAATGAGGCTCGGAGAAGTCAGGGGAATGTGCTTGCTTGGCCTCACAGCTGGTTGGTGTCAGAGCCAGGCTCTGGGTCCTTTCTGTGGTGTCTCGTCCCCTCCCATGGGACTAAGTCCTCGTGGGAGGACCAAGACTTCTCCTGTGGCGCTGCCTTGTCTCAGAGCCAATGAAGGTCCAATCGCTGCCCCGAAGGGCCCCAGGGTCTTGTGAGCCTGCAGCAGGTGCAGGCGGCTGGGAGGCAGGTAGTCAGAGCAACCTGAAGAGATAGGCCTTTTCCACTGGACCTGACTCCTTAATAGCTTGACTCTCTAGACCCAGCTTAGGTTTGGCCTTCTCCTACCCCATTTTTATCGAACTGAAGCTGGGCCACACCTGAGAGAGTGTTGAACTTCAGTACACAGTTGCAAAATCATTCATGAGCATTTGCCAGGCACCATGTTAGGCCTGATGACCCACCCGCGCTTTCTCATCTGATCTTTATAAAACCTCTGCACGTCACTAACATTTGACAAGACTCAAGCTCAGATGGCCCTCTAGACGTTCCTTCTTAGATTAAACTCAGAGTGCCATAGTCAATCCTGTCAATAGATTGGAGCTTGGGGTTGTCTTCCCCCACTGATGTGATTTAAATGATGAGGTAACACAAGAGGTGGTGGCGGGGTTTTGGCGGGCAAACCTCCAGCTTCTCTGCGCATTGCAGTTGTTCTGTTGTTCAGTGCTATGTTAGGCATAGCAAAAGAAGCATGTCTCCATATGCCACCCACAAAACACAGGTTTTATGTTCTGTGACTTCAGGATGAAGGGGAAGAATAGAATAGTTCTGGGAAGTTCCTTTCTCCATTGACATCTGCTTTGAATGTGGCGTTTCTCAAGGTACACAGCTGCAGGTGCAATCTGTGATGTTTTCTGCAGAAGTGTATACTCCCATAACCCGGAATATGTCTCTTGCTAGCCTTGGAGCTGAACTTCTCTTGCTACCCTGATGCTGAACCCCAAATCCTCATATTTCCTTCCTTTGCCTTACATATTGAAAAAAGAATGATGTTAGAATGGGTCTCACCTCCAAAACCATCTTAACATTCAGAGAGCTATCACATTACTGAAGCACTCAGAATATATTTCCTAGACTATTTATTTGCAGTGAACCATTGATGGTCAGTCACCCAGTGCCTTTCTTCATATTTTTGCTAACTTTTTGTTACCTGTTTGTGCCTGCCAATGAATACTCAAACTCCTCTCTTTTGTAGTGACCCAGAATTGTCGAAGGTAGATGCTAAATAACTATTTTTAGTGGGGTTAAACAGTGATCTTCCACGGCTACCCATTTACTTCTTAACTTGGATTAGATTTAGGAACATTAGAATCAATGGTGAAGATGGTTTCATCTCATTTCCCAAACCCAATTCCCAGTGTTGTGTATATGAGAAAGTCTCAGAGGTTGTGAGCTGCCTGGGGAGCCCAACACATGGGTGGGAGTGCTGGGTCATGACTCTTCAGCCCAGTGCTCTCCCTGCTACAAAGTGCTGCCTCCAGGTATCTCATGGGCAACTTCCACTTTGCTTTCTGGAGGAAACCAGTTTCCATAAAAGAAGTTCAACTACTCTAGGGTGGCCATGCCATGAGAAGCCCAACGCTGCCATCTGGAGAGTCCACATGGAGAACTGAAGCCCCTGGCTGATAGTCTCAGTGGGTCTCAGCTGCCAGCCAAGACCAACTTGCCAACTATTGGAGTAAGCCGTCTTCGAAGTGGACACTCCAACTCCAGTCAACCTACCCCAACTGGCTGCACATGGAACGGAGGCAAGCTATGCCTACACAGCCTGCTGAGATTGCAGAATCTTGAACAATAAATGGTAGTGCTGCCTTGGGCTATGAAGTCTTGAGATGACTTTTTAGGTGGAGATAGGTAACCAAAATAGTAGGGCAAAGGCAAAGGGCTGGCCTGTGGCTTGGAGATGCGGAGCTAGGGGGTCTAAAAGCAAGCTCCAGTGCGAAAGCTTAGGAATCCAGGGATAGACCACAGCACTGAATTCAAAACGGGTGGCCAAGAGACATAACACAGAACCTCAGGGAGGGTCTGTATCAGAAATGACACAAAGCAGAAGAACAGGGGACAGGGCCAAGGAGAGGATGCCTGAGGATGGTAAATGAAGCAAGTCTGGGTTTTTTTCCAAGGGTCAGACCAAGAAGAATTTTTAAGTTTTTTTTTTTTTTTGTAATCTTTTATAGGAATTGTTCAAAGAATATGACTAAATCAAGTACAAAAGAAAACATTTCTAAAATATCTGTAATTTTCCCAGGGCCTGGAAGCAGGTGTACATTCCAGACTCAGTGGCGGGATCAAGAGCTGTCTGAAATACAACACAGGTGAACCTCTGCGAAGCTTTGTTCATGCTGGGTAGGTTCCCAGGAAGTCTTAATGAAAGAGGCAGAACAGGTGAGCAGGACACACTGTAGTGAGTTGTTTATACAGTAAATTAGAAATGGGTCTAATTTCTTGCAAGGGCCCATATAGGCCCAGTCTTTTTTTTATCTTCATAAAGGTTGGAGTTAAAGAACACCTCTAGGTACTGTTACACAAGTACATACTCAGGAGGCACCCTACTCATGTGAAGTTTCTAATACTAAAAAGTTACTAAAAAACAAGTAAGCATCACCTTTTCCAGATTTTTATCTTAGTTGTGTTTATTTCCAATGGTGTGTGCTATGTGGTACGTTAACATAGTTAATATTTGATGTACTATCACCTTAAAGAAGTTGGATTTACTATTCTGCCCACCCCTTGCTTCAATCACACAGTTTACCAGTGTTTAAATATCACCTGTTTGCATTTCTCTGTTACTTAAGAATGTGGAACGGTTCTAGTGTCTCAACAAAAGCTATGCTGAGGGTGTTTGCCCCGTTGGTTTTTTTTTTTTTTTTGAGAGAGAGAGAGAGAGAGAGAGAAAGGACATGCATGTGTGTGGGAGGGGGTGGGGGAGGGGCTGGTAGAGGGAGAGAGAGACAATCTTCAGCAGGCTCCATGCCCAGCGCAGAGCATGACACGGGGCTTGATCCCATGACTCTAAGATCATGACCCTAGCCTAAATCAAGAGTCGGACACTTAACTGACTGTGCCACTCAGGCGCCCCTGCCCCATTCTTTAACAGAGCCAAACCTAAGCTAAATCATGGAATGTTCCAAGGGTGTTTCCTGTATCTTCACCCTTCTTGATAATGTGTCGCTTCCTTCCCCAAGGGAGATGGGAACGTCACGTCCCCCAATAAATAGCGCCAGTCCTCCTGTGCCCAGCGAAGCACGTGATCCTTCTCAGATCCTTCATGCTCCTCACCCAACCCTTCCTCTGGAACACTAACTCATCCTGATGATGACATGTTATGCGATATGTAAGTTTTTGAGTAATTTTTGACATGGTGAAATGCTCACAATATCCTGTATTTTTAAAAGGATACAAAATCACATCCTATCCACAGTATTAAAAAACGTAATAGGGGTAGACATTTCATTATTTTAATGATTGGCAATAATGTTTCTTCCAGGGGGTACACTACTCTTGCTTTAGAAAATAACTTGATGTGGGGCCCCTGGGTGGCTCAGTTGGTTAAGTGTTCGACTTCGGCTCAGGTCATGATCTCATGGTTTGTGAGTTCGGCCCGCCTCCGGCTCTGCACTGACAGTGCGAGTCTACTTGGGATTCTGGCTCTCCTTTCTTTGCCCCTCCTCCGTGTGTGTGTGCGCGCGCCCGCGCGCCCGCACGCGTACTCTCTCAAAAAAAAAAAAAAAAGGAACTTGATGTAAGCCCTTGAGTTAGAAGAGAAGACTCAGGGGTTGGAGAGGGGGCAGGAGCCTAAACAAGAGCAGGAAGTGGCTACAGTGCTCTCCATGAGGCCAGGAGCAAAGAAAGAGGGCAAGGGAGGTATTCCCGGACCGAGGACAGCAGGGCAAATAGTGGCTGGTGGGAATTCTCTGGCAGAAGGAATGGCCAATAGACACTGTAAGAAAGGCCTGGAAAATGCCTCATTTGAAGCTGCTTGCTGCAATGCATACTTCTTGTCCCTCGTCTTCAGCTTACCCCAGGCACAAGTGTCTCATGTGAGCGGGGTTGTGTGTGTGCATGTGTGCGTTGGGGTGGGGGTAGATCTGGTAAAGAGTGGAGATAGCATTTTTGGAGGGAGAATCTGGAACTAAGGACTGACTATGTAAAAGCCAACTCCTCATCTGTCTGCAGAAATCTGGGGGATTTCTTCAAGTTGTGGAATGGAGTTTGCATCCATTTATTTAGGTCTCAAGATGTATAATTATTTAGCTGGGTAGGAGAATCAAATGTTCAGATTAATTATCTCATGCCGGGGGTAATTTTCCTCATTAGAGTTTTCTACAATGAGCATTTATTATTATGATGAGAAAATACTCTTTTTAAAAGTGTACTCAATTCTGAGCCTCTCTGGTGTTAGCCATCAAGTTGGGAAGGATTTAACAAATCAATCTCATAGTGACCGCTAATGACTAATCATGAATGAGGCAATGTGTGCAGGGGCATGCGTATTTTAGCAGAGGGCTCCTGGAGACTCTAATTCTATAAAACAGAGGAACATCATTTCAACCAGAGTAAGAAAAACATGATTCAAACCACTCAGCTCCATATTCTGCCTATGTAAAGATTAATTTTTCCCTTTAGCTAAAAATGTGGATAAGCATTGGAATTTGAAGGAGGGGAATTATATTTCATGGAGACGTTTGAGAAGAGAAAAAGAGCTCCCCAAGGCATACAGACACTTTTACCTGTGAAAATCCTGGCTCTGTTTGACAGAAATGGCACTAATATTTTTCTAGTGGGTCTTGAGCTATCATGAATTGTTTTTTTTTTTTTTTTGGAATTTTTTTTATTAGACATTGGAAACATTACTTTTTTTCCCCATCCAGTGTGGATACAACCCCAAATAGGGTGAAGCCCAGAATTTGTGGATGTATGTTTCATGGGAGGGAGGGGTCATTTTTATGTTCCCCAGCTGCATTTGCAGGACTCAGGGCAAAGCCGGAGACTTAGAAAAAGATATAATAATGACTAAGTATAGCTACTATTAGTGTTTGCAATGTGATAGTGCTTGTTCTAAATATTTTATTTTCTTACCCATTTTCATTTTGAAAGTTCTACTCTCTTAGAAGTCACTCAGTTAATGGAAGGGAGGAATGAAGAAAACGGAGGAGAGAGACAGAGAGGGAAGGAGACAGGGTGTTCCTGTGTGGAGGTTGGTCTAGTCTCTTAAGTACTTTTCTTTTCCCTTGTTGAGATATAGTAGAGGCCAGTAATTACTTCAGAATTCGTTTGGGGACCCCTTGAAAATGAACGAAAGAGATTCTCCATCACGTGAATAAGGAATTGGACTCCTGGCACCCCCATTCCTACCTACACATTAGCTGGATCATTTGGGATCTCCCTTGCATTTAGCTTCAGCTTGGAAGCTATTCGCTGAGAGGCAGGGCGGCTGAGCGAGTCCCAAGAAGAGGCTGTGCCCGCCGCGCGACACAAGAGGGCAGTATTTCAACAGGCCTGAGCTTTCCGACGCATCGCGAGCTGTGCTCGCATTATCTCCAGCAAAAAGCCTGTTGGACTGATTATTTCAGCTCAAGAATTTTAGAGTCCAGGGGAGGATGCATTTTAATGACTCCAGGGAACGGATCAAATTAAACACATTATCCCGGATTTTCTTCCCTCGCCTGCTCTCACCCGCCTTCTCCGCGACGTCTGTCGGCGCAGCGTGGGCCCCAGCCGCGTGCCCCGGATCAGCCCCTCTGCAGAGCCGCAGCCCGTGCTAAAAAACGTAGGGCCTCCGCAGCTTGTCTTGGCGCAGATCCTCCAAGGTCACCTTCCAGCAGAATAAACTTAGGAACCGTAGGAAGTTGTGTGCCCGGCCACCGGGTCTGCAGCTGTGCGGAGAAAACAAACCCAGACCCCAAAGCTGGCACAGGCTACGGGGGGCGACACACTGTTCTTTACATATAGTATCTATAATTCCCCAAGAGCCAGCAAGAATAGTAGTATTGTCTTGTGGTAGATGAGGAAACAGGTTAAAAAAACGTTTTCAAGGTCATGAAACTAGTAAGTGCTGAGCTGGGACTCACCCTAGTTTGTCTGGTCCCAAAGCCTGGAGCATGCATAGTATCTCCCCAGAGCTAAGTCCCATTTCTCTTACCCCTGTAAGTATCCTGTGACACTTGGCCAGAACATGAGGTCACACATCAAAGGGCTTCCATGGTTGGGGTGATGGTGTTGGTGTAGAGGGTCAGGCTGCTTTGTGCACCTTGAGTGTGAACTTCCAAGTTCTATTTATCCTCTGTCCTATGCAGCTCTTGGAATCATCTGGCATTTAATGGGTGCTCACTGCTGCACAGGACAACTTAATTGGATTTAATTAAATTCGTGGCCCCTTGGGTTATTTGGCAGATTTGACAGATTTACTCATGATTTGAAAGAAGTTTGTTTCTGTCTCACCTTTATATAGAAGTTCTTTCTGTGGAGCTTCTTGTTAAAACACTCTCAGAAACCCACAAGTAAGTCTTGTAATTGCTTTCTCAGCTTTCTTCTCACTGATAAGATATGAGTGATTTTTTTTTTTTAAAGGCACCACTAACTAATCAATCAAAACAAACAACTGTAGGGGCGCCTGGGTGGCGCAGTCGGTTAAGCGTCCGACTTCAGCCAGGTCACGATCTCCCGGTCCGTGAGTTCGAGCCCCGCGTCGGGCTCTGGGCTGATGGCTCGGAGCCTGGAGCCTGTTTCCGATTCTGTGTCTCCCTCTCTCTCTGCCCCTCCCCCGTTCATGCTCTGTCTCTCTCTGTCCCAAAAATAAATAAAAAACGTTGAAAAAAAAATTAAAAAAAAAAAAACAAACAAACAACTGTAATCTGATTTTAGAGCAATCTGCATGATAAGAGTTGGCCAAGGAGAAATAATTTCCTATCCCGGTGGGATAACATGCAAATGAAATTTCAACTACAGGCTCCCTCGCCTCACAGAATGTCAGAGAAGGAGGTGCCAAGCAGAACGTGTTTATGAATGGGAAAGCCAGTGGTGTTATATTTTCTCTTAGGTTATTCTCAATCTCGTTTTCATAAGGAACAAAACAGCTCTAAACATTTCTAAATATTTCACTCCATATGGCCCAAATCCTAAACTTAAAAATATCTACCCACTGCCCACAGAAAGGTTTTTAAAAGAGAAATAATTGATTTTATTGGACAATTTCCTCAGGAAAATTTTTCCAGGGGTAAAAATCTGGGCTGCCCTCTCAGCAGTGGAGCTGTGTTTACAAAGGCTGGACAGTTATTATATTAGCCATGTCATGGACAATAATTGCACTTGGTGGAAAGCTGGACCAGAGGACCCCCTAGGGAAGGTTCTGCTGACTCCTTACAAAATCCTTGTAAATGAAGCACATGAGTGGTGATTGCCCTTTAATCGTTAAAAAAAATTTTTTTTTAACTTAAAAATTTTTTTTATTGTTTATTTATTTTTGAGAGAGAGAGACAGAGTGCCAGCAGGGGAGGAGCAGAGAGAAAGGGAGACACAGAATCAGAAGCAGGCTCCAGGCTCAGAGCTGTCAGCAAGAGCCCAACATGGGGCTCGAACTCACAAACAGTGAGAACATGACCTGAGTCGAAGTTGGACATTCAACCTACTGAGCCACCCAGGTGCCTCTGCCTTTGACCTTAATAAAATTCATTATATTATCTTGTGAAGAGCCAGGACCAGTGACCAGTGACCTCCACTGTGTTAGAGGGCTCATCCACCTTCCCCAGACCCACTTTCCGACTCCTGCAAGCCGGAACTGGCCACGGGCTGTGAATAAATACTTCAGAGAAGAACGAGAGAAAACTACAGTCGTTAAAAATGGGTCACCACTAAGAGAAATGGGTTAGGACACAGTAGATGTACCTAAAATGAGCAAGCTCTATAGCTGTTCTTACTATCTTGAAAACCAGCTGGTACATGACAGATGCAATTGTATCAGCTCAAATCCCATAATTCTTTCTTTCAGCGGTGAGCCTAAATGCTGTCCCTCCAGCAAGGGAATGGCGAGGCTGATACACACCGCTCCTCCGAGGCCTGCAGACCCCTGCAAGTTTGTGGTCGCCCCTGGATGAGGGGAGCAGCTGACCCCCACACAGAGCAGCGCCATCATCTTTCCCTTTGCCTGTTTGACCAATATTTCTTCAGTGTCGACTATGTGCCAGGCAAGGTGCTTGGGATACGGCAGTGACAAGGAAGATGAGAGCTTATATTCTAGTGATGGAGACAGACAGCAAAAGAATGAATACATTAGAAAATAATAGCAATAATTGCTATGAAGAAAATAAAACATGAAGGTGGGAAAGTGAGGTCTGGTAACTTCTTGAGGATGGCTGGTGAGTGAGGCCTCTTGGAGGGGTGGCCTGAGGGTTGAGGAAAAGCCAGCCAGGTACAAGTCTGGGCAAGAACATTCCAGGCACAGGAAACAGCAGGTTGGAAGACCAAAAGGAGGAAAGCTTGGTGTGCTTGAGAAACATAAAGACCAGTGTCCTGCATGAGGAAGATGGTGGTATGACATCAGGTCAGAGGGAGAGGCAGCTGTACTAGAACTCGAGAGTGGTTGAATCCTGACCCCCGCCTTGGACTGTGTAGATCCAGCCTCAGTCGTATGGATAAAGGACATATCTGGACAGCCACAGCTGCTGAACCTACTGCTTGATTTGAACCTTTCAGGGTGCAATTAGGATCCAGCCATAATTACTGTTGGCAGGAATGCCCCACATTCTCTCAGAACGATCCCTCATGTGCAAGAAGCCTTGAATCTGAAAAGTCAGCTTGGGGAAAGAACCACTCGTGTCCTCCATCAACTTTGAAAACCCCTCCAGCATCCATTTTCTCTGATTGTAAGTGCAAGGTTGCCAGTGATTTTTCCCATTATATCTCTGAAACCCGTGTAAGGGTTTTCCTCAGAGTCCCATCAAAACAGCACTCTTTGCCGATGTGAACAATTTTAAAGCATCGTGATATTACATAGCTCACTAAAGAGCGGCCCAGAAGGGGAATGACATCGATGGCTGGGGTTTTAGTACCTCCCGTAGCCTCAAGCCACACAGGGCTCCACCCCCCAGGACAGGTGTTTTTCTCCCCTGACTTTTCTATATTACACTTATATCCTATTTATAAAGGTAGGTGGAAAATCCTTAGTTTCGGAAAATCATTTTGAATGGAAACAGAAGGTATCTGAAGAGAGTCCCACTGGGGCTGGTGCTTCGAGAGAAGGGTCTTCAGACACCAGTGACATGTCATCCATTCGTGGAACAAAATGAGGCCCAGACTCCCCCTGCCCCCTCCCCCCCATCTTCCATGGTGGCACTTTCATTTTAGAAGAAAGTGTCCTCCCTGCTTTGGCCTCTGCCCGGCGTCCCGGTCTTGCTCCGAGCTGTCCGTCACCTAGTCCTTCCGGGTCACCCCAAGGTGAAGCTCGGCAGCCTGGAAGTTGAATCCCAGCCGTGCTTCTGACAAGCTGTGTGCCTCGGACACACTTCCAGCCATAGGGCTTTCATTCCTAAAGCCTCCTGACTTACTTCACTACCAGTGCTGTGGTTTGACAAGACTTGGACGGTTAATGGCCATCCTGGTATGGAGCGATTATGAGACCTGTGTGGTGCAGTGTAGGCAAACCCGTGTGCTGACCTAGAATCCTGTGTATTACTCTTTGCGCTCTTCCTACTTTTCTGTGTGTCTGCAGGCTTCTCCTGGGTTGTCAGAGCATCCAGATAGAAAGAGAAAGAAATGGTTAATAATATTTGTGTTTGTCTGCTTCCCCCCACCTTTTTTTTTTTTAAGAATCCCTTATTTAAAAAAAAACCTTTTTAAAAATGTCTTCATGTATTTTGAGAGAGAGAGAGAGAGAGAGGGAGAGCACGTGGGAGGGGCAGAGTGCCGGAGAGAGAATCCTGAGCTGGCTCTGCCCCATCAGCGCAGAGCCGGAAGTAGGGCTTGAACTCAGGAACCGCGAGATCACGACGTGAGCTGAAATCAAAAGTCAACCAAGTGAGCCACCCAGGAGCCGCTTGTTTTTGTTTTCTTTTGTCTGATTTCCAAACTAGGTTATGGGGATTCGTAAAGGAAGCTCCTGAGGGGAGCAAAACATAGTATGCCATCACAGAGATTAATAATAGCTGGAGGGAGAGGTTGACACCATGTCTTCCTCCCCAGGAAAGAGTATGAAGGTCATCTGGGGTGAGGATAGGAAGCAGAGGTGATCCTGGACCCAACTGTGGAGGCCGCCAGAGGCTACGTGAGAAAGGTTCTGACTTGAGGGGTGGGGGACACAAATGGGAGCAGTCACTACAGAGAGAGGCAGAGCGCCACACAGCCTCCTGCCCTGCTCACTGCCTGGGGCTCCCCCAGCAGATGGGCACACACGGAGGCCTGATGTACCTGAGCTTCGACCCACACTGTCCTGTGTGCACCCACCTCTGTCACCATTCCAGGATACTAGGAAGCTCTTCCCCTCACAAAATAGAGTGAGGGACCTGAATTTATAGAGAGGGGGGTGTTGTAGAGAACAACAACAACAACAGTACCACACCCAAAACGGGGACCAGCGTGTTGCTGGCCAGCGGGGAAAATAAACCTTATTACCCACTTTATGGGATTGGTTATGATTGGTATCAGCACAGGAGGGTGATTGAGCTTAAGGAAGTCCAACATCCTTTCCCCCGACGTTTGGAGGACAGTCCAGGAATGCTGAGAGGCAGGTAAGCAGTCCCACTTGGGGAGCCCAAAACAGGACGCTTTGAGTAGCTTTAGGGCTTCGGTGGCATAAACATGGGTCACGTGGTTTTCCCTTTAACTTTGGGGCTTATAGGGCTTTGGCGCACCACATGGCTACTTTTTATAGTGATGCAATTATCTTCTGAGGGGTGAGGTTGGGCTGGCAGCTTTAGGCCTTAGATTTGTAGCAAACAAAGCCCAAGAGGATTTTGACCTAGCAGGTAACGGCAGCTTCATCCACAGGCAAGAAGCTGTTTAAATTTTTTTTTTTAAATGTGTATTTATTTTTGAGAGAGGGACCGACGGAATGTAAGCAGGGGAGAGCCAGAGAGGAGGAAAACACAGACTGAAGCAGGCTCCAGACTCTGAGCTGTCAGCACAGAGCCGGATGCGGGGCTTGAGCTCATGAACCATGAGATCATGACCTGAGCTGAAGTCAGGTGCTTAACCCACTGAGCCACCCAGGCACCACAAGCGGCTGTTTTTATACAGGCGAGGTGGCAAGTGCCAATCTTACAAAAAACGCTAGCACTGCCTTGAGCTCAGTAAACAGAGGGAGCTGAGGCAAAGTTGTGATTAGAGGGAAAGAAGAATGTTTTCATATGTCAGCTTTTAGGTCTAGGGAATGGAATAATTTTTTTATTGCTTGGCTGCAAATCTACAGTCCAAGACTTTAAAAAGCAGAGAAGCTGTATTTCATGTGCTCTGAAAATCATTTGTGTGTGAGGTTCTAGCTTTAAAAGGATGTGCCAGGCATAGATAGGCAGTGCTAGGTCAGCCACACAACTTCTGGTCCTCTTTTATACTATTTTGAAAACCCAACAAGGACTATTTCCAGGGATAGAGAGGGGCATGATATAGTGAGAAAGTGGTCAATCCACTGAGAGGAGATAACTATTCTATATGGATAGGAACCCAATAACAGAGATTCAAAATCCATGAAGCAAACGCTCACCCAGCTAAAAGAAGATGCAAATCCACAATTATGGTTGCAGACTTCAATGCACTTCTCCCAGTAAAAGAAAAAATAGAAAATGAAGGAAGATCTAGAAGTCTTGAATAACATTATCAGTCAAGTAGTTGACCTAACTGCTGTTTATAGAGTACATCATTCCAAAACAGCAGAACACACACTCTTTTCAAAACAGCAAAACATGTTTTCAAACATGAAAGTCATCAAGACTCTGAGTCATAAGTCTCCATAAATTTAAAAGCTCAAATTCATATAAGAGCAGTAAGTTAGCACACACATTTCTAATTAGGAATTAATTAGAAATCAACAAGAGAAATATCTTTAAAAAATTCCAAGTTAAAAGCATATTTTAGGGGCGCCTGGGTGGCGCAGTCGGTTAAGCGTCCGACTTCAGCCAGGTCACGATCTCGCGGTCCCTGAGTTCGAGCCCCGCGTCAGGCTCTGGGCTGATGGCTCAGAGCCTGGAGCCTGTTTCCAATTCTGTGTCTCCCTCTCTCTCTGCCCCTCCCCTGTTCATGCTCTGTCTCTCTCTGTCCCAAAAATAAATAAACGTTGAAAAAAAAAATTTTAAAAATAACATATGGGTCGAAGATATCACAAAAAATTAATGTTTTTGAAGTGAATGAAATTGAAAGCACAATACATCAAAAATTTTGGGATGTATTTAGAGCAGGGTTTAGAGGGAACTTTATGGCATTAAATGCTTTGAATATAAAAAAGAAATATTTCAAATAAAAAACCTAACCTTCCACTGTAAGAAACTAGAAAATGAGAGCAAAATAAATCTAAGGCAAAAAGAAGGAAAGAAACAATAGAGAGAACATTGGAAACCCATAAAATAGGAAATGAACAAACAATAGAGAAAAACAATGAAATCAAAAGCTTCTGTAGACTGAGTAATGGTTCCCCAAAGAAGCCCAAGTCTTAATCTCTGGGATTTGGGAATATGTTACTTTACAGGTAAAAGGGACTTTGCAGATGTGATATTTTAAGGATCTTGAACTGGAGAGATTATCCTGGCTTAGTGGGGTGGGTCCAATGTAATCACAAGCATCCTTATTAGAGGGGGCAGGAAGTCATGGTTAGAGAAACAATGGTAGAAGCAAGAAGTTGGACGATGCAGGGGGTGGGTCATGGGCCAAAGAATGCAGGTAGGTTCTAGAAACTGAAAAAGGTGAGAAAGTGCATGTTCCTCTCAGACCCTCCAGAAGGAATAGGCCCTGCCAGTACCTTGACTTCAGTTCAGTGAGACTGATTTTGGACTTCTGACTTCCAGAACTGTAAGATAACAAATCTGTATTGTTTTAAGCCACCAAGTTTGTGGTAATTTATCACAGCAGCAATAGGAAACTAATACAATAATCCTTCGAAAGGTCAATAAAATAGATAAATTTCTAGTCAGACTTAGCAGGAAATCAAGAGAGAAAATGCAAATTACCAAGATCAGACATGAAAAAGGGGATTACTCCAGATATCAAAAGGGTAATAAAATAATGAATGACATATGAATGAAATGGACAATTCTCTTTAAAAGGTACCAAATTACTGTAGTTGAATCAAGAAGAAATAGATAACCTAAAATGATAAACTATATTTATGAAAGGAATTGAGTTCCTAATTGTAAATCTTACAACAAAAACAGCAACTGCAAGTAAATTCTGGGCCCAGAATTGGCTTCACTGTGAATTTTTACAAATATTTAAAGAAGCTATAACACTAGTTCTACAGAAATTCTTCCATAAAATGGAATACAAGATGTTACTTACTGGCTTATTTTAGGGGTCAGCACTATCCTGATGCCAAAATTAGTCAAAAATATTACAAAAGAAGAAAACTACCCATATATAGGTGTAAAAAAATATCAATGCAACTTTTGCAAGTTGCATCCAGTAGTATATAAAAAGGATAATAGATAATGACCAAGTAGGGTTTATCCCAGAAATGCAAGTGTGATTCAATATTAGAAATAATCAATAATATAAGTCACCATATTAACAGATAAAGAAGACTATCATAGATGCAGATGGACAATTAGAAACTGAAATTTTAAAATATTTACAATAGCATCGAAAAACATGAAGTAATTAACAAAATATGTGAGAGATCTGTACACTGAAAACTGAAAAGTATTGCTGAGAAAAAAAAAAATTAAAGACCTAAATTGGTAGAGAGATATACCATGTTTATAATCGGAAGACTCAATATTGTTTCCCTGCAAATTGATCTATAAGTCCCAAGCAATATCAGTAGGAATTTCTGCAGGGATTTTATAGAAATTGACAAGGTGATTCAAAATTTTACATGATAATGCTAAGGCCTAGAATAGACAAAACACTTTTGAAAAAGAAGAATAAAGTTGGAGGACTCCCGCTAATTTTAAGACTTTCTATAAAGCTACACGTAATAATGATGGTGGGTGATTGGCATAATAACAGACATGAATATCAGTGAACCAGAATAGAGTTCAGAAAGAGACTCACACATACATAAGCAATTGATTTTTGACAAAAATACCAAGGTAATTCAATGGAGAAGGAGTAGTTTTTTACACAAATGGTGCCAGAACAGACTATATGGGGGAAAAATACTTTGACTTTCCTCTCACACCATAAACAAAAATTAACCTGAAATGAATCCTAGACCTAAATATAAGAGCCAAGCCACAAACTTTCTAGAAAAAAAACTTAGGAAAAAAAATTTGTTGTGACCTTTGGGGTAGGCAACAATTCTTTAGACAGGAACTTGAGTGTCAAAATGAAAAACTTCTACTCTTTAAAGGCCTTTTTTAAAAAAATGTTTTTTTAATTTAATTTTTTATTTTCAGAGAGAGAGAGAGAAGGGGAGGGGCAGAGAGAGAGGGAGAGAGAGAGAGATAATCCCAAGCAGACTCCACGATGTCAGCACAGAGCCCGACTCCGGGCTTGATCCCACAACCCTGGGATCATGACCTGAGCCAAAATCAAGAGTTGAACGTTTAGCTGACTGAGCCCCCAGGCGCCCCAAGGACAGCCTCTTTAAAAAACAGTCTGGGGGCGCCTGGGTGGCGCAGTCGGTTAAGCATCCGACTTCAGCCAGGTCACGATCTCCCGGTCCGTGAGTTCCAGCCCCGCGTCAGGCTCTGGGCTGATGGCTCGGAGCCTGGAGTCTGTTTCCGATTCTGTGTCTCCCTCTCTCTCTGCCCCTTCCCCGTTCATGCTCTGTCTCTCTCTGTCCCAAAAATAAAATAAACGTTGAAAAAAAAAATTAAAAAAAAAAAAAGTCTGGCAGTTTCTTAAATAGTTAAATATATATTTACAATATGGCCCAGAAATTCTGCTGCTAGGTGTTTATCCAAGAGAATTAAAAAATGTGTTCATAGAAAGTGAAAATGTGTTATTCAAAATTGTCTCAAGCTCGACATTACCCAAATGGCCATTAACTACTGGCAATTGGACAAATTTTGGTACTTCATACTATAATGTTACTCAGGGATAAAATAAGCTGCTACAATACATGCAACAACCTGGATGAATCACAAAAGCATATGGTAAAGTGAATAAAGCCACACCTACAAGATGACATACGCCATGATTCATTTATATAATTCTCTAGAAGAAAAGACCAGACCAGTGAATCCTGTGGACTGTGGGTGCAGGGAGGGTCTTGACTTCAAAGAGACACAAAGGAAATTTTTGAGTGGTGATGAGAAATGTTCTATGTTTAGTTGGTCACGGTGGTTACATGACTATACATTTGTCAAACCTCATCAAATTCCTCCTTAAAAATGATTAATTTTTTTTTTTTTTCTTTTCTGGGCCGCTACTGCCCAGTGGTTCACAGCTGAAGGTTGTAAGAGAACTATTTACCTTCAAGGGCATTAGACAACTACTTCTGTCCCATGGAAGAGAGCTCACCTGCAGCTACTGAAAGAACCACAGCCCTACCTAAATATGGAGATTCCTCTAGATGGACTCAGAAGGACTCAGAAGAATAAGAAATTAGGGAGGATGGAATTTGGGACTCATTTTCTTTTGGCTTTGAACACAAAGGCAAGATGGTTTGATTTTGGACTTTAATATTCAGGGAATTTGATTTTTTGGGGTTGTAATTTCAACCTGGGAAATTCGTGATGGAGAAAGTTTATACCCAAATGGAATTTTTTATTATTAATGTATTATTGGAATATCTTTTTTAATGCTTGTTTATGTATGTATGTACGTATGTACGTATGTATGTATGTATTTATTTATTTATTTATTTATTTAGAGAGGGAGTGGGGAGGGGCAGAGAGGGAAGAGAGATAGAATCCCAAGCAGGCTTCACACTATCAGCCTAGC
Organism: Lynx canadensis; assembly: GCF_007474595.2. Classification (NCBI taxonomy): domain Eukaryota; kingdom Metazoa; phylum Chordata; class Mammalia; order Carnivora; family Felidae; genus Lynx; species Lynx canadensis. The sequence goes on from NC_044308.2 coordinate 74,783,192, forward strand.
TGTTGACATGGGGCTCGATGCCATGAACCGTGAGATTACCACCTGAGCCCAAATCAAGAGGCAGGCACTTAACCAACTGAGCCACTGGAATATCTTAATGTTGCCATTTAGTTTCACCAAAGAATCTCTGATGAGCTCTTTTGGACAGTGTGGCTGGACCTAATTTAGGATGGGAAATAGAATAAGGAGTGCTCTTGTCAGTATGGCTTTTGAGTTTTAAAATTGATGTTATGACCCACTACGTAGCTTTCTGGGGACAAAAATAATTACTGTGCATTAACAGTCCCATGAAGGAATAGTGGTCAGTATTGAGGGAGAAGCCCCATGAAGCGGCAGCTATACTTTTTGGATGGACTGCTGACTCCCTCCCCTGGATGGAGGACCACACCTTCACAGAATTAGGGGTTCAACCCAATGGGTTAAGAAGGAAAACAAAAAGCTGAGGAATCATAGGAGGAAACACTCCTTTCTCTTCTTGGTTCCAATGCTTGTCAAGGTTGACAACCACTACCTCAGAGCATGATTCATTGCTTGGGAACTTGCTACAAATGCAGATTCTTAGGCCTCACTGAGACCTGTGGAAGCAGAAACTCATAAGTAGGTCCAGTAATCTGTGTTTATACCAAGCCCTCCAGGTGATTCTGATGCTCAAGTTTGGGAAGCATAGCAGTGGAGAAACTTTGTCGGTCCCTTGCCACATGCTTGACTCTTCTTGGTGAGTGGGGGGAAGGCAGGAGTGACCTGTCAGATGAACGAGTTTGAGAGAAGAAACTGGGCATGTGAGGTTTTCTGGCACTGCTTTCTTTAGTTCCTTCTGGCTTCTCCTTCTTTGGAAACTGCCTGCCTCTTTTGGCCTATTATCCCCACTATGTGACAAGCCTGAAGGGCAGGCACTGTCCTCAGTCAGAGGGGCTCGAAGCCTGGGAAGTTTAATTTAGGCAACAGTAGTAAGTTTATTTGCCTTTCCTGCCCATGTTCCCCAGAGCTGTACTGTTAATAGTTATTTGCCATCTGTCTGACTCCTGTGTTTATCTCTCCGTTGGTTCTGAACTTGGGCAGGGAAGAGGGACAATATTTATTGGGCAGTCCTAACCTAGGGGGCAGTTTTGGTACATTTGCCATCCTTGAATTAGGCTAATTAGGCTGTGAAGAGCCTGCTCTGTGAAGGTGCTTGCGTGTATACATAAGGAATGGGAAGCAAACAAATTATTTCCTGGGTTCTTCTGTCTGAATGCTGTTGCTGCGTTCCTACATGGCTCCACTACCATGAATTTATTTGTTGAAACAGAGTCAAGGAAAAGAATATTATTCACATTATAGGCTGGAGGCGCTCCATCAGAAATTAATCAAGAGTAAAGTGACAAAGACTTAAGGTAGTTCATTATGTTGTCTGTTAGACCCAGATGTGCCTCCAAAAGTAGTGGCTTGTGTCGACCTTTGGATTCTCTGTGGAAAATATATGGACTATACGACGACCCATTTATGATCACTGACAATCAAAAGTCACCCTCGCTTAGAAGAGATCTAAAATGGAAGACATGTCCAAAACTGGATAGAGGCAAGCAGCAAGAAGACATCTCCAACTTGATTTCTAAGTTTTATGGTTGCAAACATGTACATTTCCCCTCCTATGACAATACGTTGTGATTCACTATGCACCTTATTTTCTTTTTATAGCCTTTGGGTCTCTAAGATTAAAGTAGCTACATGTCAATACATTCTATATTTTCATTATTTCAACCAAACGGTGCCACTTCCCAAGATTAATTATTGAAGTTTGGATGAGGACACAGCCTCAGGGAAGAAGATAAAATATAAGGGAAGTTAGGTTCAGGCTTTTGTGTACCATTGAATCTTTTCCCAGTGGATTGGTCCCCGAACTTTTCCCCTAAAATAAGATTGGGTCAGCATCAGGCATTATAGGCATTAACATGCAGAACCTAGAAATAGAAATAATCTAGCACAATTGCCCACTAGGATTCTGTGGAAATTGGCCCTAATCCCACTAGGATTATGTGTAAACTGTGTAAACTGTATAATCTGGCCCAGCACTGAGGCCCATCTTTATGATGAATTAAGTAAAGGGGTGCCTGAGTAGGTCAGTCGGTTAAGCGTCTGACTCTTGATTTCGGCTCAGGTCATGATCTCACAGTTCATGGGTTTGAGCCCCGTATTGGGCTTTGTGCTGGCCTGCTTGGGATTCTCCCCCTCTCTCTTCCTTGTTTGCTCACACTCTGTCTCAAAAAAAAAAAAATAAATAAGCTTAAAAAGATGGAGTAAGAAGGCTAAAAATGATGGCAAGATTCATCAACGTTAACATCTAGAAAGAAAATCAGACCAGAAATTTGTGACAGTCTATCCTTGGCTTATAAACATGTTATGCTGATTGTATTCTCACATTTCCTTTATTGTCAGTTGTTGAGAACTTAAAAAGCTTAAAAGCCATTTTTTTCTTTTCTTTTCTCTTTCTTTCTTTTCTTTTTATTTGTAGATGGTATAATTTTGAACCACAAATTATAATGCAACTGAGAAATTATTGAAAATTAAGAACATTCAGTGAGGTGCCTAGTTTCACAAATATGTAATTAAAAATGACTTTCTATGTAAGAGCAATAACCGATTAGAAAAATGCAATGAAAAAACCAGTTACAAGAACAAAATTGTATAGAACTTACATGAAGAAAATGAGAAAAAGTTACTCAGGAATATAATACCTTAATAAGTGAAAAGGCATGTTTCTGGATGAGAAACAAAATTTGTAAAGCTAATGAGTTTTCCCAAGTAGTTTATAGGATTAACCTATTTCAGTCAAAATCCTAATGTAAAACTTTAGAAAACATAAAAAGAATAAAACTGATCCGAAGTCTTTGGAATAATATACCACAGGCTGGGTCCTGGGGAAGGCACTGGTGGCCTTGCCTCTGAGCAGACAAATCAGGAAAGTCTGGCTATCATGTGGTCAAAGAGAACAAATATCCCCTACAACGAAGACACTTCATTCTTTTTGATTACCGAGTAATACTTCATTGTATGTATATATACCACATCTTCTTTATCCATTCATTCATCGGTGGACATTTGGGCTCTTTCCATTCTTTGGCTATTGTTGAGAGTGCTGCTATAAACATGGGGGTGCATGCGTCTTTTCAAAACAGCACACATGTATCCCTTGGATAAATACCTAGTAGTGCAATTGCTGGGTTGTAGGGTAGTCGTATTTTTAGTTTTTTGAGGAACCTCCATACTGTTTTCCAGAGTGGCTGCACCAGCTTGCATTCCCACCAACAATGCAAAAGAGATCCTCTTTCTCCGCATCCTCGCCAACATCTGTTGCTGCCTGAGTTGTTAATGTTAGCCATTCTGACAGGTGTAAGGTGGTATCTCGCAGTGGTTTTGATTTGTATTTCCCTGATGATGAGTGATGTTGAGCATTTCTTCATGTGTCAGTTGGTCATCTGTATGTCTTCTTTGGAGAAGTGTCTATTCATGTCTTTTGCCCATTTCTTCACTGGATTATTTGTTTTTTTGGGTGTTGAGTTTGATCAGTTCTTTATAGATTTTGGATACTAACCCTTTATCTGATATGTCATTTGCAAATATCTTCTCCCATTCTGCCAGTTGCCTTTTACTTTTGCTGATTGTTTCCTTCGCTGTACAGAAGTTTTTTATTTTGATGAGGTCCCAGTAATTCATCTTTGCTTTTGTTTCCCTTGCCTCCGGAGACATGTTGAGTAAGAAGTTGCTGCAGCCAAGATCAAAGAGGTTTTTGCCTGCTTTCCCCTTGAGGATTTTGATGGCTTCCTGTCTTACATTGAGGTCTTTCATCCAGTTTGATTTTATTTTTGTGTCTGGTGTGAGAAAGCGGTCCAGGTTCATTCTTCTGCATGTCACCGTCCAGTTTTCCCAGCACCACTTGCTGAAGAGACTGTCTTTATTCCATTGGGTATTCTTTCCTGCTTTGTCAAAGATGAGTTGGCCATACGTTTGTGGGTCCATTTCCGGGTTCTCTGTTGCATTGATGTGAGTGTCTGTTCTTGTGCCAGTACCATACTGTCTTGATGATTACAGCTTTGTAGTATAGCTTGAAGTCTGGGATTGTGATGCCTCCTCCTTTGGTTTTCTTTTTCAAGATTGCTTTGGCTATTCGGGGTCTTTCTGGTTCCAGACAAATTTTAGGATTGTTTGCTCTATCTCTGTGAAGAATGCTGGTGTTATTTTGATAGGGATTGCATTGAATATGTAGATTGCTTTGGGTAGTATCGACATTTTAACAATATTTGTTCTTGCTATCCAGGAGCATGGAATCTTTTTCCATTTTTTGGTGTCGTCTTCAATTTCTTTCATAAGCTTTCTATAGTTTTCAGCGTATAGATTTTTCACCTCTTTGGTTAGATTTATTCCTAGGTATTTTATGGTTTTTGGTGCAACTGTCAATGGGATGGATTCCTTGATTTCTCTTTCTGTCGCTTCATTGTTGGTGTATAGGAATGCAACCGATTTCTGTGCGTTGATTTTATATCCTGCGACTTTGCTGAATTCATGAATCAGTTCTAGCAGTTTTTTGGTGGAATCTTTAGGGTTTTCCATATAGAGTATCATGTCATGTGTGAAGAGTGAACGTTTGGCCTCCTCCTGGCCGATTTGGATGCGTTTTATTTCTTTGTGTTGTCTGATTGCAGAGGCTGAGACTTCCAACACTATGTTGAATAACAGTGGTGACAGTGGACATCCCTGTCTTGTTCCTGACCTTAGGGGGAAAGCTGTCAGTTTTTCCCCATTGAGGATGATATTAGTGTTGGGTCGTTCATATATGGCTTTTATCATCTTGAGGTATGCTCCTTCTATCCCTACTTTCTTGAGGGTTTTTATCAAGAGAGGATGCTGTATTTTGTCAAATGCTTTCTCTGCATCTATTGAGAGGATCATATGGTTCTTGTCCTTTCTTTTACTGATGTGATGAATCATGTTAATTGTTTTGTGGATATTGAACCAGCCCTGCATCCCAGGTATAAATCCCACTTGGTCGTGGTGAATGATTTTTTTAATGTATTGTTGGAGCCGGTTGGCTAATATCTTGTTGAGGATTTTTGCGTCCATATTCTTCAGGGATATTGGTCTACAGTTCTCCTTTTTAGTGGGGTCTTTGTCTGGTTTTGGAATCAAGGTAATGCTGGCTTCATAGAAAGAGTTTGGAAGTTTTCCTTCCATTTCTGTTTTTTGGAATAGCTTCAAGAGAATAGGTGTCAACTCTTCCTTAAATGTTTGGTAGAATTCCCCCGGAAAGCCATCTGGCCCTGGACTCTTGTTTTTTAGGAGATTTTTGATTACTAATTCGATTTCCTTACTGGTTATGGGTCTGTTCAAATTTTCTATTTCTTCTTATATCAGTTTTGGTAGTGTATATGTTACTAGGAATTTGTCCATTTCTTCCAGATTGCTCATTTTATTGGCATATAATTGTTCATAATATTCTCTTATTATTTTTTTTATTTCTGCTGTGTTGGTTGTGATCTCCCCTCTTTCATTCTTGATTTACTTATTTAGATCCTTTCCTTTATCTTTTTGATCAGACTGGCTAGTGGTTTATCAATTTTGTTAATTCTTTCAAAGAACCAGCTTCTGGTTTTATTGATCTGCTCTACTGTTTTTTGTTTTTTGTTTGGTTTCAATACCATTAATTTCTGTCTACTCTTTATTATTTCCTGTATTCTGCTGGTTTTGGGTTTTATTTGGTGTTCTTTTTCCAGCTCCATAAGGCGTAAGGTTAGGTTGTTTATCTGAGATCTTTCTTCCTTCTTTAGGAAGGCCTGGATTGCTATATACTTTGCTCTTATGACTGCCTTTGCTGTATCCCAGAAGTTTTGGGTTGTGGTGTTATCATTTTCATTGACTTCCATATACTTTTTAATTTCCTCTTTAACTTCTTGGTTAGCCCATTCATTCTTTAGTAGGATGTTCTTCAGTCTCCAAGTATTTGTTACCTTTCCAAATTTTTTCTTGTGGTTGATTTCAAGTTTCATAGCGTAGTGGTCTGAAAATATGCACGTATGATCTCGATCTTTTTGTACTTGCTGAGGGCTGATTTGTGTCCTAGTATATGGTCTATTCTGGAGAACGTTCCATGTGCACTGGAGAAGAATGTATATTTTGCTGCATTAGGTTGAAATGTTCTGAATATACCTGTTAAGTCCATCTGGTCCAGTGTGTCATTCAAAGCCATTGTTTCCTTATTGATTTTTTGATTAGATGATCTGTCCGTTGCTGTGAGTGGGGTGTTGAAGTCTCCTATGATTATGGTATTACTATCAAGGAGTATCTTTATGTTTGTGTTTACAATTGTTAGGTCTTCTTGGTGGATAGACCCCTTGATTATGATATAATGCCCTTCTGCATCTCTTGATACAGTCTTTATTTTAAAGTCTAGATTATCTGATATAAGTATGGGTACTGTGGCTTTCTTTTGTTGACCATTAGCATGATAGATGGTTCTCCATCCCCTTATTTTCAATCTGAAGGTGTCTTTAGGTCTAAAGTGGGTCTCTTGTAAACAGCACATAGATGGATCTTGTTTTCTTCTCCATTCTGTTACCCTATGTCTTTTGATTGGAGCGTTGAGTCCATTGATGTTTAGAGTGAGTACTGAAAGATACGAATTCATTGCCATTATGTTGCTTGTGGAGTTGGAGTTTCTGGTGGTGTTCTCTGGTCCTTTCTAATCTGTGTTGCTTTTGGTGTGTGTGTATGTATGTATGTATGTATGTATGTATTAGTATTTTCTTTTTTTTTTTTTTTAATTTTTTTTTTTCAACATTTATTTATTTTTGGGACAGAGAGAGACAGAGCATGAACGGGGGAGGGGCAGAGAGAGAGGGAGACACAGAATCGGAAACAGGCTCCAGGCTCTGAGCAATCAGCCCAGAGCCTGACGCGGGGCTCGAACTCACGGACTGTGAGATCGTGACCTGGCTGAAGTCGGACACTTAACCGACTGCGCCACCCAGGCGCCCTGTATTTGTATTTTCATCTTTTCTCCCCTGAGAGTGTCCCCCTTAAAATTTCTCACAGGGCTGGTTTAGTGGTCACAGACTCTCTTAATTTTTGTTTGTCTGGGAAACTTTTTATCTCTCCTTCTATTTTGAATGACAGCCTTGCTGGAGAAAGAATTCTTGGCTGCGTATTTTTCTGATTCAGCACACTGAATGTATCCTGCCACTCCTTTCTGGTCTGCCAAGTTTCTGTGGACAGGTCTGCTGCAAACCTGATCTGTCTTCCGTTGTAGGTTAGGGACTTTTTTTCCCTTGCTGCCTTCATGATTCTCTCCTTGCCTGAGTATTTTGTGAATTTGACTATGATATGCCTTGTTGATGGTTGGTTTTTGTTGAATCTAATGGGGGTCCTCTGTGCTTTCTGGATTTTGATGTCTGTGTCTTTCCCCAGGTTAGGAGGGTTTTCTGCTATGATTTGCTCCCATAACCCTTCTAAGCCTATTTCTCTCTCTTCCTCTTCTGGGACCCCTATGATTCTGATGTTCCTTTTTAATGAGTCACTGATTTCTCTATTTTGCAAATTGTGCTCTTTTGCCTTCATCTCCCTCTTTTTTTCTGCTTCATTATTCTCCATAAGTTTGTCCTCTGTATTGCTGATTCACTGTTCTGCCTCATCTATCCTTGCCACCACGGCATCCATTCGCGTTTGCAGCTCACTTATAGCATTTTTTATTTTATCCTGACTAGTTTTTACTCCTTTTATCTCCACAAAAAGGGATTCTAATCTATTTTTGACTCCAGCTAGTATTCTTATTACCGGATTCTAAATTCTGGTTCAGACATCTTGCTTGTATCTGTGTTGGTCAAGTCCCTGGCTGTTGTGTCTTCCTGCTCTTTCTTTTAGGGTGAATTCCTTCGTTTTGTTATTTTGCAGAGAGAAAAAGAATTGAGGTAGAAAAAATTAAAATTATAAATATTAAAACTAAAAAATTAAAAACACACACAAAAACAATTGAATAAATGATTATAGATCCTAGGTGTGTTTTGGCTGGGGTGTTGTAAGTGGTTTGAGAGACTAGAGAAAAATGGGAAAGAAGAAAAAAAAGAAATCGTTTGACAATTTGAAAATATGAATACACTGAAGTAGACTAAAATGAGATGCTGGGAGTAAACTAGAATTTGAGAAAATTTCCACAAAAGTAAAAAATATTAGAAAAAAAATTAAAGAAAAATATTTTTAATAAAAATTATAAATGAAAATGAATTTTTCTCTTTCTGTATTCAAGTAAAAGAAAAGAAATGAAAAGAGAAAAAAGAGGGAAAAAAAGAAGGAAATCATTTGAAAATTTAAAAAAGTGAATACATTGTAGTAGACTAAAATAAAATGATGGACGTAAAATAGAATTTGAGAAAATGTATATAAAAGCAAAACATATAGTAAAAAATTAAAGAAAAATATTTTTAATAGAAATTGAAGGTAAAAATGAAATTTTTCTTTTTCAGCATTCAAGAAAAAGAAATGAAAAAGAGAAAAAAGAAAAAAAAGAAAAAAAACAAAAGGAAATCGGTTGAAAATTTGAAAAAGTGAATACACTTAAGTAGACTAAAATAAAATGATGGAAGTAAAATAGAATTTGAAAAAACTTACACAAAAGTAAAACATATAGTAAAAAAAGTAAAGAAAAATATTTTTAATAAAAATCGAAAATAAAAATGAATTTTTTCTCTTTCTGTATTCAAGAAAAAGAAAAGAATGAAAAAGAGAAAAAAAAAAGAAAATTGAATAGATGGACCTACTAACAGATTGCTATAGGACTGAAATTACTGGTTTTTTCCTAGAAGTCAGTCTATGTAGCGCTTTATAGTCCATAAAATAGGCGGTGAGACTTGTGTTCTTGAAGAGTGAGATTGGCCCAGTTGGGGAAGGTTTAGTGTAATCGCTCCCTTCTCCACTAGATGGCGCTGCTAGCCTACTGGGGTGGAGTGCTGTGGTGCTTGTAGGTGCATATGCGCATGCGCCGCATTGGTGAAAATGGCGTCACCCAGTTATCTGGTCTCTAGTATGGGAATTTTGTTCTCTCTGATCAGCAGTCGCACACCCGTCCTCTTTCATCCACTCCCCGCTTCTTCACTGTCCGTGACCAAGCCCCAGGCAGTACCTCTCTCCCGAGTTTTGTCTCAGATGCGGCTGTTTTTCCCGGCCCCTTACTTCTAAAGGAACTGCGGCTTTGACCCGCTCCACCCCTCTGCAGGAGGGTCTCACAGAGCAATGGCCGAATGAGCAATGGCCGAATGCCGGCTGCACCCAGGAACGCTTGCTGGACCCTGCTTCTGCCGGTGCCCTGAGACTGTGGCCAGGTGCCAGCTCGCCCCAGAAAAAGTTCACGAGATAGTGTAGCAGCAGCTTTTCAGAGATTATGGAAAATCACAACACACATCTGGCACCAGGCTTTACCCTTAATGACCTTGTTCCAGCACCAGCGAATGTGGCCATTTTCTGGGGTCTGCTGGGACCAGGTGGCTTCAACCGTCTCTACCAAATGTCCTTCCAGCAATGGAACCGCCTTTCCCCGTGTGGCCCGAGAACCTCCTGGACCCCACTCCATTCCTGGGGATTCGCCTTTCCCACCAGAGCACCGCCAGGTATGGACCTGCAGAGTTGCAGGCTCTGCGCTCCCCTTGTTTACAGTTTTAATGGAATTTAAACCCTCTCCTTTCTCCTTTCTCCCTTTTTAGATTAGTCCCTGCAGCTGTTTCCAATTTTCCACTTTCTCTCTAGCTGCTTTTGGGGAGGGGTGCTTTTCCTGTATTCTCCCCACCCCCGTCTCCATCCTCTCTCTGTTGCCAAAAAAAACCTCCCTTTGCGTGGCTTCTCGCTCCCCAAGTTCACCTCTCCATGCTGCGTACCTGCTGAATTCTGTAGTTCAGGTTGTGGAGATTGTTGTGTTAATCCTCCAATCAGTTTTCTAGGTGTGCAGAATGGTTCAGTGTTGGTCTGGCTGTATTTCATGGACACGAGATACACGAAAAACTTCCATGTTGTTCTGACCATTAAAGTACTTTTTAAGAGGGGAAAAAATGTTTCCCAAAGGTAACCAGGCCAGAGTTGAAAGAGAGAGCAGAAGGAGGGATGAGGGTTAGTGTGTGTGTGCATGTGTGTGTGTTGATATGAGAAATAGAGTTGCTTAGATAGAAATAACTGAGTATGAAACCTGGAAAGTCCCAAGAAAAGTGGGAGGAGTGGCCTGGGCAGTCCCCCAGAAGAAATTTACCAAAGAAGAGAAAGACAATTTGGTTGAGTGAGATAGATACATAATTTCTTTTTAAAAAATGTTTACTTATTTTTGAGAGAGAAAAAGCACAAGCAGGGGAGAGGCAGAGAGAGAAAGAGATAGAGATAGAGAGAGAGAGAGAGAGAAAGAGAGAGAATGAATCTGAAGCAGGCTCCAGGCTCTGAGCTGTCAGCACAGAGCCAGTCATGGGGCTCAAACCCATTGACTGTGAGATCATGACCTGAGCTGAAGTCGGATGCTCAACTGACTGAGCCACCCAGGTGTCCCTAATACATAATTTCTTAAATTACTCCTAGACAGTATTTACCCAGAACTGTATCACTTTTTAAAAAGAAATTTTTTTTTAATGTTTATTTTTATTTTTGATAGAGAATGAGAGAGAGCGAGTGAGCAGTGAGACAGGGGCAGAGTGTCATTTCTTGATTTGGGGGAAAACTCTAGAAGATTTCAGGAGGCTGGATGTTGTTGCTTTGCAAATGTATCCATGCATATGAGAGCTCATAAGGTGAATGTTCATAACTAGGAGCATGCAAACAAATTGATTTGCATATCAGCGAGACCAGCTAAGTTTTAGTAATTCCAGTTCTTTGTAACCTTGGGTATTATTTGGAGGCAAATCAGAAGCTTCTAGATCTTTATGGTGCCTTGCAGCCACTACCAAATTTTTGGCCTGGGTTGATTTTGCCCTCTTTGTATGGGCTCAGCCAGCAACTCGGTGTTGTGGCAGTCGGGGGAAAGAACTCTTGCCTTTTTACAAATTGTTCATGAATTTTCAAGTGTGCCTGTTGGCCACTGATAGTGGCAGCTTCCTTAGACCTCCTACTGGATAATACCCTTGGACACGGTTGCTGGAGAGGCAGTAAATGAACTGAACTCCTTGTCCAGCACGTCAGATCAAAAGCAAACAGGCAGGGCTGTGCCAAGTTTAATTCACAAAATAGCCCCAAGGAAATGAATGCAAGTGTAAACCTGACCGCTCTCTGTGAGCATAAGCAGGCCCTATCTGTTTGGTGACGACATCCGCTGCAGAGCAAATCGTCCCGGAGCTGAAAACCAATTTGAGACAAGGCAGATATGTAGGGGTCAGCACTCAGGTAGGAGTTGTCTGTCATAGCAAAGTGTCAGAGAGAGCCTCAGCTGACAAGAGACCAGAACCACCATAGGATTCATTTCTCAATTGCAAGGAGATAAGTATGAAATGCATATAACTTAGAGAGATTCATTATTAGCAATCAAATTCCTTTTGTAAACACAACATTGCATTCCTCCTTGCAAGGCTGTGCCTTTTGCTAACCAAGTCTCACAGACTGGGCTAGCTCTGAGTCACTCAAATGAACTTCCAGACACTTTCAGAGGAAAGTCCTGAATCCAGCTGAAAGAGGGACAAACACGTTTAAATGGAAAATTGGATCCTCCTATCTGAAGACATCTGGCATTTCTAATTTGGTTTACTTATTTGCAAATGAAACTTTCTACAAAAATCTAATGGAGAAACTCAACAATAAGGTTTTTTATTTATTCCTGTGAATATCAGCAACAGTGAAAGTTCTTACCCCAAAGTTAATACAGAGGAGCTGTCCTGATTAATAATCTTAAGTACTTACAAAGCCCCAAGCAATATCAGGAAACTTTGTGATAAACACACATGCATAAAGATAGAGCACATTTTGCTGCATTTTTGGTCTAATCTGCCCTATCAGAGTCAGGCCTTTGGGACACTACGATGTCATTTTTATGAAGGTAAAATTGTCAGCGGTGCCTTAGCATTCAGGGTTAGCATCTATTCTGATCTTTTTCTTTTTCTTCTCCTCTACATTTTGTATTATTATTCTGCCTTCCTCGCTCATCCTTGGGAAGCAGGCTTCCAGATCACTCCAGTGATGAGTGGATGATTGATGGGGTCTGTCCCTTTGAGGATTATTTTGTCTTCTTCCTTTCCATCAAGTCCCTTTAGGTTTCAAATCATAGGCCTAGGGATAATCTCCCCACTCCCCATCTTTATCCCTTCTGCACATCTCTGGCATCTAGCTTTGTACAAAGGCTAACACAAAATTGTCACACTTTGTGAAACTCTTTGGAGGTACCTGCAAAAGCTGGTCATGTGCAAGCCCTGTGGCCCAGCAGTTCTACCACATGTGTGCCCAACCAAAACACGCACGTGTGCACAGAACCACGTGTGAGTGCTCATGCCAGTGCTCTTCAGAATAGTAAAAACCACCGGGGTGCCTGGCTGGCTCAGTAGGAAGAGCATGTGACTCTTGATCTCGGGGTCAAGAGTTCAAGCCCCATGTTGGGTGTAGAGATTACTTACATAAATAAGCTTAAAAAAAAAAAAGAATAGTAAAAACCCAGAACTAACCCATCATAAGAAGGCGGTTAAAAATTGTAACATATTTATAGGTAAGATACAGCAATGAGAATGAACAAACTGCAACTAAGAATGTGAATTACCTCCACAAAAATAATGTTGAGTCAAAGAATCCATCCACACAGTAGAGTATATACTACTATGAGTATGTATGAGTATACACATACTAGAGTAAGTGTGTGTATTTCAAAAATAGGCAAAACTAATTTATGGTGTTAGAAGTCAGGATAGTAGGGGCAGGGGTCAGACACTAGGGGTGGGTGTCGAAGAGTAGGGGTGGGGGTCTGATAGTAGGAGTGGGGGTCAGATAGAGGTGAGGGTCAGATTATGACAGGAAGGAGACACCACTAGGGCTTCTAGGATGCCAAGATGGGGGTGCCTGGGTGGCTCAGTTGGTTAAGCATGGGACTCTTGGTTTTGGCTCAGTTCATGACGATCTCATGTTCGAGCCCTGCTTTGGGCTCTGTGCTGACAGCATGGAGCCTGCTTGGGATTCTCTCTCCATCCATCCCCCTCTCTCTTTCTCTCAAAATAAACAAACATTAGGAAACCAAGATAATCTGTTTCTTGATCTAAGTGCTTGCTATATAGTTGTGTTCACTGTGTATAATTTTCCATTTGTATGTTATATTATAATAAAATCTCTTTTACTGTAAAAGGGAAAACTCAAACACTGAAAACTGAAAACCATTCTGAGATACATTTATCTTTTTCCAAAAATGAAACCTTTCCCTACAAAACTTAACCAAACAGTAAACTCAGTTCCATCACTGAACAAGCTATCCTTGGCTATTCTCCCAGTAGTCACTGGTAGGGCTTTGCACCCAGCTAAAAGCATTTCTCGAATTGGTAAGTGTAATACCTATAAAAATTCAACAAATATTTGAGAGACTATTGTGTGCTAGGCATTGTGTCAGTTATGGGGGTTAAAACAATGGACAAAACCCAGTCCTGCCCTCAGTGAACTCCTTGTCTATTCTACTTCTAGACTTCCCTACTCTCCTGCCTTCCTCGACCCATATCCCACACAGGCCCCATCCCACACAGTCTGTTGAGCCTTACCATGTTTCTCTCTCTTCCTCTCTTTTCTTCTTTGAATACACCAGCTTTCCACTCATGGAACCATACTTTGATGGAGTTGAAATTGCGAGGGCACTGAGGCAAGAAGCCAACCGAGAACTGGATTTCAGATGTTGCTAGTCATGTACCCCTCCCACCTCCCAGATGCATGGATCTCCACCATCACTACTACTGTCCGGCTACTCATTGCTAACATTAAGCTGGTACCCGAAAACTCAGTTCGTACATGCACAACTCTGGATGTTATATTAGCCTTTCAGGTTGCTATGTGACCAGTTAATACACCAAAGTAATTTGAAGAATTATATCCTAGTGGCAGAAAACATTCAGCCATCATGCAGACGTGCTCACTAGTAAAGTAAGAATTTTTAAAAATATGCCTGTTATTTAGATGCTGAGGTATTCTAACTTGGTGGTTCGAACCCTGGAGCCCTTGGATCCCCAGGTAGGAAGCAGGTCTTTAAATTATTTGTAGTATGTTAAGAAGCCTTACAAAAATTGCACACATACCCACAATAAGGTTTACAGGTGAGGTAAAAGGTGAATTTTTATGTCTGATTAGAAATAAATAACTTTGTGTACTATACTTAGCTAGTGCATGTTGATTACAGGTTCTGATTGGCAGTTTTCCATAACTTTTATGCATGAAATTGGTAAACAAATTAATAATTACTTAACAGAGGGAGTTTCCCTGAAAGATCAGTTTCAAAGTGTGTGTGTGTGTGTGTGTGTGTGTGTGTGTGTGTGTGGTGGGAGTGTCCCTGGCGTTAACAAAATCATAAAATAATAAAATGGCTTTCTGGTAGTGAGAAATTTGGCAACTACTGATCTAGTTTAAGGCAGCTTGCCCTTCTGTAGGGCCAGCAGAGGGCGCTGGAATTAAATTATTCCCTTTTAAGCCATTCTTGTTTCAAGGACACAAGCTAACAAAGGAGAAGACGGCTAGGATGAAGGAGGAGGCCCCTGCAGATTGGAGAGTGACCATGCAGGGATAGCAAGTCCATCTCATGGGAGAGGTTTTAAGAAGTAGGGGATGTAACACACAACAAGGAAGGAACAGTTTCTTGGTGGCAGTTCTGTTTTTACTATGATCTATAATTGCCCACAATTTTTCAGAAATAGACCCTCCCCAGTGTCTGTCCACTTAGGGCATAGCTCAATGGATAAGCCCACCTCTGACCTCCTGAAGCGTCATTTCCATCAAAGGGAGCAGAGGTCTGAACACGTTAAAACAATGAAGTTGTCTTGATATTTCTGGGCTTGGTTCTTCCTCCTCCTCTCCCTACTCTTCCTCCAAGGGTGACCCTGGCAGAATTAATTCAGGCATTAGTAAGTAGGAAAGGGAGGTTCTTTTTGGCCAAGGGTTATAAATCTCCCATTACTTTCTGCCCACAATGTACAAGGAAGGTGCGGTTTGCTCTCTCATCCTGAAGGAGGCTCTGCTGCAGGGAGCAATGTGGTCAGGGCGGTCTGGACTCTATCGTTTCATTTCCTCTACATGACTGATTATCTCTTTCTGGAAAAAACTGAACATGGGTCATCTTGTCTCATTGCTTTTTATAACCACACATTCTACTGATTACTATTCTACAGATTCACATCGAGTTTCATTAGGGCACTTAACCTGCATAATTATAAGAATTCTTGTACTCATCATTTCTTCACATTTTAAATGTTCCCACAGTGTTGAAGTTTGTTTACTCCAGCTGGATACTTGACTTTCAAGCTGATTATATTTATTTGAACTTTTAAAAATGTGACTTTTTGAAATAAGTACTCTCTCACTGGAATTGTAACCCTTGTGTTCTGAGCCCATGGAAGAGAACCAGAGTGGGCAAGATCCTTGGAGGTAGTCTGTAACCCTTTCTGTGGCATCCCTAACCAGAGGGATCTTCCTCACATATGAATACTTCCAATTATGGACTGGGGGGAGGTACTCTAACTCACAGGAAAGAATTTCTGGTCGTGTTATATTAAATAGAAATCTGCTTCTTTGGATTGTCCAACAATAGATGTAAAGTCCTGATCTTCCAGTCAATTGTCCAAATATTTGAAAACCACTGTACAATTTTCTAATTTTCTCTTTCCTTAAGGCTGAACATCTCCAAGATCTTTAGGAATGTCTCCTATGCTATGAAAGTTTTTTTTCCTCTCCTTTGTCATCATATTGAAAGTTTTTATATTTTTTTTATCAGAGAGGGAGAGACAGAATCCCAAGCATAGAGCCCAGCTTGGGGCTCGATCTCATGAATCATGAAATCATGAACTGAACTGAAATCAAGAGTGGTTTGCTTAACCTTAGCCACATAGGTGTCCCAGCATATGTCAATTTTATGCTTAAAATACACCAATAGCTTCCAGGATTCCAGACTCTCAGCTTAGCCCCAAGGCTCTCCATGATATGATGCTACCTCATCTCCAGTTCCTCCCCAGAGGACATCCTGTGTTCAGTTATTTTTATACTTCCCTGAATGCATCATGCAGTCTTGCACCTAGGTTACCTAATAGAAATTGTTTCCTCTACCCGCCTGGTATTAGTCTTCTGAGCTGGCTCCTCCCTTGTGCTAACAAAACTACTAGTTGTCTTTTTCCAGAAAGCTTCTTTACAGCCTCCCTTTGATCCACCTCCCTCAACTTTGAGACCCCTGATTTTTTTTTAAAGATTTTTATCTTTTTTTTATTTAAAAAAATTTTTTTTTTCAACGTTTATTTATTTTTGGGACAGAGAGAGACAGAGCATGAACGGGGGAGGGGCAGAGAGAGAGGGAGACACAGAATCGGAAACAGGCTCCAGGCTCTGAGCCATCAGCCCAGAGCCCGACGCGGGGCTCGAACTCACGGACCGGGAGATCGTGACCTGGCTGAAGTCGGACGCTTAACCGACTGCGCCACCCAGGCACCCCAAAGATTTTTATTTTTAAGTAATCTCTACATCCAATGTGGGGCTTGAACGCGCAACCTTGAGATCAAGAGTCATATACTCTACTGACTGAGTCAGCCAGGTGCCCCAAGACCCCTGATTATTTCCTTCAGTGACATTACAGGATTATCTATGCCATATCCAGTGCCATAAAGGTACTGTGATCTTGGTTACCTATCTTCTACCCAACATCTTTTGGGGGAGCAGGGATCTGGCATTGTTTGATAAGTATACAAATGAGTGCAATTGTTTTCATCAAATGTTTGAACATCTTTTATTATTCAACAAAATTTATCTTTAGACCCTGAGTAAAGGATAAATACTAAGGTATAAAAGTTACAGAGCCATTTTTTTTGTTATTATTTTTAAGAATTTTTGTTTCTAACAGAGCTCTCTTTAGATCAGCTGTTTATGAGATGGGGAGCTTCTGGTTATGGGAGAAGTTAGGTAAAGACTGGATTGAACCCCATGGGGCTGTTACCAGGAGACTCAGCATCAGATGAGGACTGGACTGTGTGGTTGTCATCATGCTGGCCATCAGTATTCTGCTTTTCCTGCCAGGCACACAGAGAATCACGCTTCCCACTCTCTTTGAAGCCAGGCACCGACGTGTGATTGGTTTTGGCCAAAGAGGCACCAGCAGAAGTGATGTGGGTCACTCCAAGCTGATTTCCACTGCTTTGGTCATCACAGAAGTAATATCAAGGTGTCGCCTCTGTTAGCCTGAGGCCCTGAGTGACTCCAGGGAGCAGAGCCCCTCTGTTGATCTGTGTTAGACATACAGCGGGAGTGAAATCAGTTTTGCTGTGCTGAGCCACACGTGAACACTGTAGGGAGGAAGGCAAAGACAGATGGTAGGTTCTCACCTTTGGGTCTTGGCCCAGGCCTGTGGGCTTACAAGGAAACTTGTAAGCTGTTTCAGGAAAGTTGTGGTCAGAGATCTCTTTGTGAACTTGAGACCAACAGACCCTGTTGAGCAGGGCGCCATGTGCCAGACAAAGGTTATTGACTAGAGATGGATGAAGGTATAGGCTCTGGCCTGGCCAAGTTGATCGGGCATTCCCTGGTGCGGTGGAACCAGTGAGAGAGGTCAACTTCCAAGTGTGACTTGAGAACTAGCGTCAAGAGCCTGGGGGTCAGAGGACTCCATTTTTACCAGGGATGCCAGGTGAGTGACTTTGGGCTGGTCACTTAGCCTGGCTAAAGCTTGGCTTCCTCATAGATAAAGATTAGAAAAAAGCATTCCTTCTGCCTTAAAGGAATTTTATGGCAATCAGGAGATAATGTGCCTGGAAGTGGTTTATAAATTGAAAATCACTAATCAGATATCGGAGACTATTGCTCTTGTTCTTCCATTAATATTCTCAGCCTCTGTCTGCTTTGTCTGCCTTCTTGCATATGCCTAAGGTGATCTTTAGATACAAGGTAAAGAGAGTGTTAGTAAGCTCTTTCACTTACCAGTGCCTCCACGTACAGAGTCCTGCCTTGTCTGCCCTGTCACCAGTCTCCCAGGAGAAATTTCCCTCTTGGCTCGAATAACCCAAACTTCACAAAACACATATTTCTTAAAACATTTCAGCTGATGTTTACATTTAAAAAGTATATATTACACCCCCCCCCCCAAGCGAGTACATCATGTTAAATGAAATGACATGAAGGAGAAGTCCTTTTTTAAAAAAATGTTTATTTTTGAGAGACAGAGACAGAATGTCAGTGGGGAAGGGGTAGAGAGAAAGGGAGACTTAGGACCTGAAGAGGACCCTGTGCTGACAGCAGAGAGCCCCATGATCTCATAGACTGTGAGATCATGACCTGAGCTAAAATTAGATGCTTAACTGACTGAGCCACCCAGGTGCCCCTAAGGAGAAGTCTTGAGTTAACATTCCGAATGTACTTGGCAGAGCACCAGAATTACATGTATAGATGTTTTGGAATAGCCTTATTGTCACAGAGAGGCCAAGTCACCAATTATATCCAGCTACAACTTGTCAGCAACCTCATTAACCATTTGGTGATGGGGGCGGGGGGTGACATTCTAAGCTTTTTCTATTTTAATGTGAGGGTGTGTTACTTATAATATGGGTGTTTTAGTTCTGTTTCAGGAAGATGAATGGGCATTTTAGTTCAGGTATACTGCTAAGTTTTCCATTTAAAAATAATAAGGAAGAGCTCTGCATTAATATTTTCTTGCAGAAAAAAAATCATAGATAGATTACTGATTGTAAGCATGAGAAATGTGCGCTATTATTTGATTTTGTTCCTCCTCATTTGCAAAGTGGAAAGATATGAGGCTCACAGGAGATTAGAATTTTCCCCAGAGTCCCACAGCTTCTTGTGAGGACTAAAGCTTAGCCCATGGTGACTTGTCTGGGCTTACAGCTTGGTCTGCTGTCCCTCCCAACCTTCCTGGGCTTGGCCCGTGTCCTCCTCTCAAGTGATCTGGACATGACATCCTGAGTCCTAGTCAGCTCCGGCTGCCTTAACAAATTACCATAGACTGGGTAGCTTAAACAACAAACATTTATTCTGTACAGTTTTAGAGGCTGGAAATCTGAGGTTATGGTGCCAACGCAGTCAGTTTCTTGCTGAGGGCTCTATTCTTGGTTTGCAGATGTGCCTTCAAATGAGAAGACATTGGGGGTGCCTGGGTGGCTTAGTCGGTTAAGTGTCTGACTTCGGCTCAGGTCATGATCTCATGGTTCGTGGGTTCCAGCCTCGCATTGGGCTCTGTGCTGACAGCTCAGAGCCTGGAGCCTGCTTCGGAGTCTGTGTCTCCCTCTCTCTCTGCCCCTCCCCTGCTTGTGCTGTCTCTGTCTCTCAGAAATAAACGTTAAAAAAAGAAAACAAATGAGGAGACATTGTTCTTTCTCTTCTTTCAAGGACACTGGTCCCATCATGGGGACTCCATACTCATGACTTCATTTAAACCTAGTACCTCCGAAAGGCCTCACCTCCTAATATCATCCTATTGAAAGTTAAGGTTTCCACATGAATTTGGGCAGGGAGGAGGACACAAACACATGATAGATTTTTATTTGCAAAGATATCAGCCAAATTTCCTTTAGTAGCATTTTCTCTGGATTTTATCCTGTGTTTAAGCCTGAATCTTCAGATTGATTCATCACTGGGAGGTAGTAGGAATTACCTGAAAATCACACTAACCAGAAGAATGAAATATCATATCTGAGAGAATATTTGTGGGAAAAAGAAACCCAATCCACTAATTTAAACAAAGAAGTTAAAAAAAATGGAGGGTTGTTGGAAAGATAAAGTGATTGCTACAGAACTCGTGGGCTGGAAGTGTAGCCAGGGCTTTCAAAGGGTGCAAAGCAGGACCAGTTGGCCAAGCAGTGGCTGCCATCTATGTTCCTTTGGGGCTACCTAGTCTCTCACCTCTGCATGCCTCTGGGCAAATACCCCTTTCATTCCCCTCTTTGCTACCAGCTTTCTCTGCTCCCTTTGACCTCAGGTTAAATTTGGCCCCTCCAGCCCTCGCTTTAAAATTCCCCAACAGGGGCACCAGGGTGGCTCAGCTGGTTGAGCGTCCGTCTTCAGCTCAGGTCATGATCTCACTGTTTATGAGTTTGAGCTCCACATCGGGCTCCTTGCTGTCAGCCTGTCAGCACAGAGCTTGTTTTGGATCCTCTGTCTCTCTCTCTCCCTCTGCCCCTCTCCCGCTTACGTGCTCTCTCTCAAAAAATAAGTAAAATATTAAAGAAAAAAAATTTTAATTCCTCAACATAGAGTTATAATGGCTTTTGTGCACCAATTTCAAATTCTTGGGAGGCAGAAGAAGCTCACCAATGTTACTTGGGTCAGATGGTCACCCTGATTTGATCAGCTATCACTGAAGAAGGAATTATGCATAACCAAGGATTGCAGGAGTCCATCCGTGCCAGGAGGTGGGGATAGACACACAGAAGGTAGAGATTTGGCTGAACAGACAAGCCCCCAAACCAAAAAATTATAAACACATTTCAGATTACCCTTTTGGCTCTGGGGGAAAGTGGGGAATAGAGAAAGGAAAGAAAAAAAGGAAAAAAAAAAAAGACATTCATGGCCTTTCATCATATGTCTGTGTGTGGACAGATGTGGATATGTATGCACACGTGCACATATCTCTCTAGGCCTTCGGGATTGTGTTCTTTACCAAGTAAACCCTTCTCCCCACCCTTCCTTGCTGCCTTTCCTTAAACCAGTTTCACTGTCTCAGGTAGAGGGTCTCAGGGTATATGCCAGTTTCTTGAAGTGCCGGTGACCCAGATGAAGAGAGAGCACAGAGTCAAGCTAAAGTGGAGTGAGGTGAGGTCTGAAACACAGTGTCTTATCTTGTCCGCTGCACTGCTTTTTCAGTCCCCAGAGCCAGACTGGGGCCTGGCAGACAGTGGGCACTCAATAGTCTCTAATGAGTCAATGAGCGCAGCCCCAACGGCTCATTGCAACGAGGATGATGACCAGAGCTAAAATTAGAACACTAGCAGTCAGTCCCCCACAGATGTCCATTTGCTCCCCCATGCCACAGTTGAGGGGAAAGTTGGGGAGGAGTGAGGACAGATTGCACTTAGGGAGACAGGGGCAGGGCAGAAATGATGATGATATCTTTAACCTTATATTAAAGTTGCTTTTATACTTGTTCCTCTCCTGTTTCACGTGTAGGCTTCTTAAGGGCCAGAACAGTGTCTGACTCATTTATCTATCCTGCTAGCCCCGAATCACAATATGTTCTCATGTACACCTGGCATTCAACAAATATTGGTTGAATGAATGAATACATGAAAATTTTAGGCAACCAAGGAAACATGGTTGCCCTGTTGATTTAATACAGAATTTTTGGCACGGAAAGTGAACTGTAATACATGCTTTTGTCCCCAAGAACTCAAATACTTGTGCACAACGTAAGGATGTTGGGGGTAGCTGTTTAATTTTTATCCTCCCTTTAGAAAAGTTATTATTTCCACAGATGACTGTTTTTCCTGAAATTTGATTTATAACTGATTTTTAACACTTCCTGTTGAATGAGGGCATCCTCTTCGCTTCATTTCCACTTGTGATATTTACTGTATAGTCTGGGTACTGCACATTCAATCAAACAACATGGAGACTATCTAAATGATATTATTCCTGTTCGAGTTTTGGCTGTAGCCATTACACAAAATAATCTGCACCTAATATTAGCTGGAGCAATTTATTTACTTATTTTTAAAATTTTTTTATTTAAAAAAAAATGTTTATTTTTGAAGGAGAGAGAGAGAGAGAGAGACAGAGTGTGAGCAGGAGAGGGGCAGAGAGAGAGGGAGACACAGAATCCGAAGCAGGCACCAGTCTCTGAGCTGTCAGCACAGAGACTGACGTGGGGCTTGAACTCACAAACTGTGAGATCATGACCTGAGCCTGAGACCTGAGCTTAATTGACTGAGTCACTCAGGTGCCCCTGGAACAATTTACTTTTTATATTGAATTTGTGTCCTGTGAACTTGCTGGACTCATTTAGTAGTCCTACAATTTTTTTTATGGCTTCTATAGTATTTTCTATAACTATCATGTCATCTGTGAATAAAGGCAGTTTTACTTAACTGCCTGCCAGAAAAAGGCAAACACTCTTTAACGGAATGCAACCAATCCAGCGCTCAACAACATAACCTTCATGATGTCCAGCAGCCAATGAAAAGTTATTAGATATTCCAGGAAGCAAGAAAATGTACTGCATGACCAGTAGAATAATCAGTCAATAGAAACAGACCCTGAAATAATAAAGATGATTCAATAAGCAGACAAGGACTTCAGCTATTATATATCCTCAAGGATTTTAAGGAAAACCTGAGTATAATGAGAAACAAATAAGTTCTGGAAAAAAAAAAGAACCAAATGGAACTCCTAGAGATGAAAAATGTAGCATCTCAAATGTAGAAAAAAAAATTACTGGATGGGATTAACACAGATATTCTGCTGGCCTCTGTCCCTCCCAGGAAAATAACAAGGCTATTTTCTCTCCCTTGAATTCCCTCTACCTCCTATGGACCAAAACAGGCTCAGGCATGACTCCCTCCCTCCTGGAATTCAGGAGGTAAGCGTCAGTGCCACCACCTGCAGTGTGTGATCATCTCTCATTCTGAAACATTTGGGGTTACTTCTCACTATATTTGGGAGGGGGTGGTGGTTTAGGGGATTATTTCTGTAACTTGCTTTGATTTGATCCTTTCTGTTGATACTGTTTATGTACATCAGTTTCCAGTGTGACTAAGCAGTTATTTCATGATCCTTGGTCACTTCTACCTGCGAATATAGATGGCAGATTTAAAGAGGGGGGTCTTGGGAGGACCTCTGGTCTTAGGTTGGAGGTTGCTCAAACCCTCTTTCCCCACATATTTTTATATAAAATACCACCATTAGGCCTCTGCTCTTAGAACTAGGGCATTCAGAGTCTTGATTTTAGACACAATGGTTGAAAATGACCTTGGAACATCCCACTGTTAGAAGCATATACAGAGGGGAGGAAAATTAGACCATAAAATCTATTTCCCAATTTTCAAAAAAGTTCTTCCAGCATCTCCATAAAGAGCTTGTGTGACTAATAGGCTATAAATAAATATAACTTTGATGCATTATGCAGTATGTAGTCTGACTGGAACTGAGACAAATGAGGCAAATAGATGCTCTATTCAGAATCATCAGAATCGTTAACGATAAAGTTCAGCTAAAGCATACGTGATTTGTTTCAAGCCCAAGCACATGTGAAGAAAGCACTTTTGGATAACTCTCATGTGCTGATGTTAAAGGTCATATGTTTTTTGTGTTTTTATGTCTCCCTTTTGTAGATACAAGGAAAATTTCAAATTTATAAAAACCCCTAATAAAATTGGTGAGCATTCCCAAAACATGGTATTGAGAGGGGTTCCCCTTGAGTTACCTATATTAGTCCCACTTCTTTTTCATTGTTGTTTTAATTAAAATAGGTAATACATTCACACGGTAAAAAAAAATCATATGTAGATGTGTACAGGAGTTTCCATGTGTGCACGCACATGTGTGTGTGTACAGTGAAATGTGCCTCCAACCCCTGTTCCCCATCTGCTTACATCTGTACCATGAATGGCACCACTATTATTAATTGCTTATTTACCCATCCAGCATATATTTCTTCAGATTCAAGCTGATACCAATATATATTCTTATTTTTACCCAGGATAACACACCAAACACTGCTGTGTTCCAGTGGCATGCTAAACACAGGGTGGTTGAGGTATCCCAACTAAGTGTAACATAAATGTCAACAATTGTCCAGAACTTATACCCATGATTAAGAGTTTGGGGAAAGGTGGGGTGCCTGGGTGGCTCAGTCAGTTGAGCATCTGATTCGATATTGGCTCAGATCATGAACCTAGGGTCATGGGATCCTGCCCTGTGTCAGAGCCTGCTTGGGATTTTTTTTTTAATTTTATTTTTTTAAATTTACATCCAAATTAGTTAGCATATAGCGCAACAATGATTTCAGGAATAGATTCCTTAATGCCCCTTACCCATTTAGCCCATCCTCCCCCTAACCCCTCCAGTAACCCTCTGTTTGTTCTCCATTCTTTTATGCTTTGTCCCCCTCCCTGTTTTTATATTAATTTTGTTTCCCTTCCCTTATGTTCATCTGTTTTGTCTCTTAAGCTCCTCATATGAGTGAAGTCATATGATATTTATCTTTCTCTGACTGACTAATTTCACTTAGCATAATACCCTCCAGTTCCATCCATGTAGTTGCAAATGGCAAGATTTCATTCTTTTTGATTGCTGAGTAATACTTCATTGTATATATATATGCACCACATCTTCTTTATCCATTCCATTGATGGACATTTGGGCTCTTTCCATTCTTTGGCTATTGTTGAGAGTGCTGCTATAAACATTGGGGTGCACATGTCCCTTCAAAACAACATACCTGTATCCCTTGGATAAATACCTAGCAGTGCAATTGCTGGGTCGTAGGGTAGTTGTATTTTTAGTTTTTTGAGGAACCTCCATGCTGTTTTCCAGAGTGGCTGCACCAGCTTGCATTCCCACCAACAATGCAAAAGAGATCCTCTTTCTCCGCATCCTCGCCAACATCTGTTGCTGCCTGAGTTGTTAATGTTAGCCATTCTGACAGGTGTAAGGTGGTATCTCACAGTAGTTTTAATTTGTATTACCCTGATGATGAGTGATGTTGAGCATTTTTTCATGTGTCAGTTGGCCATCTGGATGTCTTCTTTGGAGAAGTGCCTATTCATGTCTTTTGCCCATTTCTTCACTGGATTATTTGTTTTTTTGGGTGTTGAGTTTGATCAGTTCTTTATAGATTTTGAATACTAACCCTTTATCTGATATGTCATTTGTAAATATCTTCTCCCATTCTATCAGTTGCCTTTTAGTTTTTCTGATTGTTTCCTTCGGTGTGCAGAAGTTTTTTATTTTGATGAGGTCCCAGTAATTCATCTTTGCTTTTGTTTCCCTTGCCTCCAGAGACGTGTTGAGTAAAGTTGCTGCAGCCAAGATCAAAGAGGTTTTTGCCTGCTTTCCCCTTGAGGATTTTGATGGCTTCCTGTCTTACATTGAGGTCTTTCATCCAGTTTGATTTTATTTTTGTGTCTGGTGTGAGAAAGCAGTCCAGGTTCATTCTTCTGCATGTCACTGTCCAGTTTTCCCAGCACCACTTGCTGAAGAGACTGTCTTTATTCCATTGGGTATTCTTTCCTGCTTTGTCAAAGATGAGTTGGCCATACGTTTGTGGGTCCATTTCCGGGTTCTCTGTTGCATTGATGTGAGTGTCTGTTCTTGTGCCAGTACCATACTGTCTTGATGATTACAGCTTTGTAGTATAGCTTGAAGTCTGGGATTGTGATGCCTCCTCCTTTGGTTTTCTTTTTCTTATTTTTTTTTTTCAACGTTTTATTTATTTTTGGGACAGAGAGAGACAGAGCATGAACGGGGGAGGGGCAGAGAGAGAGGGAGACACAGAATCGGAAACAGGCTCCAGGCTCCGAGCCATCAGCCCAGAGCCTGACGCGGGGCTCGAACTCACGGACCGCGAGATCGTGACCTGGCTGAAGTCGGACGCTTAACCAACTGCGCCACCCAGGCGCCCCTGGTTTTCTTTTTCAAGTTTGCTTTGGCTATTCGGGGTTTTTCTGGTTCCAGACAAATTTTAGGATTGTTTGTTCTATCTCTGTGAAGAATGCTGGTGTTATTTTGATAGGGATTGCATTGAATATGTAGATTGCTTTGGGTAGTATCGACATTTTAACAATATTTGTTCTTGCTATCCAGGAGCATGGAATCTTTTTCCATTTTTTGGTGTCGTCTTCAATTTCTTTCATAAGCTTTCTATAGTTTTCAGCGTATAGATTTTTCACCTCTTTGGTTAGATTTATTCCTAGGTATTTTATGGTTTTTGGTGCAACTGTCAATGGGATGGATTCCTTGATTTCTCTTTCTGTCGCTTCATTGTTGGTGTATAGGAATGCAACCGATTTCTGTGCGTTGATTTTATATCCTGCGACTTTGCTGAATTCATGAATCAGTTCTAGCAGTTTTTTGGTGGAATCTTTAGGGTTTTCCATATAGAGTATCATGTCATGTGTGAAGAGTGAACGTTTGGCCTCCTCCTGGCCGATTTGGATGCGTTTTATTTCCTTGTGTGGTCTGATTGCAGAGGCTGAGACTTCCAACACTATGTTGAATAACAGTGGTGACAGTGGACATCCCTGTCTTGTTCCTGACCTTAGGGGGAAAGCTGTCAGTTTTTCCCCATTGAGGATGATATTAGTGTTGGGTCGTTCATATATGGCTTTTATCATCTTGAGGTATGCTCCTTCTATCCCTACTTTCTTGAGGGTTTTTATCAAGAGAGGATGCTGTACTTTGTCAAATGCTTTCTCTGCATCTATTGAGAGGATCATATGGTTCTTGTCCTTTCTTTTACTGATGTGATGAATCATGTTAATTGTTTTGTGGATATTGAACCAGCCCTGCATCCCAGGTATAAATCCCACTTGGTTGTGGTGAATAATTTTTTTAATGTATTGTTGGAGTTGGTTGGCTAATATCTTGTTGAGGATTTTTGCATCCATGTTCTTCAGGGAAATTGGTCTGTAGTTCTCCTTTTTAGTGGGGTCTCTGTCTGGTTTTGGAGTCAAGGTAATGCTGGCTTCATAGAAAGAGTTTGGAAGTTTTCCTTCCATTTCTGTTTTTTGGAATAGCTTCAAGAGAATAGGTGTCAACTCTTCCTTAAATGTTTGGTAGAATTCCCCCAGAAAGCCATCTGGCCCTGGACTCTTGTTTTTTAGGAGATTTTTGATTACTAATTCGATTTCTTTACTGGCTATGGGTCTGTTCAAATTTTCTATTTCTTCCTGTTTCAGTTTTGCTAGTGTATATGTTACTAGGAATTTGTCCATTTCTTCCAGATTGCTCATTTTATTGGCATATAATTGCTCATAATATTCACTTATTATTGTTTTTATTTCTGCTGTGTTGGTTGTGATCTCTCCTCTTTCATTGTTGATTTTACTTATTTGGGTTCTTTCCTTTTTCTTTTTGATCAGACTGGCTAGTGGTTTATCAATTTTGTTAATTCTTTCAAAGAACCAGCTTCTGGTTTTATTGATCTGCTCTACTGTTTTTTTGGTTTCAATACCATTAATTTCTGTCTACTCTTTATTATTTCCTGTGTTCTGCTGGTTTTGGGTTTTATTTGGTGTTCTTTTTCCAGCTCCGTAAGGCGTAAGGTTAGGTTGTTTATCTGAGATCTTTCTTCCTTCTTTAGGAAGGCCTGGATTGCTATATACTTTGCTCTTATGACTGCCTTTGCTGTATCCCAGAAGTTTTGGGTTGTGGTGTTATCATTTTCATTGACTTCCATATACTTTTTAATTTCCTCTTTAACTTCTTGGTTAGCCCATTCATTCTTTAGTAGGATGTTCTTCAGTCTCCAAGTATTTGTTACCTTTCCAAATTTTTTCTTGTGGTTGATTTCAAGTTTCATAGCGTAGTGGTCTGAAAATATGCACATATGATCTCGATCTTTTTGTACTTACTGAGGGCTGATTTGTGTCCTAGTATATGGTCTATTTTGGAGAACGTTCCATGTGCACTAGAGAAGAGTGTATATTCTGCTGCTTTTGGATGAAATGTTCAGAATATACCTGTTAAGTCCATCTGGTCCAGTGTGTCATTCAAAGCCATTGTTTCCTTGTTGATTTTTTGATTAGATGATCTGTCCATTGCTGTGAGTGGGGTGTTGAAGTCTCCTACGATTATGGTATTACTATCAAGGAGTTTCTTTATGTTTGTGATTAGTTGATTTATATATTTGGGTGCTCTCACATTTGGCGCATAAATGTTTACAATTGTTAGGTCTTCTTGGTGGATAGACCCCTTGATTATGATATAATGCCCTTCTGCATCTCTTGATACAGTCTAAAATAAAGTCTAGATTGTCTGATATAAGTATGGGTACTGTGGCTTTCTTTTGTTGACCATTAGCATGGTAGATGGTTCTCCATCCCCTTATTTTCAATCTGAAGGTGTCTTTAGGTCTAAAGTGGGTCTCTTGTAAACAGCACATAGATGGATCTTGTTTTCTTCTCCATTCTGTTACCCTATGTCTTTTGATTGGAGCGTTGAGTCCATTGATGTTTAGAGTGAGTACTGAAAGATACGAATTCATTGCCATTATGTTGCTTGTGGAGTTGGAGTTTCTGGTGGTGTTCTCTGGTCCTTTCTAATCTGTGTTGCTTTTGGTGTGTGTGTATGTATGTATGTATGTATGTATTTGTATTTTCATCTTTTCTCCCCTGAGAGTGTCCCCCTTAAAATTTCTCACAGGGCTGGTTTAGTGGTCACAGACTCTCTTAATTTTTGTTTGTCTGGGAAACTTTTTATCTCTCCTTCTATTTTGAATGGCAGACTTGCTGGAGAAAGAATTCTTGGTTGCATATTTTTCTGACTCAGCACACTGAATGTATCCTGCCACTCCTTTCTGGCCTGCCAAGTTTCTGTAGACAGGTCTGCTGCAAACCTGACTGTCTTCTGTTGTAGGTTAGGGACTTTTTTTCCCTTGCTGCCTTCATGATTCTCTCCTTGCCTGAGTATTTTGTGAATTTGACTATGATATGCCTTGTTGATGGTTGGTTTTTGTTGAATCTAATGGGCGTCCTCTGTGCTTTCTGGATTTTTTTTTTTTTTTAATTTTTTTTTCAACATTTATTTATTTTATGGGACAGAGAGAGACAGAGCATGAACCGGAGAGGGGCAGAGAGAGAGGGAGACACAGAATCGGAAGCAGGCTCCAGGCTCTGAGCCATCAGCCCAGAGCCCGACGCGGGGCTTGAACTCACGGACCGCGAGATCGTGACCTGGCTGAAGTCGGACGCTTAACCGACTGCGCCACCCAGGCGCCCCTGTGCTTTCTGGATTTTGATGTCTGTGTCTTTCCCCAGGTTAGGAGGGTTTTCTGCTATGATTTGCTCCCATAACCCTTCTAAGCCTATTTCTCTCTCTTCCTCTTCTGGGACCCCTATGATTCTGATGTTGTTCCTTTTTAATGAGTCACTGATTTCTCTATTTTGCAAATTGTGCTCTTTTGCCTTCATCTCCCTCTTTTTTTCTGCTTCATTATTCTCCATAAGTTTGTCCTCTGTATTGCTGATTCACTGTTCTGCCTCATCCATCCTTGCCACCACAGCATCCATTCGTGATTGCAGCTCACTTATAGCATTTTTTATTTCATCCTGACTAGTTTTTACTTCTTTTATCTCCACAGAAAGGGATTCTATTTTTGACTGCAGCTCGTATTCTTATTACCGTGATTCTAAATTCTGGTTCAGACATCTTGCTTGTATCTGTGTTGGTCAAGTCCCTGGCTGTTGTGTCTTCCTGCTCTTTCTTTTCAGGTGAATTCCTTCGTTTTGTTATTTTGCAGAGAGAAAAGGAATTAATGAGGTAGAAAAAATTAAAATTAAAAAAATTAAAATTAAAAAAATCTTAAAATTAAAAAATTGAAAACACATACAAAAACAATCGAATGAATGATTATAGATCCTAGGTGTGTTTTTGTCTGGGTGTTGAAAGTGGGCTTGATAGACTAGAGAGAAAAGGGGAAAGAGAAAAAAAAAGGAAATCATGTGAAAATTTGAAATTATGAATACACTGAAGTAGACTAAAATGAAATGATGGAAGTAAACTAGAATTTGAAAAAATTTACACAAAACTAAAAAATATAGTAGAAAAAAATTAAATAAAAATATTTTTAATAAAAATTGAAAATAAAAATGAATATTTTCTCTTTCTGTGTAAAAGAAAAAGAAAAGAAATGGAAAAGAGAAAAAATAAAAAAAGGAATCGTTTGAAAATTTGAAAAAATGAGTACATTGAAGTAGACTAAAATAAGATGGATATAAAATAGAATTTCAAAAAATTACACAAAAGTAAAAAATATAGTAAAAAATGAAAGAAAATTATTTTTTATAAAAATTGAAAATAAATATAAATTTTTTCTCTTTCTCATTCAAGAAAGAGAAATGAAAAAGAGAAAAAAAGAAAAAGAGAAAGAAAATTGAATAGGTGGACATGTTAACAGACTGAAATATGACTGAAATTACTTTTTTCCCCCTTGAAGTCAGAGTATGAAGCGCTTTATAGTCCATAAACTAAGCAGGTGGTGAGACTTCTGTTCTTGGAGAGCGAGGTTGGCCCAGTTGGGCCGAGTTTAGTGTAACTGCTCCGTTCTCCACTAGATGGCGCTGTTAGCTTACTGGGGTGAATTGTTGTGGCGGTCATAGATGCGCATGCGCATGCGCTGGGGCGGTGAAAAATGTCACCCAGCTCCCCAGTCTCTAGTATCAGAACTCCGTTGTCCCCAGCTAGCAGTCGCACACCCGTCCTCTGTCTTCGGTTTTCTTCCAGTCCCCGCTTTTTCACTGTCTGTCACCAGGCCCCAGGCAGTACCTCTCTCCCACGTTTTGTCTCAGATGTGACTGTTTTCCCCAGCCCGTTACTTCTGAGGGACTGTGGCTTTGACCCGTTCTGCCCCTCTGCTGAGGGTCTCACTGAGCAATAGCCGGTTGTAGGCCACACCCTGGAAAGTTTGTGGGACTGTGCTGCCACCGAAGCCCAGAGACTGCGTCTGGGTGCCAGCCCACCCCAGAAAAACTTCGCGAGATAGTGTAGCAGCAGCGTTTCAGGGATTATGGAAAAATCACAACACATATCCAGCACCAGGCTTCACCCTTAACGACCTTGTTCCAGCACCAGCGAATGTGGCTGCCTTCCAGGGTCTGCTGGGACCCCGTCTCTGGGGCTTCAACCGTCTCTGCCAAATGTCCTTCCAGCAGTGGAACCGCTTTTCCCCGTGTGGCCCGAGAACCTCCCAGACCCCACTCTGTTCCTGGGGATTCGCCCTTCCCACCAGAGCACAGCAGGTATTGAGCTATGGAGTTTCAGGCTCTGTGCTCCCCGTTTACAGTTTTAATGGAATTTAAACCCTCTCCTTTCTCCCTTTTTAGTTCAGTCCTTGTGGCTGTTTCCAATTTTCCACTTTCTCTCTAGCTGCTTTGGGGATGCTGCTTTTCCCATACTCCCCCCCCCCCCAATCTCTGTCCTCTCTCCGCCCACAAAAGCACCTATCTTCCCACGGCTTCTCGCTCCCCAAGTTCACCTCTCCATGCCACGTACCTGCTGAATTCTGTGGTTCAGGTTGTGCAGATTGTTGTATTAATCCTCAGATAAGTTTCTAAGTGTGCAGGATGATTTAGTGTTGGTGGCTGTATCTCATGGACACGAGACACACAAAAAACTTCCATGCTCTTCTGCCATCTTGGATCCCTCCAGGATTTTGTTTTCTCTTTCTCTCCTTCTGCCTCTCTCCCCAGCTTGCACATACTCTCTCTCTGAAAAAAAAAAAAAAATTTGGAGGAAGAAGTATTAACCTTTGTTACCTATGTTATTTAGAATTATTGGCACATGGTTATGAAAAAACACATTAATTTTTAGTCCTTTTTTGTTTTTTAACTTGAGAGAGAGAGTGTGTGAGTGGGGAAGAGGCCTGAGCCAAAATCAAGAGTCTGACGCTCAGCTGACTGAGCCACCCAGGGCCCCCTCGTCCATTTTAAAAACTGCTTTTAAGTTTCTGCAGACAATGAAGCTCTGTTTGCCTGCATAAGTGGCACAGTGCTCCAACCCATCTGTTCTTACTGTGACACTTTTCTCAATATTTTATAGATCTTTCCATACAAGAGAGAACTTCTATGTTTTTATAGCTGCATAATATTCCATTGTGTAGAGAAGCAACAACTTATTTACCTAGTTCATTGTCAACAGTTGATAGTCTTTTAGGGTTGCTTCCAATCTTTTGCTATGGTAAACTATGCTGCCTTGAGCAGCTCTTACTTATGTAATTTTTCATAGGTGCAATTATCTGTAGGATGAATTTCCAGTTATGGGATGCTGGGACAAAGGGTGAATGAATGCATTTGTAATTTTGATATAAATGGGCAAATTTCTTTCTGTAGGAGAGAGCAAATTTACACTCTCCCCAGCAATATGTGAGGCTGCTGGTTCATCCAAGCCCTGCCACAAGAACGTTATCAAAATAGTTCTGTATTTGCTAACCTTATAGGTGAAAAAATGTATCTCATTGTGTTTTTAATTTAGATTTTTGTGGTGAGTGAGGTTGGGCATCATTTCATTCTTTAAAGGGACACTTTATTTCTCTTTCTCTTTCTGTGAGATCCTAGTGCATTTGCTTTGTTCATTTTTCTATTGGCTGATTATTCTTGCCTTCTCCATTTCTGGGACTTCTTTCCACAACGGGAGGCTACCCTTTGCAGTACATTTTGCAACTGTGTGTCAACTTTATCATTTGCATTTTAATCTTGCTTGTGGGGCTTCTGATCATGCACACGCTCATGTGATTGTGTGTGTGTTTTCAGTGTGTGTGCACAGTTGAATTTATCAGTATTTTCACTACGACTTCTGAAGTTCAAATCTTGCCTTTCTTTTATGAATTCAGGGTTCTCAGGGTAACAAAGTAATTGCTGAGGGAACATTTCTGTTTGTGGAAATATTTCACGTAATAAATAGGAAAGGAATGATAGAAACCGAATATCACCTTCTGCTGGTGGTACAGTGATCTGGATACTGATAATCAGTGGCTGCTAACATCACAAAAAGGGAGACAAACAGGCATTATTTGCTTCCTAGTAGAAATAGATAAAATCACTGATGAAGTGGCCTTGGCAAACTAATGAATCTGAGTTTGATCAAGCATACAGATCTAACGATCAATTTGTAAGAAGTACAGATGAGAGTAAAGGTTGAACAGAAACATTTCTTCTTCGCTATAGAAAATTGGTACTTGGTTTAGCTCTGTTTCCTTGAAAACTAGCTTCTCTCCTGCTGCAAGTCTGAGAGGCCAGAGATTAAGCTAACTCCATCCTGGAAAGACCAGATTAGCCAATTGTTGGGCTTTCTGAACATTTTATTTCTTCCTGGTTAATAGCAAGCCCAGGCCCTATTACTCCATAGGGAAAAGTAGTATCCATTTCCAGGGACTCGTGGGAAAACAATGTTTAATGGAATTGCATGAGCTCGAGTCCTTTTTTGAAACCCTTTCCCTCTGTGCCCATAAAGTCTGCAGAGTAAATCCTTATTAAACTGATAGCTATTATTCAAAACAGCTCACATTTCAGAGCAATTACTATTCCCCAGCCAACTAAATGCCCAATTAGTCTTTAATAAAAACAGCACCTAGTACAGAGCCCAGCAGAGAAAGGTATTTAACGAATCCTTTATTGCCCAATTCATTTAACTTGGGTGACCTACATAATATTTATACATATTTTTTTCTAAAATGAATACTACCCATGGGCTGACTATGAAGGAATTGTCTGGACTAATTCCCTCGTTATAAAGAATAGTAATCCGGGGCGCCTGGGTGGCGCAGACGGTTAAGCGTCCGACTTCAGCCAGGTCACGATCTCACGGTCCGTGAGTTCGAGCCCCGCGTCAGGCTCTGGGCTGATGGCTCGGAGCCTGGAGCCTGTTTCCGATTCTGTGTCTCCCTCTCTCTCTGCCCCTCCCCCGTTCATGCTCTGTCTCTGTCTGTCCCAAAAATAAATAAAAACGTTGAAAAAAAAAATTAAAAAAAAAAAAAAAAAAAAAAGAATAGTAATCCACAACTGGGAAGGCATATGTGTTGTTCCTTCTGTTCTGACAATATCCATGTCAAGAACTGGAAAACTGATCATCATTATTCTTTTAACTTAGGGTTACATTAGGGCAAGAGTCCTTCAGGTCTTCTTCCGTGTCCCAAGTCCTACCTGCCTTCCCTCTGAGGCGTGCAGGAGTGCAGAGGAAGGGATCTCTTTCCTGGCTCGAGGATCAGCACAGAACACCTGACTGCAAACTCCACTGTGGCCACGTGTTCATGACACTAACACTATTGCGTTGGGCTTCTTAAAATATAGTTATAACCAAGAGGTATTTTAAAAACTGCAATATTAAAATGAATAATCTTTTTTAAAGTTTATTTATTTATTTTGAGAGAGAAAGAATGAGCAGGGGAGGGGCAGAGAGAGAGGGGGACAGAGCATCTGAAGCAGGCTTCTGTGCTGACAGCAGAGAACCTGATGTGAGGCTTGAACTCACAAACCATGAGATCATGACCTGAGCCAAAGTTGGATGCTTAACCAACTGAGCCACCCAGACGCCCCTTAAAATGGATAATCTTAAATGGGTTTGCCAGATTCCTGAAATCAGCATTTCAATAATTTTGAGCTTCACTTGAACCACCAGTTCCTCCCACCAAAGAGCTGGCAGTAGATGTTTATCAGGAGTGTCCTGGTGAAGTGTCCCTGTCCTACCTCTCTACCATTGTGTATTTTTTTTTTAATTTTTTTTTTCTTCAACGTTTTTATTTATTTTTTTTTTGGGACAGAGAGAGACAGAGCATGAACGGGGGAGGGGCAGAGAGAGAGGGAGACACAGAATCGGAAATAGGCTCCAGGCTCTGAGCCATCAGCCCAGAGCCCTACGCGGGGCTCGAACCCACGGACCGCGAGATCGTGACCTGGCTGAAGTCGGACTCTCAACCGACTGCGCCACCCAGGCGCCCCTCTACCATTGTGTATTAATACATTGTCCTTTTATTATTTTAAGTTTATTTATTTATTTATTTATTTTGAGAGAGAGACAGAGAGAGAGAGACAGAGAGAGAGAGATATAAGAGAGCATGAGTGGGGAGGGGCAGGGAGAGAAGGAGAGAGAGAATCCAAGCAGGCTCTGCCAAGCACAGAACACGACTCGGGGCTCGAACCCACGAACTGGGATATCGTGACCTGAGCCAAAGTTGGACGCTTAACCGACTGAATCACCCAGGTGCCCCAATATGTTGTCCTTTTAAAATTTATGTTGCAGGGGACTCAGAAGATTCCTTCCTTGAAGTATCAATGTGCAACATTTTGGTTAAGAGAGATTTGCTATGTGTGCTACAAATTCTCCTAAGGGCATTTCCCCTGCACATTGTAACATCCACGCGGCCTTCCCCTCTTTCACTGTGTGCCTTGGGCTTGTGGAGAGTGCTCTGGGTGTGCTGCTTACCCCACCTGCTGCCTTTGTGTGCGTTTGCAGCAATTCCATATTGTTCATTTTGAGCGGACTCTGCATGGGGGCAAGTGCTATTTGTTTTCTAGAAGGAGCTTGCCATTTTGTAAAGAGCGTGGAATTTGGAGTCAAAAGAGCCAAGTTCCAGTCTCAGTTCTCTTGCTTATTGAACATATGACTTTGAGCAATTTGATTTATGTTTATGATCCTCACTTCTCAAAAGTGTTAAATAGGAATAGTACCAATTTTGCAGAATTTTGTGATAATTAAGTGATAATGTGTGATGCTCCTAATATAGAGCCCATGCATGCTTAATCCTGTATTTCAGTGATTACGAGACATCATGGACTATAAAACGCAGCATTATGGGTGATCATATTTTCTGGGAGCAGGATTTAACTTCAAAAGAATATGTATCAGAAGATCCTGCATCCAAAGAAAGCTGGTGACTTAGAAAAGTAGACAGGAACAAGAACAGAAAGAAGGCTGGAGGGTTCCAAGGAAAAATTTTACCTAGTTTTGCTTGGCCCAGCTGTAAACCTTCAGCTAGAAGAGAGCCTGGAATTTACGATTCGTTTGAACCGTTTTGGCTTTCTGCAATTCCTGGCTATGTTAGATAGGACTATTTTGGCTACAAGTAAAAGGAAAAACTCAAGAGCTTTCAAGGATAATTCACAAAGTCCTAGAACACCTGTGCGGGTGGCCTCCTACCGTCTCTGCTCCAGACACTGTCTCTCCCTCCTGCATTTCTTTTTTCTTTTTTCTTTCTTTCTTTCTTTCTTTCTTTCTTTCTTTCTTTCTTTCTTTCTTGGAGATTTGGGTGCAGGCCTTGGGGATGGGAACAGGTAGCCCCTCATTCTGCTGTGCTTCATGCCCTAAATCTGTCTCTAATCTAGGCAAAAGAATTCCCTGGCCACAAAGGGACAGCATGGGCTTGGAGGTAGCCCAGTGAACACAGCATCGGAAGGACCAAGAGCCTGTTTGCTGACTTTCCCCCCTTTGTGATATCGTCCCATTCTCAATATCTGGTGCACCTGCGTGAAGGAGAAGTCAGAATGGAGTGAATCGAAAAGAGTCAAATTAGGAATTTCAGTGGCTGAAAGGGGTGGAAACATAATCTTTGAATTCAGAGGCGTCTGTAAGATGAGCTGTATGTGCTGTCCCCTAGTTGAAGGCACTCTGCCGCTGCTCTCCCTCCTGGCTCCTCCTTTTCCCCTCACTCTAGCAACACTTCCCTTTATCCTACTTCCTTTAAACCCAAGGAGAGAGAGAGATTCGAGGCACAGCTTTCTTTCTTTCTGACCTCGGTAGAACGAATCATCTCAGGAGTTTGCGGAGAGAAACTTTGGGCTGAACATCAGCCCAAAGTCAGTCAGGCTATTTATATGCATCGAAAATGCATCAGACTATTCCCACATGCGTCACACCATTTATCATGAAGCAGCCTGTGGCTTCCCTCCCCTGGGGGACCTCAGTCAGGAAAAGGGAAGAGGACGAGCATCAGGGTCAGGGGCTATTCAGTCTTGCCTCAAGAATAGCAGCTTCTGGCCTCGTGAGGAAAGATAGCTAGTGGCTGTTGTGGCTGCATTCAGGAGGGATGGAAACAGGTGGGCACCGTAAATCAGACAGACCAGAATACACAGGCTCATGCCTGGGCAAAGGTTTTACCTCTTAGAGGTCAGCATGAGACCAGAATAAGGTCTCTGCCTTCCTGAGGCGGAGCTCCGCTAACGATATCCTGAAGCCGAGGGAATCCCAATGGGCATGAGACTCTTTGGGCAGAAATAAAATGATTTCTCTACCTTTTGCTCCAAGCTTTGGAAGCTGCCAGCTTGCTCACCAAACTGCTGCGTTTTGTGTTTGCTGACGCAGAAGAATAGCGCTTCCCTATAGCTTACCACCAGCTGGTAATTGGATTCTAATAATAGAACAAAATACAGAGAATTCCCACTGCTTGGCTGGGTTTTAAGTGATGTGACAGCAGAGTGCCGGCCCCTCCACTGTGTGCCCGTGTGGGGAGTGAGCTGTGAAGACTGGCCCGTTAGGCTCTCTTAGAAACCTGGGGCCGGGGGCGGGGGAGCCACAGTTACTGGTTAGGGGGCTCTGGGGTCTCCGATTTCTCTTTCTTGGTTAACTCTAGATGACTGTCTGCTCCTTGTAGTTTCAGAAATCTCCAGGGGAGTTTGGGCTTCTGGACTGAAGCCAGCTCTTCTGTCTTCTCTGCAGTCCTCAGTGGAGGCGGTCTTCTGGAACCAGTGATTTGACCTCAGGAAAGAGCCACTTTCTCTCTTTCCTACAACCTCAGGCCATATCGTAGCGTATGGTGACCCCCAGGAAGTTCCCTTTCATAAAATATAAAATATCTTGGATGGAATTGGGTTTTCCTCAGGGTCTTGACTCCAATTTCTGGAATAGTGGGAACTGTGTAATTTAGGTATGGGAATAACCAACCTACAGCAAATCTCAGTTTTTCTATGCTATGTAGAGGCCATTTTCTCAGAGAAGTTGCTCAGAACAAGAGTCGTAAGAAATTTGGACTGCCCTGAAAAAATACAGCCAGCTGATCAAGGTAACCTCTGTTTTCCAGAGACCATTTCTGAAACATACATCCATGATGGCAACCTGCTAGATTAGGACCCACCTACTAAAGAATTAGAAATACAGGGTGTTGTATGGAAACCAATTTGTCAATAAATTTCATATATATAAAAAAAAAAATAAAAAAAAATAAAAATGTAAAAAAAAAAAAAGAATTAGAAATACAAAGGCACCTAAGATAA
Source organism: Lynx canadensis (assembly GCF_007474595.2). NCBI lineage: Eukaryota > Metazoa > Chordata > Mammalia > Carnivora > Felidae > Lynx > Lynx canadensis. Next base: position 74,821,240 of record NC_044308.2, read on the forward strand.
TTACTGATTTCTTGATTAATCTGACAGTATTAAACACCAATATTTGTTCACAGTGCTGTAGAAGCAAAGCAAAGCAAAACAAAACAAAACAAAACAAAACAAAACAAAACAAAACAAAACCAAAATCAGGACATGAGGTCCCTGACTTAAAGTTGTCTACAATCTGAATCATAAACGGAGCCTCAGAAATCATCTAGCTTAGAGGTGCCTGGGTAGCTAAGTCTCTGACTTTGGCTCAAGTCATGATCTTGTGGTCCATGAGTTCGAGCCCCACGTCAGGCTCTGTGCTAACATCTCAGAGCCTGGAACCTGCTTGGGATTCTGTGTCTCCCTGTCTCTGCCCTTTCCCTGCTCACACTCTGTCTCTCTCTGTCTCTCAGAAATAAATAAATGCTAAAAAAAAAAAAAAAAAAAAAAAAAAAAAAAAGAAATCACCTAGCTCAGCCTCCCCTTTTTGTAGATGAGGAAAATAAGAATCAGATAAGTAAAGTGACTGGTTTGCTTTTTTACAAAGTGGTAAACGAGTCAGGAGGCATCCAACATATAACTCATATATATCCATAATTATATTCCCAATGCAAATCTAAACTATGCGTGCATGCTAGAATCACCTGGAAAAGGAGGGGCGATGTGAGGGTAGGGGAAGGTCAGAACTCAAATGTCTCGAGCTCTAATCCCTGTGGTTCACCTTGTGAAGGACCGTGGTTTGGAGAATCTGGATGCAGGCACTCTCAGCAAAGCCCTGTACGTGTGTGGCCTTTACAACCTCTTTGCTGTTTAAGTTCAGAGAGATCACTTTGGACTGAGCAATAAGGGCAGACTTCCTGGAGGCAGGAGTGTTTGAACTGAACTTTGAAGGATGGCTGCAGTGCAGAATTAGGAGTAGGACCAGCAGGCCTGGCCGGGGCCAAAAGGTGTGGCTCTGGACATATGTAAAAGGATAGTAGTTGGTAAGAAGTCTGGGGCCCTTCTAAATGTGGCTGGAGAGAGAGACCTAAGTGCGTGCCCCAGTCATGAAAAATGTGAACAGTGCTCAAAGCGTCAGGGGTTAAACATCAGGATCAGCAATGAGAAAGTCGGTTATCTGAGGCGGTGGTAGGAAGGACTCCAAAATGGTGCCTCTTAAGAAGTGTTGCCCCGAATCTGAGTGTTTATATGTATGCAACTGTATACTGAGACTCATTTCTGCAGGAGACCAAGACATTTTAAAGATTGCTGTAATAATAGAATTCCTGTGTTGATTTTGGGGACTGAATACGAGCTGGAAGGAAATACCTGGTGAAGGACAGAGGTTAGCGCTCCCAGGGCTAGATGTTCTTTGGGGCTTGGGTGAGTGAATAAATTACTTCGGAAATTACATATACAGATGTTTCCTGCCTAATATGACCTAATATGAGACGCTGGCTGCCTCCCCTGAATCCACCCCAGAGATGTCACATAAACAAGTTTGAAGCCTCTAATAATGGGCAAAACCCAAAAGATAACAAGATCCCGGGGAGGCAGAACGTGATTGTGTCCTAGGGTGTGGGATGGGGGACGGGAGGAACTGAGTGTGGAGAGGATTTACACTTCTTCCAGAGAGGATCTGGAGGCAAGTGCTACAACAGAATACAGAAGAGTGTTCTAGTCATATCCTGCTCGTTCACTTACGTTGCTAGGGACGGAAATTTGCTTGTCAGGCAGAAAAACAGCCTTACTGGCCCAGCAACAGCAAGAAGCATCAGCACAGGAAGTGCTGGAGCCCACCTGCTCAGAGAGCCGACAGCAAATCGGGGCAACAGAGGGCCTGGTTCCGGAGGCTCCCTCTTTTCCAGGCCTTCCTGGCCTATAGTATAAAAGTTAAGAGTGTGGGCTCTAAAGCCAAACAGGCCAAATTTTAATCCTGCCTCCACCACTTAATGCTCTGTGATTTTGGGAAAGTTACTTGCTTTCTCTCTTTGTCTTCCCATCTATAAAATGGACATAACAATACTACCTGTCAGGGTGGGTTAAAAAAGATGCAATGCATGTAAAAATACCTAAAACTGGGTTGATAAATGCTAGATGCTTAAGAAATGTTGACTGTTACTTTGGAAAGTAGAAGAAGATGCCTCGTGGGGCAGTGTGGCTGTTTTGGGAGTTGGGGAGTATTTAGGGAATGGTATGTTCTAGATATGGTATGTTCTATGTGTGTGTGTGTGTGTGTGTGTGTGTGTGTGTGTAAATTTGTCCTGTCTTGACCACTATGAGCTTTTCCATTCTGAGCTATTAAACTCCCTATATCAGCTTGCTATTGCTGTGTAATAAACACAGCAAGAATGGGAAGAATGGGTCACATCTGGGCCTTTTTATCATTCATCTGGCTGGCTTGGGCTTGAGAGCCCAGAGCTATGTTTTTCACACACTGCCTGTTGCCTGAACTCACCTCAAGAGGCATGACCAAGGATCTGAGTTTTCAGATACCCACTGTCAGCCAAGGCAATTGATACTCCCAGGGTAATATGAGTTACAGAGAAAAGGTGACAATTCATCTACATTCTCAAAGACAAACAGCAAAGGAAAAATGTATAGCAAATGATGCAGACTTAATAAACCAGGCAGATTTAAAATAGGCATAGGAAAAAAACCCCTCAATAGCACAAGGGAGGATTTTGGAAACATGAAATAGGAACAAAGAAAAACTGGCTAGAGATGGCAGGAATCAAAAATACAGTTGATAAAACCAGGAACTCAATGGGTCATTTGGAAGCAGAAGCCACAAAAATGAACAACTGAAATCAAAGATCGGGTCAGGAACTCTCCTGGAAGATTTTAAAAAAGATGAAAACAGGGGCGCCTGGGTGGCGCAGTCGGTTAAGCGTCCGACTTCAGCCAGGTCACGATCTTGCGGTGCGTGAGTTCGAGCCCCGCATCAGGCTCTGGGCTGATGGCTCAGAGCCTGGAGCCTGTTTCCGATTCTGTGTCTCCCTCTCTCTCTGCCCCTCCCCCATTCATGCTCTGTCTCTCTCTGTCCCAAAAATAAATAAACGTTGAAAAAAAAAATTTAAAAAAAAAAAAAGATGAAAACAGTTGAAACTATAAAAGTAAAGGCTCAGAGAGATGGGGGGTAAGTAAAGAAGTTAGCATTTGTGTGTGAGGCATCTCAGAAAGAAAGGGAATAAGTGGAGAGAAAAATACTTGAAAAAAAGCAATCAAGAATTTTCCAGAATTAAAGGGGGATGTGGTAGATTTTGCAGTAACGACCCCCAACTTGTTTCATCTGCCTACACCCATGACCTTTGCTGGTCCCCTCCACACTCATTCTAGGCTTGGCCTAGTGATTCGTGTTAGCTGATGGCACAAGAGAAGAACTGGTGCAAGCTGAGCCTTTAAAAGTGTTGCCCATTGGAACTTCCCGTCTTGTGCTGCTTTTAGAAGCCTGAGCTACTGTATGAATGAGCCTGGGAGAGCTAGATGGATGATGAAAGACATGTGGCTCAGTTGTGACCCATTCTTCCAGCTGGCATCCACTAACCCCCAGAAACACAACCATTTAGCTCATTAGCAGCTGTCTACTGAGGAACCACCAGCAGAACCCGGCCCAAATTGCCAACTTGGAGGATGCAAGCTGATAAAGGTGTGCTTAAAACCACTGCGTTTTGGTGTGCTTGTAACACAGCAATAGCAAGCTGACATAGGGAGTTTAATAGCTCAGACTGGAAAAGCTCATAGTGGTATAGACAGGACAGATTCACACACACACACACACACACACACACACACACACACACACACCTAGAACAAGAACATAAAAGGCAAAGGAAAAATTCTAAAATCTTTTGGAGAGAAAACAGATCATCTTCAAAAGAAAAGGAATCAGATTGGCATCAGAATTCTCAATCTTGGATATAGCAAAATCGATAGTATTTTGGAAGTATGAGAAAAAAAGAACTCCCAATACAGAATTTAGATCTACTCATTTAAATCTGATGGTAAACTAAAGATAGTCTCAGACACACCGGGCCTTAGAAATTTAATGTACAAAAACTGCTTGAGAAAATCATTAAGAGAATTCTTTCAGTAAGAAGAGAAATTAAAACTGAAGTCTATGGATATAAAAATGAGGAAATAAAACAGTAAATTTAAGTTTTGTCTGAAAGGAGGGGAGAAAGAATGGAAAGAAGAAAGGAGGGAGGGAGGAGTGGGCATATTCTTAATAATCCAGAAGTAAAACTATGGATGATGGCAATAGGAAAACACTGAATGTCATCATGATTAAGCAGAAGGACTTTTAAATCAGATGTTTGGGTTTAAATCCTGCTTTGTCCATTCTAGCATCTGTGAACTTAGGTGAATTACTTAACCTCTCTGCGCCTCGGTTGTAAAATAGGATTGAGAAAACATAGCCTATATAATAGGATTATTTTGAGAATTAAAAGATTTTTATAGTAAACTTTCAATAAATGTTTGATGTTGTTGTTAAGATGGGGGGGCTAACAGAAAGTGGAACACAGAGAATTAAAATAAACGAATGAACCACACGAACCACATAAATTTAGATAGCAATAAGCACTTTGAAGAAAATAACTTGAATGATATGAGGACCATGATGCAAAGTTAGTAGGGAGAGAGCCCCTTTCCTGTAAAGCCTTCTAGGGAGGGGGCAAGTCCTCAGTGAGTACTGGTTCGTGCTTTCCAGGAAGGCACGGCCCCAGAAGGAGGATCCAAAGATGCCAACATCCCTGAGCCTGTGTGTGGTATGGTCACAGAAGAGCTTTCTGCTTTCCAAGGAGTTGTGTGAGCCTGAAAGAGGACAGTCAGCACTGACCTGGGGATCAATATTCAGAGGGGCTTTCTTGAGTAGCCTGTTCTGCAAAGAAATTTCAGGACTTTCACATGTCCCTGGGGTGGGGAGAGAGGTGGCAGGAAGAGAGAGCACCCTAACAATGACTAAAATTGGATTTCCTACCAGTTTAGGGACATGGGGACCTCAAAGTCAGCTTTATTAAAGAAAAAAATGACATTTCTCGCACGTTCTAGTTCATGCAGCAGGACTCGGGTGTCTAATGCAAAAGCAATTCTTCCATTGCCTTGTTTCTTCTACATTCCTTCCTCTTCCTTTAACCCAACATTATAGTAGTCGTATTTGAAGTCATCTCTGGGAAGGAATACTATTTTCACTTGATTCAGGAAATGGTATTACTAAAAACCCCTGTGACCATAGCTGAACCTTTTAATCACATCAACATCCTCATGGGTCCCTGCTTAGTGAGTATCCCGACGCTCAAGCCAGCGTCTCTGGTGAAGAGATCTTTCTGAAGCTTAACTTGGAAGTCAGATAAGAGGGTATTTTAGGTCTCAATTCAGTAGGAAAAGGGGCAGTGATTGGAATTCAAAATCCTCTTACAGACCTTCTTGAAGAGGTGATCATCACCGCCACTGCTGAAGCCATTCTCCTGGCTCTGCATCTGGTTCAAAAACCAGCTCTGATTTTTTAACAATGCCCATTAGCACTGAACGCTCCCCACTATGTTCGCAATTTCACCAGTCACTACATCTCTTGTTGGTCGAATTTTGACGGTGGTCCTTTTAGCGTTTTGCTTAGTCACAATGGCCATGTTATTTGGGAGATGCTGACTCACTCTAATCTTCCACTGGACTTTTAAAATATATTATCATGCAGTACAGAAGCTTTTTATCTTGATGAGGTCCCAGTAGTTCATTTTTGCTTTTAATTCCCTTGCCTTTGGAGATGTGTCAAGTAAGAAATTGCTGCGGCTGAGGTCAGAGAGGTTGTTGCCTGCTTTCTCCTCTAGGGTTTTGATGGTTTCCTGTCTCACATTCAGGTCCTTCATCCATTTTGAGTATATTTTTGTGAATGGTGTAAGAAAATGGTCTAGTTTCATTCTTCTGCATGTTGCTTTCCAGGTCTCCCAGCACATTTGTTAAGGAGACTGTCTTTTTTCCATTGGATACTCTTTCCTGCTTTGTCAAAGATTAGTTGGCCATACATTTGTGAGTCCAATTCTGGGGTCTCTATTCTATTCCATTGGTCTATGTGTCTGTTTTTGTGCCAGTACCATACTGTCCTGATGATTACAGCTTTGTAGTAGAGGCTAAAGTCTGGGATTGTGATGCCTCTTTTCTAAAGAAGACATCCGGATGGCTAAACAGACACATGAAAAAGATGCTCAACGTCACTCTTCATCAGGGAAATACAAATCTAAACACACTGATATACCACCTCATGCCAGTCAGAGTGGATAAAATGAACAAATCAGGAGACTATATAGATATTAGGGAGGATGTGGAGAAACAGGAACCCTCTTGCACTGTTGATAGGAATGCAAAATGGTGCAGCTGCTCTGGAAAACAGTGTGGAGGTTCCTCAAAAAATTAAAAATAGATCTACCCTATGACCCAGCAATAGCAGTGCTAGGAATTTACCCAAGGGATACAGGAGTGCTGATGCATAGGGGCACATGTACCCCAATGTTTATGGCAACACTTTCAACAATAGCCAAATTATGGAAAGAGTCTAAATGTCCATCAATGGATGAATGGATAAAGAAGATGTGGTTTATATATACAATGGAATACTACTTGGCAATGAGAAAGAATGAAATCTGGCCATTTGTAGCAACGTGGATGGAACTGGAGGGTATTATGCTAAGTGAAATAAGTCAGGCAGAGAAAGACAGTTACCATATTTTTTCACCCATATGTGGATCCTGAGAAACTTAACAGAGAACCATGGGGGAGTGGAAGGGGGGAAAAGTTACAGAGAGGGAAGGAGGAAAACCATAAAAGACTTAAATTCTGAGAACAAACTGAGGGTTGATGGGGGGTAGGAGAGAGGGGAAAGTGGGTGATGGACATTGAGGAGGGCACCTGTTAGGATGAGCACTGGGTGTTGTATGGAAACCAATTTGACAATAAATTATATTTAATATAAGAAATTACTAACCATAAATATAATATATTTATATATAATATATAAATTATATATATATAAAATCATGAAAAAATGTTACTCAGCTGGCCAATTTCAGAAGGACACTGTAGCTTTAAAAGTCTATGACTCTGCATATCTTATTGGGTGACCTTGGGCAAATTACTTAACCCCTTCAAGCCTCAGTTTCTTTGCTTATAAAGTGGAGGGAGTAGAGGAAGTAACAGGATTGATCTTATAAGGTTATACTGAGGATTAAATGAGATAACACATGTAAAGCACCTAGTAAAGTGACTGGCTCAAATTTTTGTTACACATGGCATTGGTGAAAAGGGAGAGGTTTGTATCAGACAGGGTCCAATTGGGAAAACAGAAGTCATGCTATATGTTTTGGGAATTATACGTCTTAGTATAGAGAATGAGGGCCTAAACAACCACTGGAATTGCTGATCAGAAAAGCCATCCCCCAAATCTCAGCCTAAAGTACTCAAATGGGTGTTTCTCATGAGCTCACCGGTAATCATGGCAACTCTCAAGAATTCTGGGGCATCCCCACCAATGACCTAAGTCATGATAAAAGTATGACACATCAAAAGCTTGCTGCCATGTGTGGTTGCCACTGCCTGCAGAGAATAGGGCCTCACCTGCTCGCCTACCTGTGGTCTCAGGTGAGAGCCCCTCAGTGGTTGACTCCAGCCAGGAGCCATAGAGGGAAGGGGATTCTGGGATATGCAGTTCTGGGGCTTTGTGTCCACACCCAAGCATTAACCAGGGTTCCTCTTAAGTAGCAAACAGCACTAGTTAGATTTTCTCATTGTATTTCCCAAGAAATACATATTTCCCCAGAATATTATATGCAGATAGGACTTTAGAGCTCATCCCCACTACTCCAGGAAAGCCACACCTCTTGCCTCAGGTTTAGGCGTTGAAAATAATGGATTTAGAACTTACATTTAAGTGTCTGGCCTCTAAGACCCACTGATGGTTATGGACGCGTTGCCATGAACTTGGTGCGTTGCAATGGTAGTTTTAGCTGCTGAGATTACCTCTGAAATCCTGTATTGCTCTACTCACTGCCTAAAGGAATTACCGTGATCACAAGCCTTTATACTAGACAGTAAGTCTTTGATTAAACTTGAAGGCTCAAGCACAAAGTTTTGGCCAACAGTAATGTAATCCAGGGCAGGAAGCAAGCCTGAAATGGGTTCTAAGGCAGATAGTTCCAATATGCCTCAAACATGCTGAAAACAGCTGCACCAATTAAAAGGCAATTAAATGTGTAATAAATGGAAATGCTACAAAATTGTTCTGCAAAAAACGTCTAAATGGGAATTGCCGGGGTGTACTCACTGAGAGCGGAATGTGTGCCAAGATGAAGGTTACCCGTCTTTTAGCTGATGTGCTGCTTTGCATTGGCAGTGAGGCATCTTTTCAAAAACCGACAACTCAATAACAGGTCTTTGCAGCGCCTGTGAGAACGGCACAGTCTCTGTTGGCCGAATCTAGGAGGGGAAGAAATGCAGGGCACACAGACGGGGCTGGCTGGGGGAGGAGGGGGCCCTGAGAAGGCAGTGCTCAGCGGCCTTGGCCTGCAGCCTGTGAGTCTGAGTGTGACACTGTGTGAGGGGTGGGGCAGAAGCAGCAGAAGATGAAGATGATGTTTAAAATTTTTTTTTTTTTTAACATTTATTCATTCTTGAGAGACAGATTGTGAGTGGGGAAGTGGCAGAGAGGGAGACATAGAATCCGAAGCAGGCTCCAGGCTCTGAGCTGTCAGCACAGAGCCCGACATGGGGCTGGAACCCACAGACCATGAGATCATGACCTGAGCCGAATTCAGACACTTAAACGACTGAGCCACTTAGGCGCCCCTAAGATGATGTTTTAAAGGAGTCAAATGAGCTAGTAAGGAACTACACAGACTGTAGAGGTCGATACTCTTTCTCTTGGAGAAATGCCGTCCCATCTTTTTGGTCTGATTTCATTACTCCATATTTAGGAAAAAGATGCTCAGGTGAAATCCTGATAGATCAAATACTTATCACCCGGTACTATACTGCGGGCCTCTCTTGGGCACCGGATAACAGGGTGAATCGGTCAGGGTTCAAGCAGAGTGACAGAACCACCATTCATCTTGGGATAAAGGGTTTATTATAGAACCTAGACCTGACCTAAATATGGGAGGACCTGGGAGCAGGAAGGTGCAGGAGTAAAGCTGGAGGATCCGAGGAGTCCGTATCCAGTCTGTACGAGATACCAAGCATGTCTGGCCTCAAAAATGGGACCTAGCAAAAGAAGAGATCATAGGAGGTCTGTAGACAGCTGTGCCTCTGCAGGTCTGCCAGCGAGTGTATGGGGAGGGATCTGGAATGACCCTTGGTCAACTGGATCACCATCAGGAGGAAGAGCTGGATGTGGAGGGAAGGAGAGGGAGGATGAACTAGAAGCACCCACTGGTGCCACATCCAATCTCGATGACCTTCAGTAGGTAACAGATGGTGCTTCACTTCTTCCTCTCAAATCCAACGCAAGTTGCTCTTTTGGCCAACTCTCAACCAGGACTATCTAAGAATGGGATTTTAGCAGAGACAACTTCAGGGAGTTGGCACAGAACAAACTACCCTACAGGGAGAGTAGGCATAACTGGAATGATCTGAATGGTCTGGTCTGGAGCTGAGATTTTAGGTCAGCATGCAAGGTGGGCGAGGGGAGGGGGAGAAGACGGAAAGAGGGACCCAGAGCCAGGTCAAGATAATGAAGGGGCAGGTCATGGACAAGCTGGGTGATCTGAACAAGTACATTTCTGGGAAGATAAAGCTGGCTTTATTTCACCATGAGTGCTGAAGCCCTGCTCACTTTAAGGGCTCGGTTGTGTTGGCTTGAAGCAGGGGCATGTGGTTCCTAGATGTTAAAAGGGTTCTCACTTGTTAGAACGAATGTCGTGTAATCTGGTCTGTACTATCAGGACTATACTCCTTGTCGAAGCACCACGATAAGGACCAACATTCAGAGTTGGCTGCAGCCACCCCAATCCAAGTTTCTCTCAATAACAGAAAGTTTCTCTACTGCAAGTTTTAGCACGACAATAAAAGAAGGTGTTTGATTACATTATGGATGAATTTTGTATAAGCCCACTTAGGTAGGTGGATGATAAAGACTTACAGATCCATAAAAAAGCACTCTACAAATAAAACTACAATGTGCTCATCAACTACCATTTCTCTCTAATCCAAGCATTAACTACAAACTCAGGCTATTATACCAACTCTGGTATGAGCATACACTTGCCCCAAAAATGGATAGGGAAATCTTTTTGTAGGCATTTCTCAGATCTTGCAGGTAGTACATTAGAATGCCAAACCCTCGTGAGGGTAGGCTTATGGTTACAAATCCTCATGGGAAACCTTTTGTAAAATTTCCAACCAGAATCTGTGTCAAGATAGGCCAGCTTCTTTATCTCCCTTTGCAGGTGGGACGACTCCCTTTTCCGTTGTGCCTATTATCTAGGCGCGGGCCTATGAGGGACCTGAAAAAATATGGAGTCTCCTCCTCCCCACTTTGTGTGGGCCTGTGGCTTGCTTTCATGTCCCCAGCCCTGCCATTCAAACCCAAGCCTCTTAGTTCCTAAAACAGGCTCCTATGTCACGGTACAGCTCTGCCCACAGCACCCCCTTGGAATTTCCCTACTTTCTTCTGAATTCAACCATGCATTTAAAAAATACTTGCTAGGAGCACCTGGATGGCTCAGTCGGTTAAGCGTCCAACTCTTGATTTCGGCTCAGGTCATGATATCATGGGTTTGTGAGATTAAGCCCTGCATTGGGCTCTGCGAGGAACCTGCTTGGGATTCTCTCTCTCTCCCTCTCTCTCTCTGCCCCTCCCCAGCATGTGTGCTCTCTCTCTCTCTGAAAATAAATAAACTTAAAAAAAAAAACAAAAACACTTGCTATATGTTATGCTGTATTTTTCAGGTGTTTTGTATGGTTTGTTCAGTGGTTTTAAAATCACAGATTTCTGGAGAATGAAATTGCCAAGATGATCACTAAAATTCCTTCCAGCGACAGCTATGCTATACACTGCACCGCCCTCCAACTAGAATTCTAAATCCTACCCAGAGTCTGAGAAGACCAGGCCTAGGCAAGAGAGGTTTCGTCACATCTAATCTTCTAGGAGTGTGAGGCTGGCGGAGTATCCTCATCACATTGTCCTACCTGCACTATATTGTCAGGGATCTTCAGAATAGTGAAAGACAGATTTTGTTCTTCAGCTTTCATTCTTTAAGTTTCTTGATGGTGAGAAACCTCATCATTACCAATGTCTTCGAAGGCAAAAGACTCAGTAGCTCTTGGTTTGGTTGTGTTTGTGCTCAGCTGTGGTTTTGAAGCTCCAAATTAATGATCTGTTGAATAATGGAGAGGAGCTCTGGGGAATTCCTGGGTCTAGCAAACCATCTGTTCTCTCCGGGTGTGCTCAAGATAATCTGAGCCCATAAGTCAATGTGCCTTTTTAGATTAAGAACGAGTCAGTACCTAGAATAAAGGAACAAGAGTGGAAAATCAACTTTTTTTTTTTCACTCCTATCTGGGAACATTTAAATGGGGACTTTGACTTGCTCTTCCTTTGCATTTATTTGGGTGCTCCTCCCATGAAAGTAATAAGCATCTCTTCCCTGAGGAAGAGTATGAAAGTGGAAACAAAATTTCAGTAAGTATTTATTGTATATCTTCTATGTCTGTGTTAGGCATGGAAAGAGAAGGCCTCGTAAAATAGGTCAGAAGATCAAAGGAGACTGGCAAATAATGGATGCTCTTGACCTATCTTAGCTAACGGGAGTAGATGTGGTTCAAATCAGGGACCAAGTACCGCCAGTGAATGCACTCTTGCGTGTGTGCAGCATCAGAGAGGAGCCAGGGGAATGCGGTTGGGGGGGGAGAGAGTGGGGGTGCTGCCCAGTTCTCCCAGAAGAATGTCCTGTTGAAAACCTGATGCAATAGTCAAAAGTACCTAAAATCACAAAAACACCTAAAAGTACCTAAAAGCCACAGTTCTATTTATTCTATGACAGAGTAAATAAATCTCGTCTTCATAAGGATAGAAAATAAATACAAAGAAAGATTCTGCATGCCATTTTGTACTTTTAAGTTCTTTTTTTTTAATTACAAAAAACTTTTTTTAGAGACAGAGTGGACGAGTGGGGAAGGGGCAGAGGGAGAGAGAGAGAGATAGAGATAGTGAGCCTCATGCAGGCTCCACGCTCAGTGCAAAGCCTGATGCAGGGCTCAAATCCATGACCCTGGGATCACGACCTGAGCCAAAATCAAGAGTCAGATGCTCAACTGACTGAGCCACCCAGGCACGTACAAGACTCGCAAGTTCTAAATGTAACTCTTCTTCATTTATTTTATCATTTTATATTCTTCTACAGTCCACTCGATTGGTGGGTAGATATAGGCTTCTCGGTTTCCCTCATGCTCTGACACCGTTCACATCTCCCTACCATTTCGACGCCACCATTCCTTCTCCTTAACTCCAGCATCTTTGCTTCCACTGGGTGTTCGAACAATATTAGGAATTACCCCCAAATTTCAAGCACAGGCCTTTCAAATCAAAACTCTCCAGAACACCGTGTATTCTTTCCTAATAAAGGGGTACTTGTGAGTAGGGGTAAGCTGAGATTCAGCAACGTTGGTAGAGTGTGATCTTCAGGAAGGCTGGGGCAGTATCGATCTGGGGCGGTGCTGTATCTCTAGGACTGTAGTTTCCAGTGCCTGGAAAGTAGTGGCCGCTCCACAAATATTTGTTAACTAAATGAACAAATGAGTGAGTGAGTGAAAAAGGAAAGGAGAGCCACGGGAAAGGCTACTGCAGAGAAGTTTATGGGAGTCCCTGCCAGGAGAAATGTCTTCCACACCCCCACACCCCCAAATGGGATCCTTAGAGATAAACCTTTCTTAGGACATTTGGAGGAGACCAGGGAAGTTCTCCCAGGTCCCTGACACCTGAGAATAGCTGGACATAATCGTGGGCCCTCAAAATTATGATCATAAGGAAAGGCAGGGAACTGAAGCTGGTAAGAAGTCAAAAAAGTGTGCAGACGGTTATCAGTGTGCCTCCTTCTGCAAGGTCATCAGCGCCATTGGCCGTCTGGGCAGCAGGACTACCCTCCTCAGGCAAAACAAATTCAAAGTTCACACATTGAACTGTCCTGCTGAATACCACAGAGAGGAAAAGCAACTGACACTACCGTCTCTACTCTGGCAGCTTGGAGAGCCCTTCTGGGGCTGATAGAAGCCACAAGCTCGCAAATAGCTGTGAGCTTCTGTACTTCCCCTTTAAGAGATATTGCCAGCCCTCCCCCTTTCCAAGATCCTAATTAAGTCATAAACTGATTTTAGACAAAATTAATAACCAAGAGGTGTAATTCATAGGCACAAAAACAATAAATATACAAACATAAAAAGAGATAAGCATATGAATCCATATGTTTGTATCCAGACAAACTGAAGTCTTTTCCAGCAGCAGAGTGGGGAGGAAGGGGTGACCTGGGGAAAGGGGACTGGACAGGAAACAAAAGTATGTAATGGAGTAGGAGTTAGGAAACGTGGCACTGAATAAAGCTTGTCAGGTCATAAGATTTGCCTGAGCTGGGCTGTTTGAAATATCCCCATTAACCAAGATAAAGTACCTACAGATGCTCAACCAGTCTCAGCAGTTGATTAGCAGAACATTAAATGTCTTCATTATGGAAAGAGATACTTTCTCATTCAGAAGCAATAATGAGCTATTTCCCCTTGATTCCATTGGGAGGGAGAGTAGGGGACTTCCATAATTTTCTCCATGTTGTTGATGCCATGGTAAAGTTAAAAGTCAGGTGTGAATGGTAAAAATTAAAGAGCAGCCCATCCACCCGCAGTGACCCACCCATGCCATGGCTGAGGTAATTTTTGCACTCAACTCCATAAATTCTCCCATACACTCCTCATTTTACTGCAATCTGACTTATCTTCTCCAGCCTTGTCACTTAAACAATGTTGATATACTAAACTATTTTAAGAACGCCACGACCCTAAAATTTACCAAATACAAAACATCTCCATAGACAAGCTATAAAAGAAAAAAATATTTCTCCCCTCAGTGAATGGCAGAGATTCATACACTAAACTGAGCTAATTCAGGGCTAATGGTCCCCCATTTAATTTGTCAGTGTGCCCTGAGCAAAAATCAGGCAGATCTTCACGAATCTGAGGACTGCAAACCCAACCAAGTGGTAACCCCAGTTACTACTATCACGCTAGATGTGGTATCTTTGCTATCTAAATAGCAGGTTAACACATCTTTAAATATATGTTATGTGGCCATCAATCTGGCCAACGTGTTCTTTTCCATTCTAATCAGGGACAACCAGAAACTGTTCACATTCGTGTAATGGACAACAGTATATGCTTATGGCCCTTCAGGACCAGGGTACTCACTCCCCCAGGAGTGTTAAGAGTATTGACTGCTGATGGCTCCCAGCTGAGTCCCTCCAAGGACCTGCCATTCCCTGAAGGGAGCTGCCACGTAAAAAGTTATGCACTATTCCTTGGGGTCAGCCCGTTTCCAGTGACTGGTTGGTGCAGTAGTATAAGGCTCACCTCATGTACTCTGATTCGGGACATCTTTGATGGGCCATCCTTGTAGGACTGGCAATCTCTCTGTTGCAACTGTATTGTAGTTCAACTGCTCCCTTTACCCAATCCTGCTACCTCCACTCCCTTAATGATGTTGTTCCTGAGACAGACTACTCCCCAGTGAAGCACCTGTATGTGAATCTCTGACTCTGTCTCAGAATCTGCTTCCCATGAAACCCTTTCCATGACAAACCCTGGACCACTTGCATGGCACCTACATGGACTGTTCTCTCTTCAGTGTTTTCCTCTGTGTAGAAAACTCTTTCCCTGTATGGTGGATGCTGTGATCTGTTGCCCAGATCCAACCTGAGAAATGGAAGACTTATTTCCCCAGCCTCTGGGATTGTTTTGCTGGGGAACAGCCCTCTTTTACTCATCCCAAGTCCACCTCCTTCTAGGGGCAGCCTGCAACACCCATGACTGATCCACCTGATGGTATAATGGCCTGGCTCCCTTATTCCTACTTGGAAAAACTCTGAAGAGGCCATTTCAGTTCTAGAGCTCTTATGGGATAGGCTGAGGCCCTTGTTTAGATTGTATCATAGTTCAGCTCCCCCCTCTCCTCAATCCTGTATCTTTCCCCTCCCACAAGCATTCTCTAACAAAAGTCTCATGTGCTAATCCCCATTTTATAGTCTTCTTTTTGGTCAACCCAATCTGCAATGTCCCTCTATTCTGAGGTAACTCTACTTATCCATTAAGAACTCAATTCAGAGGTCCCCACATCTAGAATCTCCCCCACCCATACCAATACCAATATTACCTTCCAGAATGGGATGGTTTTCCTTTGTTACTGTTCCCCAAATATCCTGTATGTGGTTCTATCACCTCCATCATAGAAACTCTCTCTCTCTCTTAATTTATATATGCATGTGGTTTTCTTCTGCACTGGACTGTGTGTTTTTTGTGTTGCCTAGCTGATCATTCCAGGGGCAGAGAAAGGAGCACTAAAGTGTGCCTCAGAAATCTGAATTCCAGTTCCAGTCTCAGCTCTCCTAGTTATTTTCTATGCACCTTTTCCTCTCTCTGTGCCAGCATGCATGACAGTAAAAGGGAACTGGCAGTCTTCATTATTGTTCCCTTACCTGAAGGGTTTAAAATTTATCATTATAGTTGTGGTTGGGAAACTGCAGGCAGGACCCCCTCAGGGCTGGTTAAATATACTCTCTACTTAACAATGTCCACCCTTCCAGCCTTCCTCAGGGTTGACAGGAGAGCTGGCTGCCTGCAACGAGACAGGTGCAGAACACCAGTCTTGGTTCTCAGACCAGGGATATACTGATGTCAGAGTAGGCCATGGATTTGCTGGGGCAGCCCCAGTTTAATTTTTTTAATCCAGATGATTAAATAAGCATATTTAAATACCATTAACACTTGTGTTTTTGTAGCACTTTGCATGTAAACAAATTCCTAAACCACAAAAAGAAATCCTTTTTTTAGACCACACAAGCCTGTTTGGGTTTGGAACAGTTATTATTCTGTATATGCAGTAAATCAAAGTAGCAAATTGGTATTGTGATTTGTAGATTGCCCTTGTTGCATTTTCCCCAGACACCTGGGTAATGAAATTTACTCGCTTAGTTTTTGAGGCTGAGGTTCTGACTTCTTGGAGTGCTCAGCAATGTGAAATCACTTCCTTAAAGCTCAGCTTCAATGATGACATGCAGTGACAACTTATTGAGCCCCTAGTGTGCGTCAGGCTCTATTCTGGCCATTACTTTTATCTCTGTAACGACCCTGTGAAGTACTTCTCCCTTTTGTACAGATGATAAAACTGGTACTTATACTGCTTACTGGTGTGCCAGAGTCAGTTCATATGGACTCTAAGAGCCAACAGTGCGAATCGCTTTCTAATTTTGCATTCAGTGACGACACGTTGGTTGCTTAAAATTGGCCATGGTGGGAGTATTTACACCACAAAAATTGGCTCGTGTTACAAATTAGGGCCTTATTTATTTATTAATTAATTTATTTATGGACTCTGTTGTTCAACATTTACTAGCATACCACTTTGCAGCTAATAACCAGCTTAGCCAAGATTCAAATGCCCGAACCCTTGATCCTTTCCCCTTTGATAGACAAGCCACAGGCTGATATCAGTACCTGGTACTTTCCTAAGGCTCTGAAGCTCTCAGTACGGAAGACCACCCACCTCCTGTCCCTAACCTAATTCTGTTAACTCAAGATAGGAAGCAAAGTTCAGCCAGGGGCTAACCAGAATTCCCTTTATTCTGTTTCAACTCTTGCCAGAAAGGAAAGTCAAATGGTGAAAACTATTAGAGGAAAACCAAAGAGACAAAGACAGTTTGGCTCCTGTTTGTTCAGGGTCCGTGAATAAATGCAAAGGAGGAACTGAATAAACCATTAGTTCCCAAATGCTTTGAGGAGCCCCACTGGAGAGCTCTTTTACTTGGCAGTGAGGAGAAGGACCCCATGGAAGCCTTAATCAACACCATCTAATTAAGGAGATGGAGTTTAATCTCTGGGCCAAGTGTCCATCTGCTTCCCATTTCCAATCATTTAGCACATATTAGGAGTGAACACAACATAGACTCAGAACAACCTCAGCGATGCCTTACATTTCCAAGACAGGAGGAAGACAAAAAACTAACTTCAGAGAAGATAGCAGAATGGGCCAAGTGTCCTGCTAAAATCTAGCATGGACTGGAGTTGGAGACTGAGAAAATTAGCTTTAATAAATAGTTTTGCTTTTAATGACCTTGGACTCTTCACTGGCTAAGATGATCAATCCCGAGGCAATATTTAATAACCATGCATATTCATTTTGCATGTATTTTATAGTCCTTTTCTTTGTATGTTATTTCCAACTTTGGTTTTAAATTGTTAGTTCTTTGAGGCTAGGGGCCATATCTATTAAGTCCTTGTAATAATACGTTGAGCGCTTCTCGCATAATAAATTTGTTCTGATTGAGTTGCCTATACCAGTAACTATATCAAATTTGCAGAAGGACACCCTTTAGGGCCATCCCTCTATTTTTACATGACAAATTGTCCATGGCCCTTCTGCTTTGCTCTTGCTGCTTTGCTTTAAGGTAAGGGACTGGGGATGGTAAGGGTGGAGCAACGTTCTGCTCATGCCCAGTACAAAAACCACCATCTGTCAGCCCTGTGAAATCTGCTGCTCTCTCAGTCAGTAAAGAATGTGTGCAGCCGTTTGCTTAGGAACAATCCAGGTCAAAAGGTTGAGTTCTTGAAAGACACCAGAGGAAGGCTCTCTTTCCAACAAACATAGCAAAGTGTGGTGCAGGGGACGCACTTACCCTTTGGAGACTAACAGTGAGCACGTTAACAACATTAACAACAGCAAAGCATGATTTTGAATGAGTGTTAGTCATTGAGTGGGATAGAAAACAGCTTTATAATCTCTTTATAGGCTGGAGGTGAGTAACAAGCTTGAGTCACGAAACTGGCTTTCACATACTTCCATTTCTAGTTTTGCTTAAGTGGTCTGACTAGTACCTGTAGTATTAAAACCTCTGATGACATTGAGACTATGTCCCATGTTAACGTCCTGCTCTATTAGCTAGCGTGCTATACAAGTCTCTATATTAGCAAATTGTATAGGTAAGGACCCAGAGATTGACAAATTTTGTACTGAGATGATATCTAAGCGATGCACAACTGTTTAAAAGTGGTGCTCTCCTAAATGTAAGAGACTATCATCATCTTTCTTTTTGATAATTTCCAGGGCTTATCTCAGAGCTTAGCGAAGGCCACCAGCAGTTGAAGTAGATGATCTTGCATCTCAAGGTGTCAGACTCAGACTCCATTTCCCTCTCCCTTCGAGAGTGAGGACCTCAGACACCACATTCTTCCTGTGGCATCTCTTGCTTAGATACCAGGTCCACTGCTCCAGTATTGGAAAGAGACCTTGGTTTTCCACCAGGCCTTTTACTCACAGCTGCCTGAGTGAAAGGCTTTGGCCACGATGCAGAAGAATAGGTGGGAGCTGCAAGGAGTGAAGGTAGTCAGAATCTTACAAAATCACAGAGCAGAAATGAGACTGTAACCTGAGTTCGGAGAGGAGAAAGGCACTACAGTATAATGTTAGGCTGGAGATGGAGGGACCTTCATGAGTGGGCACAGAAGGCAATATTCAGTAGAGAATTAAAGACCACTCTAATGACTTCATTTTATTTTTATTTTTGAGACAGGGGGAGGGGCAGAGAGAGAGAGAGAGAGAGAGAGAGAAAATCTCAAGCAGGCTCCAGGCTTTGAGCTGTCGCTGTCAGCCCAGAGCCTGACATGGGGTCTGAACCCACAAATCTGTGAGATCATGACCTGAGGTGAAGTCGGATGCTTAACCCACAGAGCCACCCAGGTGCCCCAATGGCTTCATTTTAATTTGATTACTGCTGTAAAAACCCTATCTCCAAATAAAATCCCATTCTGAGATATGAGGGAGGGGTGGTGGTTAGGACTTCAAAATATGAGTTTGGGGGGTGGGGTGAGGACACAATTCAATTCAGAAATAACAGATGCCATCAATAAAGTCTGCTGGTTTATCCATGGTTCTCCATCCGGATCACGTGCCTTAATCTGTTCACAGAAGGGACAATGGAAAAACATGAGTCAGGCCACTTGGCTCTACTCCCTGTTCTGCCCCAAGTGATCTGGATGTCTCTGGGCAAGTCCCTTCACTTTCAGTCTCTGCTTTGTCCTATAGAAAATCAAGGAATTGGACTAAAGCTCCTGAGGGTCTGACCTGTGGTTCTAAAGAAAACTGCAGGAGAGAGCCAGCATGGTGGCAGCCGGACCACTCAGTGACCTGAGACACACTGGTGTCGGGGAAGCACCGAACCAGCGCTCCTGTCAAATCTCTGGCGCAGAGATTTAACTCCAGTTAACGCCAGGTCAGGGTTAGTGTTTTTGAGTACCAAGGAGCTTTGGTCCAGCTTGCTTGGAATACAAACTATATATTTTCCTTGGCTGCCTTTCCTCTTCTTGTAAGCCAGTGAGAGGATTAATGCGGAGAGGCTTTAGTTCTGATCTTTGAGAGGGCACGGGAAAGTTAAACAAGAGAACTGGATCAATACAGCATTGCTCCTACTCAGAAGGACTTAGAGTCACAGGGCATTACAGCTGGAAGCCTCAACGCCACCGGGATTGAGTGCCTTATTTTATAGCTAGGGGTGCTGAGGCCTAGAGAGAAGTTTAGTTAGTTCATCACTGTCACTCATGCCCCCTAGAGGGAGCACTGGGACTGGGACCCAGCCGCTTGGGTATAACACCCCACTTCTCTGTCTACAAACAAGAGTATATTCTTGTGTCTGTGGAAATTAAGATTTGAAACATCATTTCTGCTTCTTCGGTAAACGACTTTGAGAGTGCCTGTCCTGCTCAAGAATCAACTCTTCTCCCACTTTCCTGAGAGCATCAGCATGGCGGTGATATGAAAGGTAGGGAAACCATGTTGACCAGCCAGACCTTTTCCCCTGGAGATTGGGAGTCAGGATTAGCAATTCTAGTTTGGCCTGGTCTCCCCTTCAACCCTAAAGCTTTGCTGTGGCCATCCTCCACCTGCTGTGTGGGCTAAGTGGTACACAAGGATGGGCTCTGGGGAAGAAGGGATGCAGACGGAGAGAGCACACTCTCTGGTCCCAGGGGCTTCCATATCCCAGTCCAGTCCTCTTGGAGGCTCAGCTGTTTTCGTGTCTCTAGGGGTCTAGAAAACACCTACATCTCAATATGAAGCACCCTCCTCTTTTTACCCCCTGAAATTAGTTTGAATTTGAATATCAATTAGTATTGATAGTGCTCTTACTTGCCACCAACAATTTTAGCTAACGTGGGTACTTACCTTAGGAAAAGTTGAGCACACATTTTGTTTCCATTTAGTTTAATGGCCATGCCATCATAGAGGACCAGGGTACCCTCCAACTCTTTCCAGAAACCAACGTAATAGCTGTCTCCATCCCTCCCATTCAATCGATTGCTTAATCTGGACAGCTTTTCTTTCAAAAGGACTCTCAAATTCATCGCTCTTATCCATAACTGATGCCACTAAATTTAGAACCTTATTTTTTCATGCTGGTCATTGGCAGTAATCTCCCAACTGGTTGTATCGACACTCATCTCTCACTTTCAAATCATTGTCGCTTCAGATGTGGCTCCTGATGCTTGCTTTATGACCCTGCCTAATGTTAAAGTGGCAGGGTCTGAGCTGCCAAGCAGGAGAGTGCTGGGAAGGGGCTAAAATAGTGTATTACTTTTCTCTTGCTATATAATAAATTACTATACATTTAGCAGCTTAAACAATATCTGTTTATAATCTCACAGTTCTGTAGGTCAGAAGTCATTCCAGCTTGCCTGTTCTATACTCAGGGTCTCTGAAAGCCAAAAATCAAGATGTTGGCCAGACTGGGCTCTTACTTGGAGGCTCTGGGAAGAAGCTTGTAAGCCACTGGTGTTGTGGGCAGAATTCAGTGCCTTGCAGCTTTAGGCCTGTGGTCTCTATTTCCTTGCTGGCTGTCAGCTGGAGGTCATTCTGCTCCAAGAGGCCACCCACGTCCCTTCTCACATGGCTCCTCCATTTTCCCAAGCAGCACTGGGGCATTGAGTCCTTTTCATGCTCCGATTACTTGCCCTTCTGCCACTTGCTGGAAAAAATTCTGCTTTTACAGGGCTCATGTGACCAGATTAGGCCCACCTATTCTGATTAGTCTATTTATGTATTTATTTTGAGAGAGAGAGAGAGGAGAGAGAGAGAGAAAGTGTGAGTGGGGAAGAGGCAGAGAGAGAGAGAAAGGGACAGAGAGAATCCCAAGCAGACTCTGCTCTACCAGCACAGAGACTGATGTGGGGCTCAAACTTATAAACTATGAAATTATGACTTGAGCCGAAATCAAGAGTTGGATGCTTAACTGACTGGGCCACCCAGGCGCCCTTTGATCAGCAACCTTAATCACATACGCAGGATCCCTTTTGCCCTACGACATGGCATAATCATGGGAATGGCATCTTATCGTGTTCCCAGGTTCCACCCATACTCAGGTGGAGAAATTTTCCAAGGCCAAGGGTCATTGTGGTCATTCTTCAAATTCTGCCCACCACACACAGGGTCATGGGTAGGATTGCTCACCTAAGCAGTTTGGGAAAGGTCAGAGGTATGAATTAAGACACAGTGCAATGGACGCAAACTTGGTCAGTGACTTGAGTCCAAGGGAGGTCAAGGCAGTAGCAGAGCCCAAATTAGAGACAATATCTGGACTTTTTGTGTTGTGTGTTTGTGGGGTGTGAGAAGCAGTGTGAGGAGGGGGAATAGTGGGGGGGAGATGTGCAATGAGGGGAAGGTGCTGGGAAGTTACTTGGTATTATATAAGCCTTATGAACAAATGACCCAGTGGGTCTAGAAAGAATATTTCTTTTCTTGGGGCAGCCAAAGCTCCAGTGTCACCCTCCTGACCAGATTTTTCAAGCGCTTCCCCATATTCCTCAGTCTGGCATTCAAAGCCTTCCCTTTCCAGGCTCCCACTTACATTCCAGCCTTATTTCTCACACATCCTTCTCCTGCTGGCTTTTCAGTAGAAGTGGTACATAATGAAATTGGTAACATAGTGAAGGATCAATGCCAGCCAATTGTTACCTGAGAGAACTCACAGGTGGTGTTGTTAGGCTGCTGAATTTTCAGTGATGTGGGGTCAATCTCCAGTCTTCAGCACCTCAAAAACAGGCCATGTCCGGGATAGTTCTCAAATAGACACTAATAATAGTTGCTGTCTATGTTTGCCTTGCTGCGTGTACTGATCTTTGCCTCTCCTCTGTTATATCTGGAGTTTTTAGCTTCTCAGATTTGGCTCAGGAGGGACCCTTTCCTGAGCCCTTGCAAATGCTCCCCCTTCCCAACAATTGTAGCAAAACCAATCCAATCGGTGGGGCCCAGTGCAAAAATGAAAATGTGGGGCTCTTGTTCCGAAATGATTAAGAATTTCAAGATGGCGCCTGCCTAGCACTGAAGCGAGCCAGGATGCTTGTATTACTGCACAGGTCGATGCTCAGTAAGCTGTACTCATTGAAGGCCCTCCCATTTCTCCTGGCTCCTGTTTACATTCACAGAGTAGATTCTCAAAAACTGCTGTTGAATGACAACCAAGGATTTCAGATGTGCTGGCATGATATGGAGCTCTTGAAATTCTCTAAATCCATAAACACGGCAGTGAGTTAAATCTTTGGCTTAATGCATGCTATAAAAATGCTAACGGAATGTTGGGCACCTTAAGTAGAAAATGGCAACTCAGTATAGGAAATGTTATCTAGACTTTGAAATATGGAATACTAATGGGCCTAATGAACATGGAAGCAGCAAATAGTAGGGAAGGTGCGGGACCCCTTTTTAGATCTGCAATACTTCCTTAGGGAGGAGAGCAGAGTGAAAAAGTGAAAAAATAAATACCACCTAGCAAACATTAGGGCTTCTAGGCTTTGGACACCTGCTTTCTCCAAGGTCATCAAAGGCATTCTCAAAAGCACCTTGGAGGAGGGCTGGTATGGTGGGGCTGGGATGCAGCAGGACAGGGGTGGGACCGACTACTGGCTTTAAAACAACAGCTCTCTAATGAGCTAAAACAATTAGCAAGGCTGCATTCTGCCTTACGGGCCTGACAGGCCAGTAAGAGTTATGAAATGGCCGCTGGCAGATGAATGGGGATTGCCTCCACCATCTGTCTTGCAAATGATCCTGTAGGTACAGCTATTATTTCAGTCAGACACTGGCAGGCGGGCAATTGTTCACAGCCTCTGTGAAGAATAGCGGCTGTCAAGGGTTTGGTGAGTGTTACGACTTCCCACAGACCTATTTTCAGCTGGTGTGAGATATTAAAACATGGAGGGGACAGAGGACATGGGGCCAGTGTCTGACCAGGAATTTTAGTGGGCTTCCCCCTCACCTGGGCCACTCTGCCCTTCTCCCAGTATTTCTCCCTTTTGATCCTCCCTGCTCCCCTTACCCTACACCTCTTCTCCCTGCTCGTTTTTCTTCCTTTCTCTTTTTGCCTCTTCCTCTCACAAAACTACACAAGTGTCTGGGGAGAAAGGTTACTGTTGCCTCCAGGAGGCCTGGCACGAAGGGATGGGGGTGTTGGAGGTAGAATGTGCCAAGGACGCAAGTCAAACCACACTGCACATACACCCAGAGGCCAGCTCTGGAATCGCTGGTGATACTACCCCAGGGAAGGGGGGGGATGCAAAGAGGAGCTTAACAACATAGAGCAAAAAAACCAATGAAAGACACAGAGCATTAAATATTGTGTCAATCCTGGCTAATAAGGTGGCCAGAAGATAAGAAAAACCAGTTAGAAGACACAGAGTCTCATCAAAATCCCCCAAAGGTAGGTGTGATCTTGAGCACACTCCATAGCTTCCTGTAATTTGATGATTTCATTTATCAGCATTTTAATTTTCATCCCTTTATGGACCAATTTGAGTGACACGATTCAGCCCACACAGAGTTTGACATGACAGATGGATTCGAAGCCCCCCACACTGCACTCACCTCCACATTCCAAAGCACCGTCCTGAACAGACAGAGTTGAACAGCACCCTGCTGTCCAACCTCCCCTCTGGAGCAGGAGAGGTCTTTGAAAGGATAGTACCTTGAGCGTCAAGTTCAAGGGCAGAATCCAATGACTGCTTAGTAACCCTGGTAAATATGGCAAGAATCCCAGCATTCACTGTTTTCCCCTCTCCGACCTCGCTTACATGCTTACATTCTTCCTCTTCAGCTTCTCCTCTCTCTCCTCCCCCAACTCTCCACCCACTGGCTCCATCACAAGCAAGGCTTAAAAACAAAACAACAAAACCCTTCCGGGCTGCTTCAGCTGCAGGAGGTGTCTTACATTAACATCGCTGTATCTCATTAGACAATGTAACCTAAGTTTCCTCACTTTGTGCCAGGAAGAGAATCTGAGGACTGTATATCAAGTATTATTGAAATGTCTGTTTCACTCACAGTCAATCACCTGAAAGTGTTCTCTACTGGGATTTTGGTAGCATAAAAAGTTGGCGATCCGTTTTTATTTTGTGTTGAGATTTAAGCTCAAACCTGTTCCTAAGAGGGTGCAGAGTGTCTAGTGGCTTCCTGACTAATGCCCTACCATTAGAGTGACCATGTGGTTTATCATGAATCTGGGTGCTTTTGAATGAAAAGAGTCCCTATTCATGATTACAACAGGACAACAGCTGTAAACGTGGCTGTCCTGCGCAAGCCTGGGTGCACAGTCCCCCCATGGAAAGGCCGAATAGGAGGAGAAGCATTTCGCTGAGATTAAAGATGATTACCTCTTCTTCTTGTTTTTAATGTTTATTTGTTTCTGAGAGACAGAGAGAGAGAGACAGAGAGGGCGGGCGGAGAGAGGGGGAAACACAGAATCTGAAGCAGACTCCAGACTCTGAGCTGTCAGCACAGAGCCCGATATGGGGCTCAAACCCATGAACAGTTAGATCATGACCTGAGCTGAAGTTGGATGCTTAACCAACTAAGCCACCCAGGCGCCCCAACCTCTTCTGAGTGCCTAGAACCCTAGCTGAACTTGTCAGCCATTTCGCATCTAGTGTATCCCATCTTGAAATTTTATTCTCCTCATGTGACTCTGTCTTTGAGGTTGGGGTCTAGATTCCTCTTTCCATTTCCCCAGGAGAGATCCAGAGTCTTCAGTAAATGCTTGTTGATTACAACTAGGTTGGGTTTGAGAGGAGCTATTGGCTATCCCTGGTTTCAGTGGGACATGCCTATCCTCCATGTTGGGGGAGATCTGTCCTGAGAGCTTAAACACCTCACCTTGGGGGTTAAGGGCTTTGTTGGTTTCCTGTTGCTTCTGTAACAAATTAGCACAAACTCAGTGGCTTGCACCAACACAAATTTATTATTTTACAGTTCTAGATGTCAGAAGTCCTCAAATCAAGGTGTTAGCAATACTGTGTTCCTTCTGGAAGCTCTAAGGCAGAATCTGTTTCCCTGCCTTTTCTAGCTTCTAGGGGCCCTCTGCATCACTGGATTTGTGGTCCCTTCTTCCACCTTCAAGGCCAGTAGTTTAGCATCTTCTAGTCTCTCTCTCTCTCTGCTTTCCTCATCACATAGTTTTTTCTGACTCTAACCCACCTGCCTCTTTCTTATAAGGACCCTTACGATTACATTGGGCTCATTGGATAATCCAGGATAATCTCCCCATCAGGATAGTCCTGATTCTAGCCAAGTAGGAAATTAATCATTTGCCAGAAGTAAAGGATTTTGCCAAAAGAGACTTGGGAGAGTGACAAAGGTCTGGGAGCGGATGCTGTGCCAAGATGCCTGAGATGATGTCAGGCAGGGTTCAGGTGGAGAAAGAAACCATGCCAGTTATTGGAACAGGGAGAATTTAACATAGATCATTGTTAATTAGTAAAAAGGAGTTAACTGCCAAGGGATACAGAAGCAGCAGGTGCAATGTTGAAGGTCCAACTCCAGATCCACAAGGCAGGAGGTGGGGAGAAAGGGGGAATTTGGAATTGAGACACAATAAATCCATAATGGCATAGATGAACAAAAGGGTTGCCCAATACAGTAGATAAAGATTTTATAGTTTAGAAAATCATCATCCCTTCTTTCCTTTCCAGATTCAGAATTCCATAGAAAAGGAGAGTACTGACGGGTTCAAGAAAACATTACCAAAGTTGGATGGGGCAGTGGGAGTCCCACCAATATCAAATGTAAAACAGGCAAAGAAAAGGCAGCATTTGTTTACTGTATTTGTTGGTTTTTTTTTGCTTGGGGGAACTTCAGTGGCTCCTGACAACTGCTTTCTGATTTCTAGAGGCTGGAGAAACTTTCTGTAATTCAGCTGCTCTAATGGGGATAACTAGGAGGCAGCGATCTGAGTGGTAGACTCTGTACAGAGTGGTTGGGGAGGCTGGTGGCTGCAGAGTGTGGCCCTGGGGGGCTCAGTGGGAGGGAACACAGCCATTTGAACCTTCATCCATGTGGACGACTTGCCTACAGAAATGTGGTCTGTTTATACTCCCATTTGATAGTATTTGATTATGGGATGTCATCAGCTTTTGAATGCCACCTTTTTAAAAATTTGCATTTTTCTATGAGGCTAACCAGCTTTTCATATATTTAGTTCCTTGGATGTTTTTTTTCTTCTGTGAACTCCCTTTGGAGTCCTGCATGGGAACTTTAACTGGAGCAAAGGTTCATTTATGTAATAAGAGTGTACTAAGTGCCTAGTAAATCATAGGTCTTCAGGCAATGGGGTAAACAAAATAGACATGGTCCATGTGGGCCAGACAGTAAAGAAGAAAATGTGTCTGAGTACACATTTGGTGGGTTCTTCTTTAGATGCAGTGGTTAGGGAAGATCTTTCTGAGGAGACATGTAAGTGGAGACTTGATAGACAAGAAATGATGGGCCACATGAGGTGTTAGGGAAGGAAGTGTTGTTCTTGGCCTCACAGACAGCAAGGTGAAGGTTTTCAGGCACACGAGGCCCTGGCATGCTGGAGAATGGGAAGATACCCAAGCTGGTTAAAGCACAGTGAGGAATGAGGTGGGTTTATGTTCAGTCCCAACTGAATTCAGGGGCAGACCTGGGCACTATATTCAAGGCTTTCTTTTCTTAGGTTAAAAACCCTACAATGAAACTTTAGGCCAATGTCTTTTGTGGGCATGCTTGTAGAATTAGACTTGTCGGGACTTACAGAAGCCCTCATCTGTTGCTAAGCAGGACTACTATGGATCATTCTTCAGAAAGAAGGACAGGTTTGAATAGCTTTGGAAATAGAGTGAGTGCTTTCCCCTAATTGCCCCCTCCTGTCGTTCATGCTTTTGTTAGAGTTAACGGCTATCCCTCATGCTGCCACAGGAACTTTCTTTTGCCCTTCATCCGTCCTCCCTCCACATCAGGGAGGAGAAACTGAATAAGGGGGAACACAGAATGAGGACCCAGCGGGTGGACTATGGTGCACATCCCCTTCCTCCTGTGGCTCCTCGATCTCTTTCATCCAACATTGCTGGTGAGTAGGATGAGCCTGAGGGCTATCTTGTGAGTGTGTGTGTGTGTGTGTGTGTGTGTGTGTGTGTGGTGGCTCACCCACCATGGAGAATGTGGTGGAGTCCAGAGGAACACCAGCTTGAGTAGGTGGCTTAGACCAGCTCAGCATTAGGCTTGGGGAGAGATAGTTAGGCTTTCTTCCAGGTCTTTCTCTTGCTGTTGCCCAGCTGAGGCACCCCCAGAGGGGAGTACAGAGCTGGCTTCCAGGCTTTCTTTAGTCAGGATAATCATGCTGCTCCCAGGGAGAGGAGCTGAGCAGTGAGTCTTCCCTGTGTCTGAAAGAATGTCCTCAGATTGCATCCTTTGATAAGATCAGTAACCTGTCTTTCTGGAGTAACTAATTATCATTCCTTTCATGTTTATTCAGTGAATTCCCAAGACCTTGGCCATTTTTGTGGTGCTCCATGTTTATCTTATGTTAGGACAACCACACACAGTATGGGCCTGAATGTGTCTCCGTCCAGGGGGAGTATGTCTGACTTCCCCGACTAGTTGCTGAAATTTTATTTTGTTTGTTGTCAACAAAAGACTTCCCAGGTGGAAGGAGAACAGGTGTCTTCATCAGGACGTCAGAACTCTCAAGAGTTACCCCGGGTCCTGGGGTGAGCTGCGTCCAGGCCAACCTATCCAGCACAGTGTTCTCCCTCCACCCCTGGAATGCCCTGAGTCTTTCCCCTTGGGGGTTGCCTTTAAGCCCAGGTGTCCCTTACCCTGAGCAGCCTGGGACTATCTCCTACTATGGTCTTTGTTCTACTTCTCATGATAGCAAGTGGCATCAAACTCTCTGTGGGGGATTCTTTTCCTTGGGAGAGGAGGAAGAGGGGATGGCAGTGCCATCTGACATCATCACGTAGGGTCAGACCCATAGGGGGAGAGGGGGAGGTAGATAAAGGAATCCCTTAGGTGTTGGGTGGGGACTTGCAGACCAGTGTGTTAGGGAGTGACCTAACCTCCTTAGCACTTTGTATTTCAAAGAGTTCCTTTACATAGCACACATCACTCACCAGGACTGTGAGGCAGGCAGGATGTAGATTATTTTCCTTTGAAACATGAAGAATCAGATACAGAAAGATTATGTAGTTTGCCTGAGGACGAAAAGCTAATGACAAAGCCAGGAAGCTCTCTGCTAGGAAGGATTCTAGTTAATTTACTTTTAAAAAAGTAACTTGCATGGCTTGCAATTTGCTAAAAAAAACCACACACACAAAAAAAGCCAAAAAAAACCCCAACTCCCCCCCCCCCCCAAAACCCAACAACACCTAGTGCAATTTTTACAGGAGTAGAGGTTGGGGTTTGGTTGGGGTACATCCACTGTTGAAACTAACCAGGTCCTTCTTACGTGGACAGTCGTTTACAAATGACCTATTTCCCGAATAGTCTTGGATTTACTTGGACATCATAATTAACAGCACTGTGACAACTATGGGAGAACAGTATGCTGACATCAGTTTTTCTGGGTCCTTCTTTCCTTCTTTTAGCTGAATGCCTAAAGATGCTTCCAGAAAAGGCATGCTATCACTGGTTTACACTGAGATATGAATTCCTTCCTTTTCTCTCAGGGCTATTTTCACACTAGGCCCAGATTCCATTTGTGGAGTAAATGGTTCTAAGTTACTCTCAATCTAAGTCATCTAGGAATAGTCTCTGTTTGAGTAGCATCATCCTTGGAGTCACAGCAATACACCTGCAGATCTTGGACTTCTTTTTTGAAAAGGAGCATGAATTACTACCCAAAGGACAGGTCTCATATTCTCCCAGGCCATAAAACTGTTCATGTCCATTCCTGTAGGTGATGGCACAGACCCTAGGGCCAGTTTGTCTCACTCTTCTCTCTTGTGAATTTAGTCTTTTTGGAAATTTCCTCCAGAAAATGACCCCCACTGGGTTGCATTTGGGCCAGGAGCCTCAGCTGGATATGTGAAATGTCAAGGGTTCTATGTCTACGGATCATAAAAATGGCAAAAGAGACCTGGAAAATGTCTGCTCACATGCCCTGGGCCAACATGGATTTAAGGAAAACACATCCATTCTTCCGGCCATCAGCGCAGCCTGGAAGCCATCACAAGCCTGTAAGTTTTACTACTTTATTTTGGATCCATCACGGAGAAGAAGCCTGCTGCTAAGCTGACTGGCACACATGGAGCCCTTATGTGCCAGGTACGGGGCTAAAATTACTTTTGTGATTTCGTTTAATCCTTATAATAACCTGTGAAGTAGACAATAACTCCCATTTTAAAGCTAAAAAAACAGGCACAGAGAGGGTCGGTGTGTTGCCTGAGACCAACCAGGACTGGAGCTTCTGGGACCATTTATTAACCACAGTGCAATGCTGCCTCCAGTAAGTCATCACAAGAGGGCACCCTGCCCATGTCCACTCCAGTACAAGATGTGTTTTATTTTTCCTCCCGGGGGTGTGCGGTGGGTATGATTCATACATTCTTTTTTCCCTGTTTCTGTCAAATGCTGAGGCTCCTTCAATACTGGAAAGCTTCAGACCAATCTATATGTGCCTACTTGTATTGGCCACTATAATTTGGAACAGGCTCCAGGTTCCGTGCTCTCAGCACAGAGCCCTGTGCGGGGCTTGAACCCATGAACTGTGAGCTGAAGTCTGACGCTTAACTGAGCAGTCAGGTACCCCTATAATTCCAGGTCTAAAACACTGCCCAAAGGAAGCTACTGTGGTATGAGTAAAAAGTATGTTCAATAGTAGGAACCAGATTTTCCTTCCTAGGGTAGTAAAAGAGAGGATTCATTTTAAGGAAAACTAACAGGAAGCTTCAGGTTTTAATCACCAAGAATGTGGTGTTACAATTACACAGAGCATTTGGTGCTCATGGTCAGAGTATGTAACGGGAATTTTCTTTAGAAATTGTGAATCATCCAAGCCGTGTTTTAGATCTCTGGATAAAGCTACGAATTTATGGGGTCCGTTTTCTTTTTTCTATGTCATCTGACAGTGAGTGGCAAAGAAATTGGGATACAATATCATAGGACAAAGGTTCATATCTAATGTTGACAAGGGACACCAGGGACTTGCAGGATTGGTGATTCCTGACACATCTAAATATGGATGTGTGATGGGGCCAGGCTCCATTTAAATAGCCATCCTCGGGGGGCGCCTGGGTGGCGCAGTCGGTTGGGCGTCCGACTTCAGCCAGGTCACGATCTCGCGGTCCGTGAGTTCCAGCCCCGCGTCGGGCTCTGGGCTGATGGCTCAGAGCCTGGAGCCTGTTTCCGATTCTGTGTCTCCCTCTCTCTCTGCCCCTCCCCCGTTCATGCTCTATCTCTGTCTGTCCCAAAAATAAATAAACGTTGAAAAAAAAAAATTAAAAAAAAAAAATAGCCATCCTCGGGCTGGTTGAACACACAAAGACAAGGAGAAAAAAACCCAAACATGTGTTCTATTAAAAAAAAAAAAAAGCCTTCACTCCACCTGAGAATCACTGGCATATAATATGTCTAAAAGACAAAATGCGAGAGCAGTGGCAATACACAGCAGCAGCCAACTCAGAATCCCTTAGTTCTGTCCACTGGTTCCCGTGGAACCGAGGGAGGTAGGACAGTGTTGCCTCACCAGCCTACATCCAGCGGTGGCATGTGCCACTGAGGCAGCCCTCCTGAAGACCATGACTCATCAGCAGAAGGAAGAAAATATGGCACAAAACTTCAGGGCTGGGAAGTGAAAACGTGACTCAGGAAATCCTGAGGCTCCAGACGAGGCTCCAGGGAGAAAATATAATGGGAGTCAAGGCAGGAGGTTACATTATAGCAGTAATTGAGCTGAAATGCATAGTACATTTAATTTCCTTGACAGCTTTAATTTGCTGGTTTAAACCCATTAAGCATCTGGGGAAGCCAGGTGCCGTCATCCGAAGCCTTCTGAGGTAGTTTCGCTTTTCTTTGCAAAACACAAGATGGCCAGGGACACCAAGAGGGCAAGTTTGGGAGTAAAATGTGTGCATTTTTAGTGGCTTCCCAGGTGACAGTGAGGCAGCCCGGGGGGGGGGGGGGAGACTGCCCTAAGCCACCGTGAGCCAGCACTTTACGGCAGAGGAATAGTTAGCTGAAGCAGGATTTAAAAAGGGACAGCAAGGTGAAGGGCATGGAAGGGAGAGAGGTTGGTAGGAGGTAAAAATGAAGCCGAATTTTTGTGTCAGGCTGGCTCTGGCTATGCCAAATCACTTTGTATGGTAATTCCTGGATGTTCAAAAAGAAAATCAAAGGAAAATCTATAGTTTGCCCCATCTTGTTACAATAGGGCTGTTAGTACATTCACATTTATAGAATAAGTGAGATCTGTCTTGTGGGGGGTGGGGCAGAGATCTGGTCTTTTTCCATGTCTCTTAAGTCTTTACATCTCATACACTGACAATGGCCCACCTGAGGCATTTTCTGGTTTTGTTGACCCGGGAAATACTAGCACCTACCTCACCAGTCCAGAAGGGCAAGAAAGTGGGGTGATTTCAGGGGCACGTAGGAGCACAGCCTCTTTTCTTGCTGTCAGTTGTGAGCATGCATATGTGGAATGTGCAAACGTACATCAAGGTACCACCCAGGCCCACCTCTGCCAGGCACCCAGAATGGATATCAACAGAAATAACACTCAAACATTTGCATCTCTGTTTGAAATTTATTTTTGGTATTTTTTTCCCCCCACTCTTCTTCTCTCTGCCTCCCTCACTCCCCGCCCTCAATCTGCTTCTTTAGGCAGATGATGATCATGATGGGTCAATAGTTTTTCCTAAGCATGTCCTCACTCACAGTCAGCGGGAGGGCACCATTAGATTTATCTTTTTAGTATTATTTTTTAGATTAAAAAACGCTTACCATATTCATCCTCCCCTCAAATTGAGAATTAATGGTGGTGGAATTGCCAGCAAATACAAATTATATTAAGAAAAAAGATCACTATTGCAAAGCAATGGGCTTATAATGAGTTTGCAAGAATTGGGGCCTTTAACTACATAATTAAGGCTGCTTTCCTCATCCAGCCAAGCCATCTCTCTGTCCTGTCCTCTCTGAAAAGTAGAGACTGCAGTCTTGCCCTTCCATCCAGGAAACACTTCAAAGTCCTGCCTGCTTTAGCACGAGTCCATGCCAACCCAGAGGGCTGCTCTGTACAGCGTCACCCAAGTCACTTCCCTTGAAAACAAGTGGGTGATGCGGTATTTATTTCTGTAAGAGTAAATCGACATAATTGGATCAAGTCTTCTTTCCAATTTAACAGGGCATGAAACTAGTCTGCTGAATGAGGGCCCAGGCTGTAAATGAGTATCTGAGTTGAGAACATCACCAGGATCAGCAGAAAGGTAATTGTTCATTGGCTTAATTCCTTTGCCCGTGAGAAGAAAAAAAAA
Organism: Lynx canadensis; assembly: GCF_007474595.2. Classification (NCBI taxonomy): domain Eukaryota; kingdom Metazoa; phylum Chordata; class Mammalia; order Carnivora; family Felidae; genus Lynx; species Lynx canadensis. The sequence goes on from NC_044308.2 coordinate 74,854,225, forward strand.
AAAAGACTCTTGCTGGATAGAGCTAATGGTCTAAAGTAAGGTTAGCTCTTTTGACTTTTACACATTTCAGGTTTTACCTTTAGAACATATATAAGGAAACGCTACCATTATGCTAGAGCTAGAATTAGAATTAGCCTTCCGTAGGCCCACAGGATCTTCCCCACAGCATAGAATACATGATGATGCCTGCCTATTTGGTTGTGTTTTATAGATTTGACAAATAATTGAGAAAAACAAACTTTCATCACAGAGTTAAAATATTTAATGACAAAATGAGAGCTTACTGTAATCGTGAATCACAGAGCAGGTGTTATTTGTCTCTGAAAGAAACAAAAATTATATTTGACATCCTAGAGAAACTTCTGAAGAATTAATAACTGCACAACAGACAGCCGCGGTGTTACGATTCTAAAAACTGAAAAGCAAAACCTATCTTTATTATCCCTTATTTAGGGCATTCTGTAAATATTTTTACATAAATTCACAACCTTTGTTAGCCACAAAAGTATTAAGACAGATTTCACTGTAATTTTAAGTCTAACACAATCTTTCATTTTTTCAGAGCTTAAAAAAAGTTCACTACTGATCTTGTTACATTTTACAAATACATTCTTTAATATGAAACATTAACCTGAACAACTGGATGCATCCTGCATACAGATATCTAATACTAGTGAAGAAAATTACAGCTATGTTCCAGGAAGAAGCAGTAATACTGGGGAGCTTTTCTTTATGTGTTGTCAGTACAATTGAAGAACTCCTTCACAGAAAGTGTCCCAAAATGGAGTGCAGAAATGAAACAAACGGTCTTCTAGCAGCTCAACCCAACAAATTGGTCCCAAACAATGTGACGAATTAGCAATTTTCTCTAGGCTAGACTGTATTAATATTTTGTATTGCAGCACCTTCTACAAGAGGATAGCGAAGCACTTCACATGTGTCATCACAGGGCAGCTCTGACAGAGGTCAGGAGGTAGAGGAAAGACAGGGGATTGTGGTCCCGGCCTCTCGTAAGGTGGAGGCCTAGGTAGGGCTTTGACCCAGGGAGGTCAAGGGCATGGCCACGGCCTGGAAGCAAATCAATAGGGGAAGCTAATAAAGACCCAGATAGGCGTTCCAATCCAAGCTATTTCCGGCAAGGCTGAAGTCTAAAAGGATAAACAGGGAGTGAAGCTGGAGGGCGCGATGTGGAATACCTACATTTAGGAAGAGTGGCTATCATAATTCTACCGGGGAGGAAGAATCTCAGATTTCACAGTATGCTTATGACCTCATCCTCTGCTCCTTTAGAAGCAGCTCTGCAAACACTCTTGTTAGATACTTGGCAACAAATTTATTTTTGAGTTTGGCCAATTGTCAGGAGGTTTTAGATTTACCCTTTCAATTATTTATACCAACTAGCTAGCTAGAATCCAACTCTGGAAGATGAATAGATCTGTGTGTATGTGTGTTTCCTGAGCTGAGGTCTGCAAACAAAACCTGTTTGGAGTGATTCGTTGGGCTTTTCTTAGAAATTATAAATGGTGCTCATCAGATAGAAAGTTCCTGGCTTCTTTGAACTTTTTAGACACTGGAAGAAAAGCACAAAACTTGTACTAAACTTATGTAGTTTACCATATTAATTTTACAGAGAATTTTCTTGAACTGGATCATCTTCCTAAGAGGATTCAGAAATTTGTGTCTGGCAAATCCCATCTCCCTTTTGACACATACAGTCTAAGATAAATTTTTTTGCCCCCAAAGCCCAACTTTGTCTCCCAGGATTGCTTTATCAGGAGAACTTAAGCTATTTAAATCAGCATAAATAATTCCAAAGTCATCTTCTGCTGCTGTGTAAGAGGCTACAATATACATAGACTCAATCGGCTCAATGGGTAGAAAGGAACAGAAAGGGATCCTGAAGATTCAGGCAGCTTAAAAATCAATGCCCTTGCAGTGGGAGGCTGGGACTGTGTCTGGGGTGTGCTTGCTTCCTTGTTTCATGAAGACAAAACACAACTTTTATATTTAACATTAAACCCTTAAAGAAACAAAACTCCCAGACTCTAAACCCAGCACTCCCTGGAGTAATACAAAATCAGGAGGTGTGTGAACCAACTTTATTCAATCTGACTGCAGTGTAAAGCCTTCATGATCATGTTTTATGTCAGACCAGGCAAGTTGCAATTGCCATGAAATACAATTTGTCAAGACACCCACACTTTAAATTACATTAAATAAATAGATAGCAATAACAACATCAAAACCTCCAAAAATCAGATACCATGAAACCGAAGGCCATTTCCCAAGGATATTGTAAGGGTGTTTCTAAAATTGGCATGACTTTGTAAAAAGAAAAGAGATTTTAAATGTAGTATCTTTTCACGTTATCATTTACACGGACCTTTATCCGGACAAATCAATTCTTGATAAAAATCCAAGCTCTTTTCAATACTGGCTGCCGTAATTTGGGACAATGACAAAAGAAAGAGACATCTATGAATGTACAGAAGTTTTTAAATAGGGTTTTCCTTAGGCCTTTAATGCCAAATTTTTACCCTTCATAGGATAATTGCAAATAATCAGCCTGGAAACAAGTACTAGAAATACCTAAACTGTAGCTCAGAAAGTAGATTTCTGTCATTCTGATTTGTTTTTTTTTGAGTGCTGGTGATGGCTCATGCAAGAAATTACTACATAAAAAGCAAAATCTAAGACTGCTGTTTCCCCCGATAAATCCAAATGTTTCCCATAATACAGACTTCTGTTTCAAGATATAGAATCTTAACCTTCAAATTTAAGAGCGGCTAGGAGACGGAGAGACCAATCACTGCTTGACTCTGATTTCCATCTAGGAACAATAATATCTCATGTTACCCTATTGAAAGGTCTTCTGGCTTAATATCACAATTTTTTTTCAAGTAAGCTCTACACCTAATGTGGGGCTTGAACTCATGACCCTGAGATCAAGAGTTGCACGCTCTACCAACTGAGCCAGCCAGGCACACCTCTCTGCCTTAATATCAAGAAAAAAAGAATACATGTTGTCAGTTTAGACCCAACTCTGGATATCATTTGGTCCTAATTTTATATTCAAACTACCAAAAAAAAAAAACCCACCTTAAAACAAAAAAAGAGAAACACACCTAAAGACATAAATACACACAGTGGAGAAAAACAAAAACCAAATGAAGCTGATGCCTGCTGCAGCCTTTCTTAGCACAATCATTAGTGAAATGTATCAACACAACATCTATTCTTTCATATTAACATCTGAAAAGGCAAAGCAAAAAAACCTAAGTCCATATATATTGGAAAAAAAGAAGCAAGCAGAGGTCCGGAATTCTTGTAAAAACCGCTGAGCTCTTCCATTTCTCTTAAGAGGGTCATCACCCAGATAGGCAGCTTCTCAACATTTGTGCTTCATGGCGAGCTACGGAGAGACAGGGGTGGCAGAGTAAGGCATTGTTAGGCATTTGTGCTGTTCCCTCCCCAAATCCATGCTGAGAGACAGTACCGAGGTTTCACTTGCTGTGGCAGATCACCTTACTATGCACAGTGACGTCTAGTAAATGTGCAACATTTTCTCAAATAGTCCACCGGGCATTGTGTTTGGGACGCCTCCTTAACAGTAGTTCCATTGGTGTATGTGTCCTGGTGGGAGAGCATGCTATGTGGCTTTCCTGCATTCCACCGGAGTAAATGGAATAGCCAGTGCACAGGCAGAGTGAGTGACCTACCGAGGAGGAGTGGGGGGGAGGAACCGAGGCCTTTGTGCTCCCACATTACTAGTTATCCAGGAAAACCAACACTCCTCAAATGTACGTATGGACTGATACCTCAAAGAGTATTAAAAATCAACTGTAGAGGAACAGTTTGCATTAATCCACTCAGTATCTAGCCTGGACATTTAACCAAGTTGAAAGCACTTGACCAGGAAGCAGTGTTACTGACTAGGGCTGAACAATACACCAAACCCAGACCTTCATTTGCTACTCCCACTGGTATTTGACATTTGATCTTAGCCAAAAGGCTGAGAAGCGATAGCCTACTAGTATTTGAGAAATGTGGCTTGCTGAAATGTTAGACCTTTATAAATGGGAACACCAATACTACTGTATCATTCAGTAGCTTCCCAAGCTCAGCTAGAACCCGTGATGATATACTTAAGGAAATATAGGCAGATACAGAACATAAAGTTAAATCTGACTTTGCTTTTCTTTGATCCTTTCCAAGGAGCCCATAAACTGACATGAACCAGAAGGCAGAGCTGAGCCTGAACTGTAATTCCGCATGTGTCCAGAATCTTGTATTAGGGATTAATCCCTGGGGTTGCGACTGGAAGTAGAGGACAGGGTTTGTCTTTGAGCAAACAGCAGGTGATTCTTTGGCAGGCAAGAACTTTGTAGAAAGCCATATCATCTGCATCATGACCAGGTTCTCGGTCCTTGAAGAATTAGCAGGGGGATTTGCCTGATTCCACACAGCAGTGCTATCCATCAATCTGAACGGTGTCAATGACCCGTTTCTCCGGTGTGACCCAGGGCAGCATGAGTCTCTCCTTCCCTTTCTTTGATGTCTCCAACAACGAGGAGGGTTGGATGTCTCCGACCCTGGGGCTGCCACTTCTGGTCACCTGCAGATGCAGCGGACATTTCCCTTGCAGCAGGTGTACCGGACCACGTTAGCATGTGATGCAGAAGGGACCTGTGGACCCAGGCCTTCTTGCTGCTAAATTCACCTCAGCTGGAAGACCTCCTTGTGCCTCTCTGCCTGGTGATGCCAGTCTCCACAGAGGCCCCCATGGACCTTCTGCAGTGCAGACACCGAGTCTGTCACTGTCAGATGGTATTTGTGAGTGTGGGGCCGCCGCGGTGCTAAGTGCTGTGGGTTTTTGCCAAGAAGGGTGGAGGTGGCTAATAACTCCTGAACCTGAAGAGTTTATAGTCCCGTGGCTCTCCTCCGGATCTGTTCCACTGCCCCACCACGCTCCGCCCCTCCGGGGTACGGATTCCGCTTCTTGCTCCGTCTCTAGTTTTAATACATTATTTAGCAACGTGGACCATTCAAATCAACCAGAGTTGTTAAGTGTTGTGCATAATGAATACCAAACATAAATATTTGATCAGTGCTGCTGTCCTGTTATTCACTGAGCTGTTAACCTTCAGCTAATAGGCTTGTGCCAATTCACCCCCAGTCATCAATCTTCAGCAACAACTGTACGGCCGTTTGCACCAGGCCCTGGTGACTACTAGGGCATCTGGGATGGCGCTAAAGGGAGCCCCACCCAGGTGAGGCCGTGGCCAACACAGCATTGTAGAAATATGGCTGGATTGGATATTTGACTATTTGCAGTGTCTTTGCAGAAAGTGGCACCATTTCCGTGTTTTTTTTTTTTTTTTTCCATTGTTTTTTAAAATTCTCTGGGAGTTAGAAGTTTTGGAACATGGAAGGCAGGGTGCTGTTGCTTCTCTGCTACAAGTCTGCTGAATGACCTTGAGCCCTAAAGTCACAGCTGCTCTATACCTCAGTCTCCTTATGTTTAGAAATATCATCTCCAACTCAAATGCTTATGGGTCAGTTTAGATAGTAGAGTTCCTACAGAAGATGAGCTTACAATTTCCTTTTGGTGTATTTTGTTTTCTTAATATCCCACAGAAATCTTTCTCTTTCACAGCTGTGTAGATTACTCCATCTAAATAATAAAAATAAATTATTTGCACTTGGTTGGAGGGGATTTTAAGAGGCCTCCTGAGGTTGCTTCTGGTTCAGGGGCCCAAAGGGACCAGGTGACTGTAGCAGGGATAGAGGCAGCCAGTCCCTGCCAGTGAGAGAAGTACCTCTTACCGCTTGTTCCCTCCCTCACCCCCAACACGAGCTTGTACAAAACAGGGCAGATCACTGTTCCTTTCTGTAGACGTGTCATCTAAGGATGCCTAGGTGCGGGTGCTGCTCTTGCCTGCTGACTCGCTGCCTGTGGCGGGTGTCACAGCATGGCACGCACTGCAATGTTGTGCTTTTTGGGGCAGGGGAAAGTGAGCAGGCCTGCTCTGTGGTTGAGACCGTGCCAAGTCCAGAGCTCACAGGAAGGAACCACGCTTCCTCCAGGCAGGCTCAACAGAGCTGGGGGAAAGGGGGTGCAGGAGCATTTCCCATCTGTTCTACTGGAGACAAGCACCCACGTTATCTCGGAGGTGGGGCTGTGCAAAGGTGATCTGCTCGTTAATGTACCTAATTGCAGGAGTCCTGGGAAAAGTCAGAAAGGTCCTTTTTGCTGCAATCTAGAGAAGGGTGCCATACTCTCCGGCTGGGGGTTACGTGCCCTTATTCAACCAGGGTGCATGGCACTGTTGTCTGCTCAGGGTGCTAACATGCGCACCGTGTCTCCACTTGTAAAATGCAGCCCACTCTTTATGAATCAACACAGCTGTTTGTCTGTCTGGGGCAGAAGGGCTTGGGTTCCCTCTCTGAACACCCTCCTCACCAGCAGTTCTGGTGGGGGCTTGGCCAGTGAAATGACATCTTCACGGTCAGGCTATACCAGAGGGTTTAAATCAGGAGTCCTAGTCCCTGGGAAAACAGCCACACCTTATCTAAAGAGGTCAATCTCCTCAATGGGAATACTGCCAATGCTGGTGATTCATAAGCACACATCCCAGATTTAGAAAACCATGTCTGGCCAGGACAGTGTCTCGCTCGCACTCCCTCAAACACACTAATAGATACCAGCAACCTCTTCACCTCCCCCCTCAGAACACCCACAGGCGGGGAAACCAAAACAAGGGCACGCTGGACCCTGCCTCTTCCATCTCTACTGAAAACAGGCCACTGGCTGGCACTGATCCTCCCAGTGGTCAAGGCCAGAGGCCCTTTTGCCTTTGGTGGACTAATCAGTTTCTGTTCTGACAAGCCCTGTTTCAAGGGTTGTTCTGTGTTTAGAAGGTATTAGCATTTAGCAGGAGCCCTGCCTCCCCCACTTCGGGGCTCAGAAAACCTTCTCTCCAATCCCTCCCCAATCCCTCTGTTAAGGTCCTCAATCACATTTCTCTATCCCCGTACAGTGGTCACTAGGTGACCCAGTAGGGCAAGTTCAACACAACCATTTTTATGGAAATTATTATAACCAATATTAATTTAGATTTATATGTGCCAGGTATTGTGATAATAGATTTATAGGTTGGAATTCATTCAATTGTCTCAAGGCCCTAGGACACAGACACTGTTATTAATTAGCCTTATTATATTGATGAGGGAATTGGTGCTTAGAGAAATTAGGCACTTGCCCAAGGTCACTGGGAGGGTAAATCAAACACAAGATGTTAACCACACTGTACTGCCTTCCCAACCACCTAGCAAGCTCGGCCACAACATCAAGGAAACAGGGCGACCAGGGCCAAGAATCGTGGCCCTCTGGTCAGGTTATCCAACCCTGTGTTTGTACAACCTCCTCCGAGGGGGACGCCCACACGGATGACCTCTGGGTATTGTCTACTCCGCCTTAGGAAGAGTGATTTCACAGACTTTCTTGGTAACCTGCTTCATGATCTAATCACGAACCTACACTCTGGTTTGAGCAGAATGTTATCAGTGCGCAGAATGCTCCCTTCTGTGTGGTAAGGGACAAGAGAGACCTGCCTGCAGTAACATTCTTCCCAGACTGAAGACAATTAAAAAACTATTCCCTTTAGCTTTCTCTTCCCCAAATCAACACTTTGAATGTTTCTCCAGACTTCCGCTGCCCATTCCCCATGTAAACCACAAGATTTGCTGTTGTTACAGAAGTGAAACTGGGGCGGGAATTCTAGCATTTCCATCTCATTATTATTTCTGTATCACAAAGACGGGAGAAGGGACCTTAAATCTGAGCTCCCTCTCTCTGTGACAAGTGACAAGCAAGGGTCTGACCTCCAGCAGGCCTGCCTGCATTTTTGGCCACATCTGGCCAATTCTCCTCCAGGGAACCCCAAATGGGCCCCCGAGACGGGCGTGCAGTAAGACCCTGTCACAAAAGAGAACCTGATGACACAGAAGACAGGTCTGTGCAAGGGGGAAGCAGGAAGGGAAGGCAGGAAGCATCCGCTGGGATTCGGATCCGCAGTCAGGCCTGGGCATGAGCCCCTGGGAGAGGCCAGCTAGCTTCAGCTGGGGACACTTATCTCACTACTTTTCAGGTTGTCTGTTCTTGTTTCTTCCACAGAAATGGGGTTTTCTGTTGAAGCAAATTAATTTTTTCCCCAAAGGTCACCTAAAAAGCAGATCTGAAAGGCTGGAGCATGAGTCGGAGATGCCAACAGTTATCAGCAGAGGTGGTTTCTGGAAACCTGAATTCCAATCCCTAGCCAGACAACTACCCTTTGACCTAAAGCACAAGATCAGCAATAAATCCTCTTTATCACCTGACCAACACGGCAGCTCTTTCCTTTGGTTTTCAACTGCCTCAGAGAGCGGGATGCCAATAAAAACTCCCCTTTCCCCTTCTGAAAGGCACGTTCTTAGGGAGCGTGTGAATGTGCATGTGTGCGCCTGTGGTCACGTGGGAACTGCCATGCCCTGGATCCAGGGCAGGTAGGAACCCTGCGGGCAGCTCTGCGTGAGTCAGGTCAGCCTGAGAGATGCAAGGCCTCTTACAGAGGGGCAACCAGCCCTGAGGTGCACAGTGTCCTGGGACTAAAGCTTGCTTTTCATACAGTGAAGAGATAAGAACACAGGATGCTAGGCTCATGGCCGTGACCGGAAAAGGACGGCAAGGAAAAGTAAGCATGAGCAGCCCAAAGTCCTTTTTCCAGCACTGGCCAAGGGAGGATGGATATTCTTAGATCTGACCTCCCCTACCCCCCATCCTGTTCCCTGAAACTTGAGCCCTAAAATTATGGGAAGGAACTAAAGATGGTCCACATTTTCCGAAGATCCAGATCCAAGGTCAGAGACAGAGATAAAGGCATCAGAAAGGAGATACACAAAGAAACAGGTACAAGAAATCTTTCATGATTCTGGTACTTACTAAAACAGCAGGTTCCATAACGAGGCCAAATAAAAAACGGCTGGATTTTGTATCTTCCACCATGGGAAATGCACTGACATGAGTTTCTTGGAGCCCAAGCTCCCTGACCACCCGGAGTGGAGACCTCTGCCCCTCGGCGGGACCCACCTTGTGTGCAGTTTCCGCAAACTGCTGGGCGCTGTTCTTCATGTCTTCCGTCTTCTCCTCTGCTCGGCCTAACCGCTCCCCACGCTCGTTCAAGGCCTGGCTCGCTTTCTGTACGGCGCTGGTCACGCTATCGGCTGCCGAATGGAGGATGCTGTTTCCTGAAGAAGCACAGCAAGAGCATCAGAGGCTACCTTGGCTGACCTACAGCAACAGAGCCCTGAGAGGGGTTAGCACCTGTAAGAGCAAGGAGGGCCCCTACAGAGAAGCCTCGAGTGTCTAGGAATGAGTCAACATTTCTTCTGATCTGGTCTGACTGCTCATGTGTAGGAAGAGAACCCACAGCCTGCAGGGCTTGGGCAAATGCTGACAGCTTCTCTCATATCCCCTTCACTGACACAGCCCTCACTGCCACTCTACCGCCATTTTGTTTGGTGAGGATCCAAAGGACGGGGTCCATCTGGATTTAGGACTTGCCTTGCAAAAGGAAATTCTTTTTATTTCTTTTATTAAAAAATTTTTTTTAAATCTTTATTTATTTTTGAGAGAGAGACAGAGTGTGAGCAGGGGAGGAGCAGAGAGAGAGAGAGGGAGACACAGAATCTGAAGCAGGCTCCAGGCTCTGAGCAGTCAGCACAGAGCCCGACGCGGGGCTCGAACTCAAGAACCGTGAGATCATGACCTGAGCCGAAGTCAGACAGTCAACCGACTGAGCCACTCAGGTGCCCCACAAAAGGAAATTCTGACAAATTCATAGAATTAGGCAAATTTGATGAGGCTTATCTGGATCTTTTGCGCATTTCCTCTTGGCTTGGGATTTAGGTGAAAACCCACAGGAAAAGGGGCACAGAACTTTTCCAGACAGAATGCTCTCTCTTCTTTTCAACTCCTCTCTTCCATTTTACCCCATTATCCCTAGATGCATGGTTTCATGTGAGAAGCTGTCAAACAGTCCCAAAGTTCAGAGATAGGCCAGCTCCCAACCTTGAATCCCGAGTCAAAACCTGGTTGGCTGGGCCACTGTTGGTCAGGTGAAAGGGCAAAATGTGGATTATGGGAGCTATGGGTCCTCAACACTGCAGTTAGCCAGGAGGTAGAGAACAGTGACAGTAACCAGCCTTAGAAGTAACTGGGCACTTCCCGATTCATGAAAAAATTGAAAACCGTCACATCTCAAAGGATCATACATCCCTGCCATCCCATTTGCCAGGACTGAAAACAGAATTTAACAGTGAAGAACTGGCAGGTGTATAACCCACTGAGAACCAGCGACTTGCAGAACTACAACCCAAGGAGATTTATAGCTGTATTTTGTTAACACTGAGTGGAAGATATTTAATGGCATTTTATGTAATGGCTTTATGTCTTTGAATAAGTTTATTACATCATTTAACTTTGTACTTGGGATGGATACATCTAGCCACAGACAGCTTTTAATAGAAATGTCATTTCCACTGGTCTCAGCTGTAAAGTCTTCCTAATTTCTCCTCTGTGGGAAAAGTCTGTGGTTTGTGGAACAGACTCTCAGGCAAAGAAAGTGCCTGGCCCATAGGAAGCATTTTGTAAATTGTTTCCCATTTTTCTTCTTTAGGAGTAGATTTTAAGGGCTTCTGCTGTGTGCTAAGGGGAGAAGAAGGGGGTTAACTTAGTATTACTCAGTTGCATCAAGCACTCCATGAGCCAAGATAAATTAACAGATTAATAGGGACTACTGGAGATGGGGCTCTGGAGGAATCTTGTTGAATGCAATGATTGGATGGAAAGCCTAGGTCTTCAGAACAGATTTAGGAGAAGAAATCTTGGTCCCCCTCTCCTTCCACACCACATGACTATGATGATAGACTCTTAGTCCACTGCCTAACATGTGAATGGCATTTTGCAGTCATAAGGCACCTTCACAAATATCTCATTTGAGTGTCACACAAATTCTATTGAGAAGACTGAGACTGGTTGAGGTTATGTGGCCTGCACAAAATCATATTGCTACGGAAGCAGCATGGCCAGCACTGGAACCTGATTTTCCAATGACTTTTCCTTATTCTGTACCATCCTCTTTGCAGATATGGTATAGGCTGTGGGAAACAATACAAAAGACAGAATTGTGAGCAGATTAGCACAGACAGATGCTGACAGGTTATGTCCCAAGGTAATGCCTGACTGTTTCTGTCCTCAAGGTATTCCTCTTGGTTAATGAAGAGCTATTCACCTATGCTGCATTGTAAGTCAAGTGGTCTCAAGAGAAAGAGGTCAATGGGATGGAATGGGAAGATGGAAGGGCCTGGAAGGTGCATAGTGGTGGGGGCACTTAAGGTGCCTTCCTTTCTTGCTTCTTCTCACAAACCCACAGCTTAGCCACCAGAGGCTACAGAAAATACGGGGCAGGGAATCTGCAAGTTTACAGCCAGGAACAGCTACATCAAGCCAAAGAGATTTTAGAATTAGCTACCATAAAATTAAGAAGGTATATAACCAGGACTTGTCTTTTCCCATTGAATTGGACTCTCACGATGTCTACAAAGTTAGACACATTCATGTTTCTGGAGTGAATCTGCTATGCATAAGCCATATTGTTTTCCTGTCATGACTTCCTTAATTTTGCACAAGATGTCAGGTAACACTGCATCCAATTTTATATGATACTGTTTAACCAACAGGCATTATTACTAAAAGAGAACCAAACACTGTCTTCACTATTCAAAGATGACACTGATTGACCATGATCAATAGAAAATCCACCTCCAGTTGTTTTTCAGACATGAGGATGGATTTGAGCAAATCTTAGGGCCTCTTGGTTGAAATTACCTCTCTCTCCTGGTTTCAGTTCTAACCACATTTCAGGCTCAAGAAGTCTCATCACCTTTATCAAGTTTTATGTCAACTCCATACCCTCTTTTCTCTTACTTCCGTAAGAACTGTCTATATCTTCTTAGGCACTTAATCAAGGGCAGTCATGGGCAACTTTCCCAACTCATTTCTTTACCTACAGATGCAGTGATTTACCAGCCAGGCTATCAATTCCCCAAGGGCACCATTTTGTTATGTTGGCTATTCCTCAAATCTTGAATGTTTCTCCTCTTCATTTGGTCTCCTACTTCCTTTCTTCTGAGATCTTGCTAAAGCTGCAATTCCGGGGTTCTGTCATTGGCCCTCTTCACTCTCTACGTCTATACTCTACATTCTCTCTAGGTCAATTTTACTCAATTCACGGCTTCAGTGACCAAATTCTATCTTTCATGAGGTTGTGCTGCTAAGCCCCAGACCCATATGTTTTCTTACTTGACAGTTCCAGGTGAGTGACCCAAAGTCATCTGGAATTCAGTGTGCCTAAGCCTGACCCCACTGTCTTTCTCCTCACACCTGCTTTTCCTTTGGGGTTCCCTGCTCAGTGAACAACCCCACTATCTGCCCAGCTCCTTAACTCAGAAATCTGGGAGTCCAGTCTATATCCTCCCTCACTTTTACCCCACGCAACTAAAGGTCCCCTTCTACACGGCTCTGTGCTTTCTATTCTCTTTACCATTTCCATTGTTTCTGTGTTGACCTAGTCCCTTCTGCTTTCAGAGTTAGAGTGACAGCTTCTTGTCTAGCTGTCCCCACAGCTAGACAAGATGGTTCATCTTCCACACCTTCATAGACAACTTTTAGAAAGGCAAATCTGTTACCATCTCCCCACTAAAGATAAAATTGAGACTTCTGCCTTGCCTTTCTCTCACCTCATCTCTTACACCTTGCCAAATTGCCTAAATGTACACAGATGTGTCATGATTTTTTTTTTTTTTTTACTTATAAGCCTTCATATTACTGCCTCTGCCTGGAACCCTGCTTATCTTGGTCTTCCTAAAAAAGTGGCTACTTCAGTACAATTCAGGTCCTCTCTAAGGGAACCTTGTTATGTCTAGCTTACCCTATACCCTGGCTGCTCCCAACACACATTTTCTTGTGTTTGTTTCAAATGGTGCACTTATTTCATGCATGTAATTCTTGGCTATCTAGGGTGAACTCTTTGAGGGTAGGGACCCTGCTTTTTTCATTTCTGTATTCCTGGTCCATGGCACACAGCAGATGTTCAATAAACACTGGGCGACTGAAAGAAGGATATATCATCCTTCTTAGGATTTCTTCATGGCTTAGCAGAGGGTTGGGTACATAACTGATACTGTCACATGATCTAACTATGTCCTGAAATTCTAAACTTGCCAAGGGACTAAGAGATTAGTCTGTGTCTAATGGAGTTAACTATCTCACCTAGCAATTGTGCCAGGAATACAATGAGTTAAATGAAACACAAAATGTAAAAAGGGTAATGCATTTGCTATAGTAAAAGGAAAGGGGGGGGTGGTTGATAAAAAAAAAATCTGTTGTTACTACCCTGAAAATAAACGACAGTAAGGTATAAAAAAACAGAAGTTAAATAGCTTAATAAATAAATCCAATGTAAATAACCGTTTCCTGAACACTCACTATGTTCTGGGCATTTACTAAATGCTTCTTACAACCATCTTATGTGATGGGCATTACACGATCCCATTTCTATCAGTGGAAGCACTAATGTAAAGAGAGAGGGTTAGCGGCGTGCCAATGTTCACCCAGTAATGGAACAGCACAGCTAAGGTTTGAACCCAGGGAGCCTACCTCCAGAGCCAGTTCTCTTACTCATTGTGTTATGTGGGCTCTCCATGGGAAGTTTCTTGTACAAGATTAATGACACAGAGTCTGCATTAACTGTGGAAGGAGGACTGCAGTGCAGTAGTTTCTTATGCATTCCTTAAAATTGCAATAGTAAACAAAATATCCTATTATTATTACAAGTTAGAATAACTTACTGTAGAAAATTTAGAACACACATCACTATAAAAAGGCAATGAAATCATGTAATATTCAATTGCTTGGAGATAACCACAATTTACGCTGATGGTACATTTTATTCTGGTGATTTTTCTGTATATGCTTTTCTAAGATGTGGCTGAGACCACCACAGATATTTTGTTCTCTGTCCTATTGTGGGCACTGCCCCATATCATAAAGAATTCTTTGAAAATACTATTTATAATGGCTGCATAACACTGCTGTAATTTATTTGGCTCTTTCCCTTTTAGATATTGGGTGTGTTTCCAAAAGGTTTGCTTTTTAAAATGAGGTTGCACTTACCTTGTTGCATTTACACACACACACACACACACACACACACACACACACACACACACACACACAATCTTTGCTCACATCTCTGACAATTCCTAGAAATGAAAGTGCTGATTCAAAGAACATACACATTTTTGAGGCTCTTGATGCAGGATGAAAATTGCTTCCCTGAAAGGCTCATTCAACCTTTCTTTTTTTTTTTTAGAAAGTGAGAGAGAGTGTGTGCATGTGCACGAGTGGGGGAGGGGCAGAGAGAGAAAGAGAATCTTTAGCAGGCTCCACACTCAGCACCAAGCCTGAGGTAGGGCTTGATCTTATGACCCTGAGATCATGACCTGAGCCAAAATCAAGAGTCAGACGCTTAACTGAGTCACCCAGGCGCCCCTCAACTTTCAACGCTATTCATTTGAGTGTATTGTATGTCAGGCACTATTATACTGATGCAATTGGCAGAATGACTTTGAGGGAGTGATTTAATTTCTCTGATCTTCAATTTCTCCATCTGTAAAATGAGGGTCATGCCATCTACCTTGTGTGGCTGTTGTGGAAATGAAGACAAAGATGTGTACAAAGTGCCTGTAGATTCTCAGTGGGTGTTTGTTTCTCCACCTCCCCGAGACCACATCTGTTCTCTAGGAATTTGAAGATGGTAAGATCCCACTCAATTCCACTGCCTGTCTCCCTCTCTTCTCTCCTATTTTGGGGCTATGTGTCTTGAAGCTCACAGAAGACACTTCTCAGATAGCCCTGTATACCTGCTGTCATAGCGCAGCGTGTTGCTCAGAGAGGGAGCTGAGCACAAACTCACTGAGTCAAGGCATGCTATACTCAAAGCTCGGGCCCATAATACTGTATTGAGTTCAGTCTGGAAATAAAACAGTCTCCCAAGGCAGATAGAACAGTAATTCTCTCTAAAGAGGCAGGAAGCATATTAATACCCAAATTTATTCAAGCAGTCTGAGAAGAGGCTGTCAACCACAGCAAATAAAGTCACCTGCCTTTTGAATTACAGTCTCTGGAGAGTAGAGACCAGTCTTACTTCATTGATGTTGCATTTATATCCATTTCACTCAGTACAAAAAAATAAATATATAAAATATATTAAAAATATTATAAAAAATATAATATATATTTATATTTATATATTATATATATATAAATATATATATTCATGCTGACATCTCTTTTTTTTTAATGCTGGCATCTTTTATGTTAAATGATTGAGCAGACTTTACTGAACTAAAGCTATAACTTGAAATATAGCAGTAACTCTGCATTAGTCTGTTTGAAATCCCAATTAAAAGAAACTTAAATGTATAGAAAAATGAGGGAAAAAATAAGGGGTATTGAAAAACAACAATAGAAGAGAAAGAGGCAGAGGGAAGATTTTTAAAAGCACACAAAACACACCAACAGCATATCAACACAATTGATATGCACACCAACAAATATCAACATAATTTCTTTATATTGTCCTAGGCTTCAGGTTGTATCTTGGTAATCAAAATTCCTAATTCAAGAGCTAGTAGAGAGGCAACTTCAAGAATTTTCATCAGCATTCTCCTATATCAAATATCTATATCCACCTATATTTGTCTATCTATATCTATAAAGATATAGATAGGTAGATATGTATATTTGAAATGCAAAATACTCACCCTGGAAAGAAGCAGGAAAATCATCTAAAAATAAATGATCAATAAATATATGCCAATCTACACTCAGTGCTGATTAATGTGATCACCTCAGAGCAACTGTTTTAGAAATGAAATCTGTTAATAATTTTGCTTGGACTGCTTCTACTCTACAGTCAATTTAACCACTTAGCAAGCACTGTACAATAAAGCCCCATGTATCCAAACTAACTTAAAGGAAAACTAATTATAGAAAAGAAAAACAAAATGGATTTGGGTTCTAGTACAATAAACTCACAAAAATAGGCAGGGAGATCTATTATATTGAATCTGTTAGTTGGCCAGGAACACTAGTAACTCTCACGGTGTCTGCCGAAAGTGTTCGGTAATAATTTATTCATGGAGTAGCTTAAATAGTCCCTATTCTATACTTGTCTATGGTATTACTATTTTTTAGCAAAATGATTTTCACGGGTAGACATAAGGCACACCTAAGTCTGGTCCAGTATTAGTGACGTTCAAATGAACTTTTCTGGCTACAAATCTGTGGGATTCACCCAAGATGCTCTTTCCTTTCCTTTTTCTGCTTCCAATCTTCGCTGCTCAGGGTCTTTACCATGAGAGGACGTATTAGCAAAAGAAAAGAAAAGTCACATGGAAACTTGGTCCTCCGACTGCAGGGTCCCTTCTCCATGGTCCCTTCTCCACTCTTAAAGCCACTCTGAACCATTTATACACTATCCTGCTTCCTGGGAAGAGGGCGCACCTCCACCCCCACGGGCAGTAATTGAAGTTGCATGGTAACTGTGATACTTCCGGTGGTTCTGCTTAGGGCTGTGACTTGCCCTAAACATTTTAGAAATGAATATAATTTAAATGGGAATGATGATAATAACTTCTACAAACAGAGTAATTAAATGCACGGGCCTACCCGGTGAAACAAGCTGGTTCTTCATTCACAGACTCCATTGATTATCTGTGAGCTTGGGTAAATTAGGAAGCTCTTTCTACATTACACTGACTAATCAATACTAATCACCCTGCTGCATTTCAATGTTGGGCCACCTCTAGGATCCCTTTTTTAGATGGAGATCTTCCAAAAGGTTAAATTTCACTTGCACTTTTGTGGTAATGACTAATCAGATAAATTCTGTTACAAATCCAGGCTACTTTATGTAAAAGCTTTCTAAAAGGAAGAGTCGTTAACCCGTGCTGGGCAAAGAGTATACATCAGCCCTACACTTACAGAAACAGCTACCATTCATTGAATGTCCCTATGTACAAGGGCTGTGGTAAGTTGTCAAAGTCCTCAAAGGAATATTTTCTTACCTATTTTGCAGATGAGGAAATGAGTGCTCAGGGAGGTAGAGTAGCTTACCCAAGATCACCCAGATCTTGACCCCAAAACTCTTTTATTTAATAAAATATTTGTAAATAAGAATAGTATATTCAAAGTGTACAACAAGATGATCTGATATGCACAGTGAAATGATTATAGCAATTAAGCTGATTAACATATCCATCTCCTCAGATTTTTTTTTTCTTGGTGAGAGAACCTGTGATCTCCTTTTAGCAAATTTCCAGTATTCAATACAGTATTATTAACTATAGTCATCATGCTGTGCATTAGATCTCTAGACTTATTCATCTTTTTTTTTTTTTTTTTTTTTTTTATTTATTTTTTGGGACAGAGAGAGACAGAGCATGAACGGGGGAGGGGCAGAGAGAGAGAGGGAGACACAGAATCGGAAGCAGGCTCCAGGCTCTGAGCCATCAGCCCAGAGCCTGACGCGGGGCTCGAACTCACGGAGCGTGAGATCGTGACCTGGCTGAAGTCGGACGCTTAACCGACTGCGCCACCCAGGCGCCCCTAGACTTATTCATCTTGCATAACTTCACTTTTGTACCCTGGGACCAGTATCTGTTTCCCCCATCTCCCTGCCTGAGGAAGCAAGATAGAAAGGAAAAAAAACCCCACAAAACTGCACGATCCCGCTTAGATAGGGAAGCTAAAAAAGTCAAATACACAGAAGCTGGGAGTTGATCCCAAAACTCTTGGTGACTATGTCAGCATTTCCCAAAGTGGTACTGTAGTTTAAAAGAGGGCTACTCATAAAGCTCCATTCTAGGGTAAAATGACTTCACGAAGTGCAGATCTAGCTGGTTCCTTTATTGCGTAACGTTGGAAAACCTTTAATATGCTAATGTAAATTGTGAATCAGGAGGAGGTAGGAATGTGAGCAGGAGATCTGCCAGCAGAACTTCTGAAACATACTTACTCACAGGGTCCTTTTGCATAGATTATTTTAGTAGGGTGGATTTCTGCAGAATCCACTTTGGGAAATACTACAATAAACTATATTGACTCCTAAGTTAAAGGAGGAAAAATAAATCCAGGCTGTCTTCATTAATTTAGTAATAGATGGACAAGTCATGTAATTACATTAAGAAGGCGTGCTTTACAGAGACAGCAGAACAGATACAGCATGCTGAATGGCAGTTCCAGAATTATCTTTTGTCTCAAGTTGGTGGCTAATTTCAGGGACCATGAAACTTGTTTGTTGCCTGCAGCTGGATGACAAAGAAGAATGGACTCAGTGTTCAGGAATACGCTGTAAAACCATAAACTCAAAAGCCTACCTGAAGGAGACCTTGGAGTTATCTATTCCTGGCATTACTAAAGGAATGCCATTCCTTGGACCATTCTATGAGGCAAATCTCTTCTGTTGGAGATGTAAAGGTCATTTCGTGGAACCGTGGCCTGTTCCCAAGTCACAGTCATACCCCATAGCTAAGGGCTCAGGAGAAAGCCGAATGCCCCCCTCCCTGTCCTACAGATGGCTATGAGCTCACACTCTCCTCCCAACTCATTATTTCAAGATTCAAGATTCCCAATGGCAAGGGTCAAACATTTAGGGTTTTATTCATGTCCCTTTAAACACTTAAACTCAAGATATGTAGAGAAATTCACTAATCCTTTAACTATTCACTTAAACTTGGTCCTTATGAACATGTTCTTAGAAGAGTTATAGGGCATCAGAAGAATGATTTTAAGGACTTCTTTTGGATCTGTTTTGTTCAGTGAATATCAGGCTCACAGAAAAGTGGCCAAAATGTAACTTCAAAGAGGGAATCCTTGTTTTGAGGTTAAAAACCTCAAGTGGCTCTAATTTGGTAAAATGGATTTTGTCCATTCTGTCTTTGCTCTGTATGTCAATAAACCAGCTTTGATCTGCAGCTGTCAGCTTTCATGACAGTTGGAAGCTAGTGTCTTTTACTTTAGTAACTGATATATACAATTTGAAAACCTCCTACCATGCTACTGGCTAAAACTAATTCTGTTCAACATGTGAAGTCTGCTGCTTCCTTACTGGGTGACCTTGAACAAATAACTTACCTCTCTATGCTTCAGTCTGTTTCCTCATCTGTCATGGGGTTGGTCTAGTATCTACCTAATCGGGTTGTGGGGAGGGATTAACGAGGTAATGTACAAGTGGGGCACTTAGAACAGTGTCTAGCACACAGAAGACGCAACTTTAGCCATTACCGAAGAGAGAAACTTTAGTTATTTGTCACTAAAGAGTCTTTGTGTTCAGCTTTCCACTTCAACTTGTTTTCCTTTTGCTATTGTTGTTCACCATGAACATTCTTGAAGGAAGAATCCATTCTACTGTTGGCCTCATACTTCCCAGTGACAGTGGACTTCCAGAGAAGTGGTTTCCACACCACTCTACTAACATCGCTCCTTCAATAACCTGAGTCCATTGGCTATTTTAAGTTTCCTCCACTTGGCCACCGGACCACAAGGTGACTGACTACTCCTTTTTAAAATCTGCTCCTTCTCTGGGCTTCTGTATCAAACTATTTTTTAATCCCTCCACCACTTTGATTATTCCCTGTCAGTTCCATTCCTTTCCCGGTTAGGGGTATGAGGGCAGAAGATACTAGCTATGTGACCAAAGGTAAATTAATCTCTATGAGCCTATTTCTCATTGGCACCGTGGTGAGAGAAAAAGTACCTATTTTTCCTAGAGTTTGTCATGAAAATGAAAGGAAATATATACTTAGCATAGTGTTAGTAATGTAGTACGAGCTCAATACACATTGTTATTGGTAATATCTGATTCACTCAGCACATTTATTGTAGTATAAATATGGGTCAGACACTGTCTATACTTGTCTGTTTCTCAAATTTGACGTTAGGATTAGCCCATTCTTTCCCTTCCCATCTTCCATCTGACCTTCTCTTCCTGAATTCACTGTGTTAGTAAATGGCCTTTCTGTCTACCCTGTATCCTTTGCTCAGTCACTGTTACTCCAACCTCTCTGTCACATCCCACACGTGTGTCCATGCAGCCCAGAGTGTTTATCTCAGCAAGGGCACTTTGCTTAGCCCTCCACTCTATTTCCAGTCCTCACCAGGTCTTACTGGACTATGTAGCAGGCTGGGTGGTTTTGTGGTCACTGGTCTCTCAGTTTCTAATGCATCATCCTCTTTCCTTATTACTAACCTGATCATGCTCCTTCCTTGTTGTGATCCTTTGTGGACTTACCCATAATTCAACACAGTCAACTCAAGAGGGTCCCTACTGATCCAGTCTCAAGCTATTCACTTGGCATCCCCCAACCCCAGACTCCAATCTCTATCCACTGCCTCATGGTTTCTCGACAAAGTTTAGAAAATCATTAAAGTTTTACCAATTTCCTACCATAGGTAAAGTGGAACATACAACAAATAAATTTGGAAAAAAAACCCCAATGTGAATAAAAAGCTTAATAAACAATATCATGTCTAGCTCTGTCCAAACATTAGCAATAGCGTGTGTGTGTGTGTGTGTGTGTGTGTGTGTGTGTGTGTGTGTATTGCAACATTAGTACTCAAATGCAAATCTAGCACTTGGATTTTGGTGTCTAACACTGTTTTCTGCTAGAAGAAAGCAAAGTTCTTTGGAAAATAGTGGATTTCATGCCTTAGGGCAAAGAAAACTCAGATAGGCCTGAAGCATTGCCTGACGACAAGGATACCATCAAAGATGGCAGGGCTAGTGCTAGAAGGAAAAAGAAGTCAGGTTAAAGCAGGTCCCACAGGGCAAGTTGTAATATTTACAATATTAACAGTAATAGAACTTGTAACAATGAAGATGATGATTATAATAATTTTATACAACTTTGTGGAAGCCATAATTTGTTAATGTTCATATAAAATGTATGAAAATGAAGTTGAAATACAAAACAAGGTTGACTGTAACTGGATGCTTAATTTATGTTATTGATTTTAATAACTAAGGAGCATTAACATGTTTGAGTATTGATGTACATAGAATGCTTAAGTATTTATCTACGTATAAAAGTATGATTTGTTCCTATCTGTGTGAGTAGTGATGGGTAAATATAGGAAACTGAGTAAGCCAAAGTGTTTCAGAAGGAGTAGAAACTGTTCCAGAACAAACTGATGAATATCAATGGCCAAGTATAGCCGCTAAGTAGGCAAGAGTAACCACGGTGCATTCTAAAGTACTGACTGTGTCCTCTTTAGAAATGTGGCTATCTGTTCAGGCTAGACTGCATCTGGTAGGAGTTAGAAGCCTCTACATAACAAGACAAGTTATGATAAGATATTAATAAGGCATCAGTATGTTTCCTGTAGTGCTAACATACCAGATCAATGTGTAATAATGACATGGTGAAGGATTAGGTAATTAGGTAATGCTGGCCTAGGAAAGGAAAGCATACACCATTCTGGAAGAACACCCATCAGGTTGAAAACACTGGACTCTTGTAAAACCTCCTGATGGGAAACATGAAATTCAGTTATAAAAAGGGACCCAGTGAGATATTCAGGGCCTGAAGTTTGGGATCACACTGGGAGAAGAAACCAGGCCTGTGCTGCCACCAAAAACCAGTGGTTTGACATCTGGTTTCTCCAGACTCAGGAAACGTGAAAATAAGCAATTCAAATTAAATTTGGAGATCTACGAAGAATAACACGAAGACACAAATTAAACCTAAAACCATGGTGTGTTAGTTCATAAAAAGTTTAAATATAATATTCTTTTAAGTATTATAATCATTATTTTTGCATATGTTTCATCTGTTTAAAGTAACTAAAAATTTCAATGTAATCAGTCCTACTAAATTGTGATTACAGTTTAAATTGTTTAACAGAATTTAAAAAACTAAGTTTAGTAAACAATGTTCAAAAGTTTAAGAAAATTTGATTTTCCAAGTTTTGTTTAGGAGAAATATTTAATAAATTGAGCATGAAACAAAAAGAAAATAAGAGTATTCTCTTTTTGCACAAAATCCCACCAATCTTTAAGGAATATAATCAATATCCTCAAACGTACCATCTCTGTTCTTGTCTCTGAGCCTTTGTAGTCTGTGGTCACTCAACCTATGATGCCCTTTCCTTCTCTAACCAACTATAATTCATACTCATCTGAGGTCACTCCACCTTTTCCAAATTTGTCTGCTGGTCTGTTTAGTCACTAAAATGTTTTCTTGATACTTTCTTTTCTTTTTTTTTTTTTTTTTTTGCAGTGGGCACAGTCACAGGAAAAAGAGGTATGTTCTTCCCCCACCCAGTCCCCACCTAGGCCAGGCACAGAGCTTACAGTCAAGAAACAAGAGTCAGATTATGTATAGGTTATGTATAGGTTAAAACAATATGTACATAGGTTTAAGGTGTGTGTGTGTGTAGAGGTAAAACATGTATGTGTACACACACATACAATTTAAAAATCGCCAGGCGGTTAGCAAACAATATGCTATGTTAGTGAACTCAAGGGGAGGGGGACTGAGCATTAGTGGGAAGATCAGTCTAAGGAGGTAATGTTTAAGCTGTGGTGTGAAGAGACAAGCTGGGGCAAAGTCCATGTGCAAAGGCTTGAAAGGGGAAAAACCTTCTGTGTCTAGGAACCAAATGTGTGGCTATAGAAGGGGGAGGATGGATTGAGAAGAGACTAGAGAAGCAGACACCAGACTACACAGTGGCTTGGAAGCCACTGCAGCATTTTAAAACAAGGGTCACCTGGACTGAGATCATTTTTGAAATTCTCACTCTGGCTATAGTTTGGGAAGAGAAGCAAGAGAGAACACAGAACAAACAGTTAAGAAGCTCTTGCAGTAACTCAAGAGATAATGGTGGCCTGTACTGGAATGATATCAGTGGAGATGAGAGAAGTGGAAAGATTTAAGATATATACCGATACATCTGAATATGGGAGATGAGGGAAAAGGAAGGAGATCGAGCAAATCCCAGGCTTTTTTGACTTGAGCAAATAGGAATATAGTGGTGCAATTGACAAGACAGAACAATCAGTCAGAAGAACAAATTTCTTTGGAAGGTGAGCACATATGAGAAGTATTTCATTTTGGAGAATGTTATGCTTAAGTTGTCTGTGAGACATCCAGGTGAAGTCAAGGAAATAGATATTTTTGTATGAAGCTCCACAGAGAAGTTTGGGATGGAGATAACATTTATGTCATCGGGGCGCCTGGGTGGCTCAGTTGGTTGAGTGTCCGACTTTGGCTCAGGTCATGATCTCATGGTTCGGGAGTTGAAGTCCTGCATCGGGCTTGCTTCTGTCAGCACGGAGCCCACTTAGGATCCTCTTTCTCTCTGCCCCTCCCCAGCTCGCACTCTCTCTCTCAAAAATAAATAAAAACATTAAAAAAAATATATAAAAAAATTTTAGGTCATCAGCATAGAGAGAGAATGGGAATGGGTAAGTCTACCTCAGGAGCAATGCTAAAGAGAAAGAGAAGAAAGGGGTTTGCAAATTCTACTTCTAAGAATGTTAACATTTAGAATGAGGTAAACATAAAGGTACCTGTAAAGGACACTGAGGAGAAAGCCTGAGAGGCAGCAGAAAAACCAAGATGAATTTGACACAGTTGAAGTTAAGTCAGGACAATATATAAAAAGGTGGCTACAAGAGTCCCAAGATCATTCGCTGGGGAAAGAAGAGTCTTCATCAAATGGTACTGGGACAACTAGAGATCCCATGTGAAAGAATGAAGTTGGACCCTACCTCACCATATACAATTTTAATTGAAAATGGGTCAAAGACCTAAACATGAGAGCTTAAACTATAAAACTCTTAGGGGGAGGATCAGTTGGTTAAGTGTCCAACTTTGGCTCAGGTCATGATCTCACAGTTCATGAGCTTGAGCCCCACGTCGGGCTCTGTGCTGACTGCTCAGAGCCTGGAGCCTGTTTCGGATTCTGTGTCTCATCTCTCTGCCTTTCCCCTGCTTGTGCTCTGTCTCTCAAAAATAAATAAAAATTAAATAAAAAAAAACAAACTATAAAACTCTTAGAGAAAACATAGGGATAAATCATGATCTAAGATTAGGCAATGGTTTCTTAGGTGTGACACCAAAAGCACAAACAAGCAGAGTAGATAAATCAGTCTTCATCAAGATTAAACAGAAGGTTGTGCTCACTACTTCATGCTACCCTACCACTTTAACATGTCTCTCTCCCTATATTAACACAATATAATTATTGGTTTAAGTGTCTGTTTAGTCAACCAGGCTGTGAAATTTCTTTTTCTTTTTTTTTTTTTTAATTTTTTTTTTTTTCAACCTTTATTTATTTTTGGGACAGAGAGAGACAGAGCATGAACGGGGGAGGGGCAGAGAGAGAGGGAGACACAGAATCGGAAACAGGCTCCAGGCTCTGGGCCATCAGCCCAGAGCCCGACGCGGGGCTCGAACTCCCGGACCGCGAGATCGTGACCTGGCTAAAGTCGGACGCTTAACCGACTGTGCCACCCAGGCGCCCCTTTCTTTTTTTTTTTAAATTTTCTAAAATGTTTATTTATTTTTGAGAGAGAGAGAGAGAGACAGAGCATGAGCAGGGGAGGGGCAGAGAGAGAGGGAGACACAGAATCTGAAGCAGACTCCAGGCTCTGAGCGGTCAGCACAGAGCTTGATGCAGGGCTTAAACCCACAAACCACGAGATCATGACCTGAGCTGAAGTCAAACGCTCAACCGACTAAGCTACTTAGGGGCCCCGGAAATTTCTTAAACTCCTTGGCTGTATCCTCCCCACATGTACTCTTGGTGCCAAGGAGAGTACCAGACCCATATATCACATGCATTATGTGGCTGGGGCTACTATATGAAAATAAACACATATTTACAAATTGGAATTAAGAATATAAAGAGCAAAAAATATAGAGAAAGATCACCAAGGAGAAAGAGCTCATCAAAGCCAATTTACTAACACAGGATGGAAAATAAAATGATTTTGGATTAAGACAATAAAAGATTAATATTTGAGGCTCTAAGAATAAAGAATGAGGTCTGAACTTGAATATCCTTTACAGTGAACAAAAATGAATTTATTCTGTTCTTTAACTCAAGAAAATATGTACGCCACATTTAGCATGTGTCCAGCCCAAATAGCTCCTTAGAGATGTTTTACTTCAAATGAATTCGAACTGTGTCTCAAATCTATTGCTGTTAAATGATCAGGCTGTTAGGGAATTTAGTATGACTTCCTCATGTAAAATAAGCAAATACTTCATTGCCTTACATTGGACAACAATTTAGGGACCATCTAGTTCCTTGGAGAGACATGTGTGGTCAGAGGGTAAGTGAAAGGATTTTCTTGAGGTTACATTCCAGGTAATAGCAGAGCTGGCCCTAGAGGCCATGTTTGCCGACTTGGGGCTCAGTGAGGTTTTATGGTCTTCAACATTTCAGAAACATGTATGGAAATGGAGAATCTGGTAATTGATTTCCTTGTAACGATCTATACTCATCTCCCCTTAGGAAAGGGTTACCCTTACCTTTTAGGGAACTTCACCCCACCGAGTATGCACACACACTAGTTTGTGATTTCAAAATACAACACTACCCAACTTTTACTAACTCCTTGTAATAAAATCCAAGGGAAAAATCATACACTTCAAGGAAGAGTATAAACATACCATCAAGGGTATCTTACATGGTCAGTTTATGTGGTTTAAAAGACTGAAGAATTATGAAGAAAACTTTCAATTACTGAATGCTCTTCTGTCTGACAGTTTAGTCCTTAAACTGGCAATGTGACTTAGCAGCAAATGATGATGCGAAGGAAACTTATCTTGAGCAGGAGAAATGAAACAGATGAACTTCCCAAGAAAAAGAGAATAGTGATTCTAAATTTTAGGTGAAATACTATGAGTATAACAAAAATCTTCTATTATAGTCATCGAGGTCACTTTACTACTCGACTACGTCATTATTGCTGTAGTTAAATCCTATTATTTAGGAGCTAATAAAGAGAATCAAATCAGTCTGCAGCCTTGAGCTATTTCCTTTTATGATATTGGCATCTGAAAAATTTAAAGTTTGGGTCAATTATGTTTCAGACACTGTTATCAAGGGCAACAGAATTCAGCATACAGTTCATTGAACTAAAGCTTCTCTTTATGATTCTGTCCCATACTAGCATCTACATGAACTTGAGAGTCCTTTAATTTGTCTTAATTTGGTGAATGCAAAACTGAGAATCTCACCTCACAGACTGGGAGTATGGTGATGAATGAGCAGCTGTGCTAACACATGTCAAGGACAATTTCTGTTCAGGCTGATAGTTATAGGGGGATTTTTACCATCTCTCTGGTATCATATGTAATTTTGAAATTGATATGAAGTCCCAAAGGGTTTCACGACTATTCATTAGTCACTCTATAATCTTAATGAATTTTGTTTGATTACTAGTGAATTCCTATGACATATTTTAGTTCCTAAGAAGGATAACCTGAAAACTGCCACTTGATCATTAAAATCCATTACAATTATCATCAGCTGAATCAAATTACTATCAGTTACATACAGGAGTTGATCCATACTACATCACTTTTTTTTTTTTTTTTTTTTTTTTTTTAAATTTTTTTTTTTTTTAACGTTTTTTTTTTTTTGGACAGAGAGAGATAGAGCATGAACGGGGGAGGGGCAGAGAGAGAGGGAGACACAGAATCGGAAACAGGCTCCAGGCTCTGAGCCATCAGCCCAGAGCCTGACGCGGGGCTCGAACTCCCGGACCGCGAGATCGTGACCTGGCTGAAGTCGGACGCTTAACCGACTGCGCCACCCAGGCGCCCCACTACATCACTTTTTAATTGAAGTGTATTTGACATAAAATGTTATATTCCTTTCAGGCATACAACATAGTGATTCGACAATTCTATACATTACTCAGTGCTCACCACAATAAGTGCAGTCACCATCAGTCACCATGGAACAGTATTATAAAACACCAACGTTTCAATGCATATTAACCAGATACAAATCGAAGGAAAGAATGCTCAATCAACTGTAGACCTGAATGTTCGCTATCAAAGTCACAAGTGCAAATGCAACCCATTTTCATTTATACTATGAAACCATGATTTATACTATGGACCATGATTTGCTAAGTGCCTACCACATGCCAGGAACTTGTGCTAAATGCTTTATATTTACTATCCTATCCATCTTAATGGATACCCTTTAAGAATACACCCTATTATTCCTCTCCTAAAACTGATGACTCAGAAACTCACCTATGATGATTCTGCTAGTCATGACAGAATTTTGATTTGAAATTCAGGTCTAGTTGACTACAAAATCACTATTCTTTTTAGTACCGTGAGTTTCTGAAGTTTCTGAAGGGTATACCTTGTGAGGTGAAATGTACCAAGAGTGGATTTTCATCTGTCCCAGCTTGTTGTTACATAGTTATACCTAGGATAAGAGAATGGCATTCCCATGATGTCTGTGTAATTCACATTATACGATGTCTCTTCCTACCCAACAGCTTGACAACTAAGCCTTGGTTTCTCCTCCAGGAATCAGGTAATGACTCCCTGAGGCTGAGTGCTATCCCATAGCACCCCTCGCATTTCTCTAATGAAGCTTTTACTATAATGCACCAAAACTATGGGTCTATTTATCTGTGTACCTCATTAAACTAGGAGCCTCTTGATCACAGGGTAGCCCCTTTATTTTTTAGCATCTCGAGGCATGATGTTTATCACTTAGTAGGTGTTCAATAGATGCTTGTTGAATGAATAGTACATTGATAAAGAATGGAGGATGTTTTTGGTTTTATAAAGATGTGATGAAGTTACTATTTATGCCTCAAACTTTATTTGCATTGGCATTCATCTTGGGTCGTGTTATTCTAATTAGCACACAGAAAGGATCAACTTCCGGACACACTGAAAGAAAATTCCAATTATACACCATTTTTCTAAATTGTTGGGGGTTTGAAAAACAAATCTGTCAAAGATATAAACATGTACAAAATACAAGTTCAGGATATTTGATTAATGTGGAAAATTTTAGTTTCTATAGAAATAGCACTATTTCCAAAAATTGTTATGATGCTGGTGGGAATAAGATGACACATGAAGTGAGTGAAAACCAAAACAGATTTTGCTTCTTCCTGTGTTTACTCTACTTAGAATATGAAGGAAGGCCTGTTTTTCACACCTCCTCTGTTTAAATACCACACTTTTAAAAAGGATTAAGCATTGAAAACTCAATTTGGAAGAACAAACTTTGAGTATATTCCGTCCTGAGCCAACATACAGGTTAAAATGTTCACAGAATCACATATAAAATATGAAGGTTTCTGTCAATCTAAAAATATTTTTGTATTTCATTCATTGGGTTTTCCAAGTGGCACTATAAACCATTTACTTCTTGTGGGAGGGATTCTTATTTATTGGGCAATGAATAATCCTGACTTTTTTTTGGTGACTCTTAAGAGAGTGATATAGATGCTAATGCTCCTTGGAATTTATAGGGGGGAGAGATCACACAGTGCTGAAGAAATAATGGTGATCTGGTGAGGGTGGGACTGATGAAAGGAATGAGGTGACCACCGAGTAGACTGTTGCAAATATTCCAGGAGAAGTTTACAAAAATCTCAGCTAAAATGGTGAAGATGGGAATGAAAAAGCCAAGTTTCAAGAGATAGCAAGGGAAAACTTTAGCTTGGGTGAGGGAGAAGGGCTTAAGATGATTTATTTGCAGAAAACGAATGATGGATTTCTAAAGAGAAGAGAGAGTCTTTGGGTTGATAACTTACTGTAAGATCACGTTCATGTTATGTGATTTGAAATTATGAAATTCAAAAAATTATTCTTAAGCATTTTTCTCCACGATAGGAACAAAGGGTTTGGTGGAAGTAATGGCAGGTGTTCACAAAATTGTGTTTCCTTTTTCTTCTTCGTGGATACATAAAAAGCATCTATCTTCTAGCCTTTCTTGCAGTTAGTTTGGTAATATGGTCAGTAGGCTGTAAGCAGAGGCAATGAATGTCACTTCTGCACTGAGTTCTGCCCTGGGTGGCCTTCCAGCTTTCTTTTCCCTTATGGAGTTTGACCCTAAAGTGCCTCTTGAAATAGAGGATCAACAAGATATGAGAAAATTGGGTCCCTGAGTCACCAATTAGAAGCTGCTCTAGAGAGGCACTGAATTCACAGACCTTGCTGGAGCGAGAAACAGTGTCTCATTTGTTAAACCTCTGAGAGTCTGAGGTGTGTTAGTTACTGCAGCATAACCGAGCGTTGTTCTGACTAATAAAAGGGATGATGTTCACATATGCAACCTATTCTGAGGAAAGTGCCCAGATTTAGAAGACCTTGAAAATGTTTTCTTTAAAATAAATCAAGTCAATGATACTATTTTTGTGTATGAGGGTGAGAGGAGTGGAATTCATAAATGCATTGTATAAGCATGTACTGAATGAAGTCAGCCCCTTTAGGGCTTTTAAATTATTGTTTTAGAAGAAAACATGAACAGAGTATTTGTTTAGCTCAGGTTGCTGTAACAAAAATACCATAAACTGGGTGGCTAGGCAATAAAAATTTCTCTCTCACAATTCTGGAGGCTGGGAAGTCTGAAACCAGGGGTCAGCCTGGTTGGGTTCTGGTGAGAGTTCTCTTCTTGGGAAGCAGACGGCCATCTTCTTGCTATATCCTCACATGGCACAGAACAAACTCTTCTGAGAAGGACGCTGATCGCATCACAAAGTCTCTATTCTCATGATCTAATCACCTCCCAAAGGCCCCCACTTCCTAATCTAATCCCACTGGAGGTTGGGGTTTCAACAGGAGTTATGGGGAACAGAAGCATGCTGTCCATAACATTATCTAATTAAAAAACACTAAATTTTATTTTTAGAAAGTTTTTTTTCAGTTCTACACTAAGAACAAAAAAAGTAGATGTTATTGCAAGATATGCATTAACAAAGCTAACTTACGGTTTAAAATATGAAAGCATAGACTTTATAGATTCATATACTAACATAAATACTGTTATTAAAAATCTCATTTTCTGCCTTGACTGTGTAACTGTAGCTGCTCCAAGTAACAACATCCATAGTGTCATTTTCTCTCTTGTGCAGTGTGGATGCAAATGCCATTCTCTAGTTGTCTTCTAATTAAAAGTGTACCCACTGGCAAACTAAAAAAACATGGCAGCCAGGTAAGAAATACTGTATTGTACAAGTGAGACCACATATTGCATTCACCATGACTATCGCCTCCACTCTTCACTCCTACCTGGGAAAGCCCACAGCAGTCCCCTTGCTTACCCTTTAGTAAGTGACAACCTCGAATATATGTATGAAATCATACCCTAACTTTGCTCTCTGATGAGTTTTAATAAGATTATTGGCAACATGCCTTTAATATTGGTATCATTCAACTCAGTACAGAAAGGGGCTTTGGAAATACAAAGTATTTATTTTGCACTGAAGATCTGCTCAAAATTCTTTTTTTTAAATGAAATTTATTGTCAAATTGGTTTCCATACAACACCCAGTGCTCATCCCAACAGGTGCCCTCCTCAAGCCCATCATCACCCACTTTCCCCTCCCTTCCACCCCCATCAACCCTCAGTTTATTCTCAGTCTTTTTTTTTTTTTTAATTTTTTTTTTTCAATGTTTATTTATTTTTGGGACAGAGAGAGACAGAGCATGAACGGGGGAGGGGCAGAGTGAGAGGGAGACACAGAATCGGAAACAGGCTCCAGGCTCCGAGCCATCAGCCCGGAGCCTGACGCGGGGCTCGAACTCACGGACCGCGAGATCGTGACCTGGCTGAAGTTGGACGCTTAACCGACTGCGCCACCCAGGCGCCCCGTATTCTCAGTCTTTAAGAGTCTCTTATGGTTTGCCTCCTTCCCTCTGTAACTTTTTCCCCCCTTCTCCTCCCCCATGGTCTTTGGTCAAGTTTCTCAGGATCCACATAAGAGTGAAAACATATGGTATCTGTCTTTCTCTGTATGACTTATTTCACTTGATCTGCTCAAAATTCTGAAGGTAAATAGCATTTTGAAAACTCACAACTCAGAAATGAAAGCTAATAACCAGTCAAAAGGGTATCCGTTAACTGACCCACTGAGTTTCCCTTATAATAGTTCTTGTAATGGGGAAGAAGTAGGGTGGAGGTATGGCTAAAGGTCAACGAGTGAAAACGGAAGATGAATGGAAAAAAGTATTTTTCTTAATTCTTTAAGTCTTCAGAAAAAAAAATCTATCTTCAAGTCAAATCTTACGAGTCTAATTAAGCACTTTCACTGTAAGAAGAAGCTATAATTAAAGCTTTACCAGCTGCAAGCTGAATGTTTTAACATTGTCATCATATTGGCATTAGTTTGACAAAATGTAGTAATCATTTCCTTTTGTGGATTAGAAGACATCGAGAACATGCATATTTTAATTCGTATGTTAGCTGATATGGACATAATTATTAAAGGTTACAGGGAATATATGGCATGACAGTTTTTTCTATTCCTTCTTTTGTAGGTAATTGAATGCTTTGCTTATTTTGAATAAAGAGTAACGACACAAATGATCTAAAACAAGGAGATGAAACAGGAGGGAAGCTGGAAAATAGGAAAAACATCCTAAGCTCTGGAGAACATAGAGGAATTTAGATTCTTAAAGATAAAAAGCAGCCTGAGAACTACCAAAATCTTAGAGGCCACCAGACCCTTATAATGTTAAATAGTTTAAAATTTTTAAGTTAAAAACCATTTGAATGTATGCCTTTGGAGGAAAGCAGACTATCACCTCTTTCCGTTTAAGCTCAGGAACAGAGATGCACATACATTAGGTGGAGTCTGATATTTTATCACTAACAGTACTTTCCAGCGGTATAATCACATGCTAAGTTCTCCCACACATACACTTTGGTTAAAAGCAAGACAAAAGGCAGCAAAAGTTCTTTTGTGGCTTTGGGGGTGCTGGGCAGGAGGCACTGAGTGAGCAGGTTGGAAGTGTCAGTCCCCAGGACTTTGGGGCTGAGTCCAAGTAGAATGAATACCTACCAGCACAGTCCCCCAGAGTTCTCCGTGGGGACTTGTGCTCATTTCAGTGAGGGCTAGCACAGAACTTATCTGTAAAATTAAGTACAAAGACACCAAGTAAGGAGGAAACATACTGCCATTAATCAAAGAGGTCTAGGCTACTGCTCTAACATGACTAGCTGTCAATGAGCGTCTTTACCTAGGACTTCCCTACCCGTGGCGTCTGCCAGAAACACTAGGCCACCTCTAGGGAGTGCAGGCATTAGAGATGAGCGGGTGGGCTGAGGGTGTCTGGAAACAGGAAGAAAAAAGGAAGAGCAACAGCTAATGATCTCTTGGGGTTTGGCAACCAAAAATAATCTTTCTTATTACATTCTGATCAAAGATCTGGACTTGGTTTTCCAACTGAGAGCTTCACTGCCTGTTCCAATGAGGATCACCCATATTTGTTGTGGTCTGTAGTCATGGAATCGAGCAGGATGTCTGCTACACTGGTGCGTTTGGTTACTCTGAGAAGCTAGAAACCTGCTGCTCCCAGATTCCTCCTTACCAGCTAATGGCACACACTCCATCCCAGAGCTCCTGAGAGGGGAGAGCATAAAGTCTAAAGGACATCTATTCTTTTGCCATCACTCTGGCAAATGGCAACTGAAGAGGTGCCTTACTCAGAGAAGTGGCAATATGAGCTCCATGCTGTAGCTTCACTTGTCTTTCTCCGCAGCTATCTTCACGGACTCCGTTCCTAAGAAAAGACTTGAGAAGATCATCCAATGCTGGTGGAGGGTCACCGTATGGCAGTGGCCGAGACAGAATTTCTTCTGGTTGACCTTAACTCTTTAAAAGCTAACTTTGGCTGACTAAGCCTGTATCAAGGTAAGCTTCTGTTTTCTGTTCATTTTTAAAGATTTGAAGATGTAAAAAACAAAAACAAAAACATATCTGTAGGATGGATTTTTAGAAAATACATTTACTAAAAAACTGAAGGAAAAAAAAAGGCCAATATATTTCAGGGCCCTTCCATGTCTTATGATAAAATACCTAGCATCGAATTCCTTCCAGAAGTATACTGAGGGGGAATAAGTGAGTTTGAGCATAAACACATACATAGACAACTCAAATGCCCTCCCTTATTTAGTTCCTAGTACTTCATTCCCATTTTAAAACTCCCAACACTTAAGTACTGATGCCTTCTATAGGCTGCGATGAAAAAGTCAGTCCAAAGAAGATGAAACAAAAACATCTAACAAGAAAAGAAAAAGACAGCCCAGATCATCTAAGTCCAACAGGCTTTGAAAAAGAAGGTTGAAAACATTACAGAGATCTCTCTTCTCAACTGGGAACCTGGCCAAGCAACCCCACAGGGACTTGAGTTCTATGATTATGAGTGAAAGTTGCATTGTCTGTCCCTGTCTGCCCTCCTTCTGTTCTGTTCTCTAATTTTAGACATATTGGCCTGGACAACATCCCTTAACAAAAGGATCGGCAGTTAGTCCTAAAACTGACATTTGCCAAACTAAGGGAAAGGAGTGGGATTACCTAGCATCTCATTTTAGGTTAATGGCTTTTTATGTAATCACAAAAAAATTATGGGAGATGGGAACCACATCATTACCCATTTCTAATTATATTACACTCTATACTTTCAAAGTACACTAAAGTCCATTATTAAACATACCTAAAAATGCTGTTTCTGACCAGTGAAAGACCTAGGGAAAAGCTATTACTCTAGGGCAGGAGTCAGCAAACTGTTTCTGTAAAGGAGCAAACAGGAAATATTTTAGGCTTTTTGAGCCATAATGTTTCTGGCACAACTACTCAAGTCTGTGGTTGTATCATAAACGCAGCCATAGGCAAAATATAAAAGAACAGGAGTGGTTGTGTTTCAATAAAACTTTATATAAAAAAATCTGTATATGGCCTGAGAGCTGCAGTCTGTGAGCCTCTGCTCTAGGGTCATAATTAATAAGTTATCACAACTGGCTGTACCCGCACACAACCAATTTATTGAACACATGGTGTTGATCTACCTTAAATAACCATGGGCAAAAGATAATTTTGCTCATGATCTAAATAAATCAAAACTTGGAATATATGATCTATACCCTGGGTTTTATGCCCTGCTCCCAACCCCCTCAAAAAAAAAAAAAATCAATGTTTGGCTCTATGTTTAAAGAATCACATTTCCTGAGAAGGTGACTATTTTTAAACACGTAAGAAGTGTGGTACTCATATCTATGGTGTGACTTGTAATTCTTGAAAAATAAAAAGTACTAGTAGTTAATGCATACTGAATCCTTTGTGCCTGACACTATTCATCTTGTTCTACAAGAATTAACTAATTACTCGTCACAACAATTTTGTGAGGTAGGTACTATTATTATCCACACTTCACAGATGGGGAAACTGAGGGCCAGATAAATAATTTGGGCAAGATCCCCAGGCTAGTAAGTGAGAGAGAAAGGATTCAAACCCAGGCATTCTTGCTCTCGAATCTGTGATCATAATCACTAATTTTCAGAGAGGAAGAAGAAAAGGAAGGCAGGTCAGTACTCCGCCCTAGGAATTCTACCTCATAGATAAATGCCTAGTCTGCCAGGCTCTTTATCATGTAGTGGATAGCGTGCTAATGTTTCGCCTGTATTGTTATTGAATCCTACCCACAGTGTTATATGGGGAGAACTGTTAACTTATTTTACAAAAACGGAAGCCATGACTTAGGAAGGTTATGAATTGTGCGAGGACACATATGTAGTAAGTAATGGAACCACCTATGCCGGTTTGGTTGGGATCACCATTTTGAAAACAAGGTGATCGCTTGCTAAGCAGACATTTGCAGAAGGTTCACATTACCGAGGAGGGAACAGGATCACACTCCCAGGAACATACAGGGTTATGTATGTGACAGAGGCCTCTTGAGCGTAACTCTACTTCTCTCAAATGAGATCTATACCACAGGGTTGTGTAGAATCAATTTCTTTCTTCCCCCATCAACAGATTGATTCCTGCAAACATGGCTTTGACTGTGTGATTTTGTTCAGCTCTTTGCCCATCTGTCTAGGCATCATGCCAAATGGAGTCCATCAAACTCCCAGAGCTTTCCTGGCATTTGCTCATTGTTTCAAAGAAGGGATTATTGGATCCAAAGGGATTACTTTGAATCATTTCATTCTGCTGGCTTTTGGCTTTGTCTGAGACTACAGCTATGAGAACTCTCTCTTGAGATCTACCTTGACCTTTACTGTGTTTGTCGGCCCTTCCCCACATCTACGGGTTTGTTATGAGAGACAGGTATGCATCCCATCCGAGACAGTTTGCATTCCTACATTCTCCTAGATTTTGAATAATGTTCAAAAGAAGAGTAGAAAACACTTTTTATATTCTGTCAACTTAAAACCAGAAGTCTCCCATCCAAGTACTAACCAGGCCTGACCCTGCTTAGGAAAACCAAAAGTCTAACCAATGCAACTATGATTTTTTTCCTATCAAAGTTGAATTAACTCAGTAATTCTCTCATTCATAGAACAGACAGCAGCACAGCTATCCACTGAACACACAGCATATATTTTGTTAATTATGTCTAGAATTTTAGCTCCAGTTTAAGAAAACATCCAAGGTAACTTAAAAATAATCATCAGGTAATTAAGTTTGGCAATGTGTTTTTATCACGTTTGTGATCACTGTTGTTTCTTAAACTCTAGTCTTCCCCCTTTGGGTTCATCTTGCTTCATGTTCAAGTGCTTCATTTAGTAGCTCTTTCAGCAAGGGCTGGGAGGTGGCAAATAATCTTTGTCTGAAAAGGTCGCTTTTCCTCTTACTTCTGTATTACAGTCTAGCTGGGTATGGAATTCCAGATTGACATTTATTTATTGACTTCTGGCATCTCTTGTTGCTGATGACAAGTCATCAGTTTGTCTTTCCCCTGTAGGAAACTTTTGGTTTTAGTATCTTTTAAGATTTTATCTTTGTCCTCAATGTTTTACTGCTTCATCCTATTGTTGTCTAGGTACAGCTTTAATTTTCAGCTGTGGCACTTGGAGGTATTCTCGTCTGAGTCTTCAAGCCTCTCAGTCTATCTTCCAGGTACAGCTGCTCCTTCATATTCTTTATCTCTCTGTACTATATTATGGGTGAATTTCTCACTCTCTTACAGTTCATTAATTTCTGTCTTTGACTATGCCCAGTCTAGAGTTTATTCTATCAACTGAACGTATTTCAAAGACAATATTTTTTTCACTTCCAAAGTTATTTTCCCCTCTAGTTATCTCATCTTATAGTTTTTGTTTTGTTTTGTAACATCTTGTTTTTTTTCCTGATTCCTTCCTCTTTCTTTTGAATATCATAAACATAGTTACTTTAAAGTCACTTTCGAATTGTCCTGTTATTTTCATTTCATTTAGAATGACTTAAACTGCCAACTATTTTATTTTTTAGTTGTATCATATATTGTAGAACTTTGGTGTATACCTTCCTCTCAAGTGTGAAATTTTAATTTCTTCTCCTCTCACTGCCTTGGCCCCTTCTCCCCACACATAGTTTTACTGTTTCCCCTACCAGCCCCTGAGGCAACCAGGACTTCAGCTGATGGTCTGAAGCTCCTGACCTGGGTGCCATTCTGGATATCGTGGAGCCGGTCCCAAGCTAGTGGGTGGCTGGCTGGCCGCAGGTCTTGGGTGGGAAGCTATGTTTGTTCTTTTTTGCCTCTCTACGAATGCAGATTCTGATAAATCACTGCCCCAGGGAAAGTTGGTCACAGCTAGTTTGTAGACTTATTGCTTGGGCAGAGAAGCCTTGGTTCCAGGCAGTGAATGTGGCTCTGGTCTCCTACTTTGTCTGGGGTACACTGTTACAGCACAGAATCCAAACTATTCTCTCTAGACCTGTAGCCCACCACACCAGCAGCTTCCTACCTGCTAATTCTGAGACTGTGTATTTCTGACTTTGCAGCTATTCATCTTTTTTTTTTTTTTCAAAGTGGCTATTTCTTTTTAATCTCCTCTATTTCGTATGTGGCGGTGCTGAAGGAGCCTCAAAATGTGAATTTACGATGTCAAACTGCACCAATGTTCTATTTTTAAGACTTTTCTTTTTTATCAGTGTAACAATCCAAAAAGCCTACAATGTTCAGTAGTGATACTATTTATCTTTCCCTTTGTTGTTTTCACCAGCAAACAAAGAAAAAGCTGATCATGTTTTACTGACAGATTCTCTTATTTACCTATGCCTGGCTAATTGAAATAAATGGCCCCAAATGATTAGTTTCAATTTTTTTTTTTTTAAACAGGGAAAACAAATGGGTTGAGAAGCACCAGCAGTTCAGTGGTTCTGTCTACTATTATCCGTATTAGAACTTAAAACTTCCGTGTTTTTTAAACCTAATCTTAATCAGAAAGAAATCCAGCTATTTGTGTATGCATCTCAGCTTTTCAGGGATGAAGCTACAAAGTCGAAGTCGTCTAAAAGAGGGGATTCATAATTTTGGAACTATTTTCTTAATCGTCACTGAAGAAAGCTTTAAAATCTTCTTCCAAGTCTTTTATTTCCCCAAAGAAGATTTACACATATTTCATTTTTGAAGGCTGCCATATCTAGGACTCCATCTTGATCACCCATGCATGTTGCTGGCCTAACAGTGTTTATTATGCCAGAGTTGAAGAACAAGTATTTATTATGAATAAGAGCTGAATATAAGTGTGTCACACTTTATACAGCATATATATTCCTGAAAATTTATGTATAACTTGTCTTAACAAATCATATTGCATTTTCCTTCTGAAGTATAATGTAATTTCAAAGACACATTTTCCTAGAGGAAAAGAAAATACGATCTGGACACTGTAAGAAAGCGCAGTCCTGGGAGAGTAAACTTAATAGTCAAACGCTTAACTGGAAAATAACTTAATAGTGATAAAGCAATGAATACCATAATTCAACTGTTATACTGAAAATACAACATCACCCGATCACCCAATGTCAAAAATTATAGTAACTGCCAATAAGTGAAAACAGAATCTAGTTGGAGGAACACTCAGAACTTTGAGACAAAAACATGCATAGCTGCTTGGTGAGTTTTTCTACTTTTTTCTCTCTAATGGGGAAGATTTTAGAGCTAGCCCCTAGGTTCAAATCCTGACTTCTCTTTGTTGTCTATGTGGCTTTGGACAAGTTTCCTTGCCTCTCTGTAACCTCTCTGACACCCAGTTTCTTCAACTGTAAAGTGAGGATAACAATAATTACGTGTTAGAGGTAATATGAATGAAAAAAATTGCATATAGTAGGAACTCAGTATGGGGACTATCAGTGTTGTCATCACTAGCTGGCTTTTTTTTTTTTTTTTCCTGGAAGATAAGAAAAAAGCAGACACAGGGGCGCCTGGGTGGCTCAGTCAGTTGAGTGTCTGACTTTGACTCAGGTCATGGTCTCATGGTTTGTGAGTTCGAGCCCCACATTGGGCTCACTGCTGTCAGCAGAGCCTAGTTCAGATCCTCTGTCCCCTTCTCTCTGCCCCTCCCTTGTGCACACTTTCTCAAAAATAAACAAACATTAAAAAAAAGAAAAATGCAAATATAAAACATAGAATGGCACCTCTACCATATCTGACATAAGGATGCTCTGTATTTTCACTCTCTCCTCTGTGTCTGACTGAAATTCAGATTCCATATTAATTTCCCTTAACAGGATGGAAGGCAGCACCACAGGAAGGCAAGATTAAAAGAAAATATTAATTGTAACATATTAATATACTTATTTTTTAAACTTTTTTTTAAACGTGTATTCATTTTTGAGAGACAGAGAGAGGCAGAGTGTGAGCGGGGGAGGAGCAGAGAGAGAGGGAGTGACAGAATCCGAAGCAGGCTGCAGGCTCCAAGCTGTCAGCACAGAGCCCAACGCGGGGCTCGAACTCACGGACCGCGAGATCATGACCTGAGCTGAAGTCGGACACTTAACCAACTGAGCCACCCAGGTTACCCTAACAAATTAATATAATTATTAATTATAACAGCCACCACTACATTCCATAGTACTCCCTATGCACCGTGTTAAATATTTCATACATCATTTTATTCAATCTTTACAACAACCTTATGGAGTAAGCAGTATTAATACTGTTTAAGAAAAGGAAGTCAGACTTACAGTTTAACTTATCCACAGATGGTAAGTGGCCGACCAGAAATTCACACCCAGATCTGTGCAAAGTCATTTTCTGTGTAGTGTGTATCACACCACACCAGAACAAGGCTTAAGAGACACCACAACATACTCTAGGGACGCCTGGGTGGCTCAGTAAGTTAAGCATCCAACTTTTTCCATTTCAGCTCAGGTCACAATCTCACAGTTCATGAGATTGAGCCCTGTGTGGGGCTCTGCACTGACAGCGTGGGACCTGCGTGGGATTCTCTCTCTCCCTTTCTGTCTCAGCCCCTCCCCTCCCCTGTCTCTCTCTCAAAATAAATAAACATTAAAAAAAATAGAAATACCACAACAGGAAAAGAAGTACATATCCTAAGCAATACAGAAAAATGTTGAAATGACATGGTAGCTATATTTTAGGTGCTCATGTTAAATCACTTCTAAATGTATGCTGAATTAAAGAGATAAATCCAAGCAGCTAATTTGAACTTGTCTGTAATGAGTACATGTTAAATAAACTTGACCTTGACATTTTGCATCAAAGCTGAAAAAAGAACTGTGTCTCTTAGGAGGACTACCACCAAGTTTTTTTTGCTTTTTTTGTTTTGTTTTTACAAGTAGGGCATTAGAATCATTATCTGAGGAGACAGGAAGGGAAATATCAAGGAAAAGGATGATTTTAAACAAAATCAAATGACCTACAGTATCTTCATCATCACAAGGTTTAAATAGTAAGACTTCCTAGAAACTTGTAAAGAACCTACATAATGATTAAGGAAAAACAAATTCCTTAAGTAAAGAGAAAGAGCCAAGGTATAAATATCCTACCTGGCAAAATGGGGAACTTCTTGATAATGTGGGACATGGCATGTCCTTACAGCCACTTAAATACTGGGTGTTTCATAACATGTTCATAACATGTTTAGGTGTTCTAAATTTTATATTTTAAGATATTCAACGTTTTAAATCATAATAGGTAAGTACAAGTAAAATAGTCTATAGGACATATTTAAAACTATATTATATGAAAGGAATAAAATTAAATGTAGGACAGCAGTACACAATAGTGTACATTATAGCTTTTAGAATTGTTTAGGAAAATGGTGTGGCAGGTAGAATAATGGCTTCTCGAAGATGCCTACACCCAAATTCCTGGAAACTACGAATGTGTCACCTTACATGGTGAAAGGGATTTTGCAGATATGATTAAGTTAAGGATATTCAGATGCAATGATTATCCTGAATTATCCGGGTGGAATGAATATAATAATCAGGGTTCTTACAAGACTGAGGCAAGAGTATGTATGAGCCAGAGAGAGAGGCTCGAAGATGCTATGCTGGGGACTTTGAAGATGGAAGAAGGGCCATGCCCCACGGAACACAGCCTCTAGAAGGTGGAGTAGGCAAGGAAATCCTTCCCTAGGGCCTCCAGAAGCAACACAGCCCTGCTGACCCATTCTAGACTTTTGACTCCCAGAACTGTAAGATAATAAATTCATGTTGTTTTAAGCCACTAACTTGGTGATCATTTGCTGCAGCATCAGTGGGAAACTAACACAAATGACCAAGAGGGTAAACCTACTGTGGCTAGAAAAATTAAAATACACATGAACTGTGTGATGAGTATTTGCTTTTAAATGATGCAGGCCTTTAAAAAATAATGATGTATTCTCTTATGCAATTTTAAGTCAAAAGCTTAAAGAAAACACAAAAGGAGAATACACTGACCCCATAAAATAATTGTAAAAGTGGTTTTCCTCTCCTTTACCTAGTGTCTAAAAAGTGCTAACATTTGTAGACACCAACTAGCAGTGCAAGCTCTTGGCTTTATCACAGATGTGTGATCCACTCTGACCTTGTGAAAACATCTTCCCCCCCCCCCCCCCCCACTAACTCTCAACCTCTTATAATGGGAACTGGGAAGATGATCAATAAAATCAACCAACTGTGAAAATAAGGCCCATAGGACGGAGTGAAACACTGATGGAGAGAATAATATATAATAGTATAAATAATCACAAGGAGATTCGCTCTTGTGCAATATTTATATGTGATTCAAGGAATGGTCCTGACTTTGATCCATCATATTCTGTCCTGTTTAATTCTCCTTGTTGCAAAGGGGCATAAAGATGATTCTGACTGGAATGTTCTCAATCAGATTCAATGAGGAACATATTGATTCCACTTGAAAGTTCTTTTCTATGGGGCATAGTAGTATGAGTAATTATGATAATTACTTTTACATTTTCTCAAAATATAAAAAATCAGTTTCTGCTCAGACATCTAAACTCAGAAACACTCTGAATCTTCCTTACTGACATTTTGGCATGGGACACTAATTTAAATAAAAGCAAATAGTTTCTTTCCCACTAATAGTATCCACTGAGTCTCAAATGCATGTGCACACATGTGTGTGAGCACACATGCACACACACACTGTCACCTCACAGTTTAACCACTCAAATGTTTGTCAGAGGAAATAAATCCCTAAGCCAAGAAAGACTTGTCCTCATTCCCCCCGCCAAACATGTGTTTTTACCCCAATATAATGATATGCTTATTTTCTTGCTTTACTGTCATATATTGTAATTGACCTTATGCTTTATGTGCTGTCATAGTTAGAAAGTTGTGAAACATATTCTTCCCCTTTCATAGATATGACCCACTGAATGGCTCATAGAACCTACAGCAGCATCACCTTTGGATGCCATACTCATATAGGGCTGGAACAAAAACCAAACCAACCAACGGTGAAGCCAGGGTCACTCTGCATGCTTGTATACTTGACAATGAGCGAGGGCTACAGACAGGCAGCATGATGGATAAAGGGGAGCCAGAACTTGTAGGCAAGCCACAGGGTTTGTCAAGGGATCTTTGACAGACCAGTCACTTCCATTACTAAGAAAACCATTAGACTGGTCAGAGAGGAGGCTAACTTTCATAAGTAGTAGCTTCCTGTTACACTTTTTTTTTTTTCCAACGTTTATTTATTTTTGGGACAGAGAGAGACAGAGCATGAATGGGGGAGGGGCAGAGAGAGAGGGAGACACAGAATCGGAAACAGGCTCCAGGCTCCGAGCCATCAGCCCAAAGTCTGACGCGGGGCTCGAACTCACAGACCGCGAGATCGTGACCTGGCTGAAGTCGGACGCTTAACCGACTGCGCCGCCCAGGCGCCCCTCCTGTTACACTTCTTTATTCTACGTCTGACTCTTGAGACAGTAGAGCTTTTTGCTCTTCTCCATCAGTGGGAGGCTTTGTTCTGCTGGGTGCTTCCAAAAGTCTATGGCAGGCTCCTTTTATTCTTGACAGCAAACCAACTCTTTAAAATCAAGCCCAAGACATTCAGATTGATGACTGGCCTTTCTTCCCTAGGCAAAATTATCCAGGAATCTCATGTTAGGTTATAGAAGTGCTTTAGTGGAATTTCTATACTTACCAGTAATTATAATTTGCATTTTTATAGTATTATTCTCTGGAAAAGAGCCACAATAAGTGAGACTTCCTCTAAATTCTTCTAATAGTCCTTCTTTAGCAGTCTGCTCATATTTTTCTGTTTGTATATCTGAATGGCTAACCTAACATAATCCCTTTGAGGGAGATCTCCATTTCAAATTGTCTTCAAGTCCTAATAACTGGCCATCTTAAAGTTTATGTGTCTCCACTGCAATAAACTTATTCTGACTTATTCTGTTTTCCATATTTGTTATGGTGGCCAGAAACTGAGGGGATGGGGGGTGGTCCATACCCGTGAAGGTTGCCAGATAAAATATAGGACATGCATGCAATATTTGGGACATACTGATCCAAAAAAAGTACCCACTGTTTATCTGAAATTCATATTGAATGAGCATATTCTATTTTTGTTTCCTAAATCAGGCAACCCTAGTGCTCTTGCTTCTTGCAGAACATCTACTGAATCTAATCTTGGGTAGGCACATTGCAAGCAAAAGGGTGAGGAGCGGGTGGTCTGAAATCTCTAACTGCAGATTTACACCAGTGTCTAAATTTCCGGTAACTGCCTTTGCTAAATCTAGTGATTTAGATTTATTTTAGTGATCAGAAACAAGGCAGAACTTTTTAGAAACTTAGGGTATAATGTGGGCTGGGGGGAAAAAGCCATTCCATTTACCTCTTCACTGCAGGTTTGGGAAATGTCAATTTCCTGTAGAGTTTTTCCCAGGTACTATGCAGAAGCTCCTCACCTTTATTCCAGGAATGAAATAGGACGATGGCCTTGAGCCTTGAAGATGACATTATGATCTGCTGTCCACAAGGTGTGTGCTCTGAGGGATATCCCCAGAAGGAGGGATGAATTTAGCAATCATGAAATGATCATTCTTAGAGTCAGGCCAGTTACTGAATTTCAGCTTCTCTTCACTAAAATTCCACGTTAGTCTTAGTACCTGACATGTCTACTTTACAGCAAGGCAACAACTTTTGAATGCCAGCTGAGGGGAGTTTTTATTGGTCTATGGGAAGCAAGGTAAGTAAGAACAATGTGCTAAGGTTTTCCTAAAGGTAAATGGTTCTAGTTTAAGGAGTAGCTCTTTATTTCTGGAGAGTGTGTTCTTTTAATCTTTTCATGTTAAAGTAAACTTTCTTGTATGAAATTATGGTGATACTGGATATGAAGACTCAAAAACTGTCCTTACATAGAAAAGTGACTGGCACTTGTCTTTAAATCTGAAAGTATGGGCATCATGTAGCACACTTTTTAGGTCTGTTTCAGAAATACCACTTCTTGTCTAACGCTATTAAATAATTTTACATCTGATTCATGTATCCCCCTTTTTGGCTGGAGAAAGAGAATTGGACTCAAAGAACTATTTTAGGCTAACAATATACTGGTGGAAAAGGAATATTTCTATTCTCTTATAAAGTTCAGAAAACATGTTTCAGGTTTTTTCTTTCCTACAGGAGGATCTGAATTATTTGCCCTGATCTCTGGCACAGCATTACTCACTATTTTAAACATCGTTGTTTTGGTAAGTCAGCAGTCACATATGCACTCTATAAATGTCAGACATAAAATGCAACACATTCAGCATTTGATAAACCATGGCAAACAACTTAGCACTCCAGGCATTTGAAATGTCCATAACATAGCTCAGCTCATTCCCACTTGGAACAAAGAAATTGCTATTTTTTTTTGCTATTCTTTGGGCCAACATGGATTAGGAAAGCACAAGAAAATGTCCTTGCTTCTTTCATAAGAAAGGGCTTTTGATAAATATCACAAAAGAAATCATGTAATATTATGAATACACAAATCACAATTTCCAAGGTTTTTTTTTTTTTTTTCATAGACTATTCAGACATGTCCTGGTACTTTGCAAA
This sequence comes from Lynx canadensis, assembly GCF_007474595.2. Taxonomy (NCBI): domain Eukaryota; kingdom Metazoa; phylum Chordata; class Mammalia; order Carnivora; family Felidae; genus Lynx; species Lynx canadensis. Next base: position 74,898,894 of record NC_044308.2, read on the forward strand.
AACCCCGTTTGGTTGACCATTTTAAAGTTCATTTTAATCCTCACACCATTCCTTCAAGGTCTCTGTTACTCTTCACGATACAGAAGAGCATAGAGAGGTTGAGTATAAGTTAAGTGGCTTACAGGAAGTTGCAAAGTTAATGCGTGATGCCACCAAAGACAGGGATAAATGAATGGAGTCTGCTCTATGTTGCACTATTACTATATCAAGTTGTGTAGATGTGACCTCTGGTTGATTCTGAAAGTAAGAATGGCTCTAATCCACTGCAGGTTATTTAACCATGGGATAGACAAAATATGTTCATGATCCTTGTCAAGCTAGTAAATGATACCTTGGATCGCACCCTTGGTTTGGTTCAAGATTTTGATGGAGACGCATGATTCAAAAGCATGTAATACATGAAGTCACTCTTGGCTCAGGAAGACTGACCACAGCCCACCAGCTGATTCACTGTGTGCCTGAGTGTTGCTTACAGGCAAAGAGTGATGAAAAACAAGAAAATCACATCTGTGACCCAGTTTTTCTTTAGTTTTTCTTTAGTTACTAGTCATTTGTAACATCATGCACAGAATTGCATAGAACCTAAGGAAGGAGTCCTTGGTTACTTCAATGTTCTCACTTAAAATAAAAACATCTGCTTTTGATTTACCTCCTGGGAACAAGATGAGGTTGAATGATCCACTCAGAAAATATGAGGAAGCTCATAAATCACCCAACATAATAACTGGCAATGTTGTCCTAAATTGAAACAATAAATACATAAAAGATCCAGATCCAGAAACCTCTCAGGGCTTCTGCTAGAATGTCCTGCTCCTAATGGTGCTTGGCCAATGTCGGATGGTTACGTCTGTGATTCATGTAGCATCATGAACATCTAACTTGTTTGATACAATAGTTACAGTGGTAGGATCTCAATAACCGAAACAAATAGAAAACCCTAGCTGGGCTTTCCCAACTGTATAATTTAAATATTGGTACTGTTGTGGTGCCTGGGTGGCTCAGTTGGTTGAGCGTCTGACTTTGGCTGTCATGATCTTGTGGTTCATGGGTTTGAGCCCCGCATCAGGTTTTGTGCTGACAGCTCAGAGCCTGGAGCCTGCTTCAGATTCTATATCTCCTTCTCTCTTTCTGCCCCTCCCCTGCTCGTGCTCTGTCTCTCTCTGTGTCTCAGCAATAAATAAATGTTAAACATTTTTTAAAAAACTATTTGTACTGTTATTTTTATTGATGCATTTTTTTTTGTTTCTAGTCTTAGTTTCTTACTCTCTCCAAAAAAGTGTCTATAAGCTGAGTCTCTGATGAAATACCATGCTGTCTAGGAAAATGAGGAGGATGGAGTAATGGAAGACTGGTTGATAAATCTGTGTGTGTACAGGATTGATATAATTAACAGTCATTTACAGAGATCTTTCAAACAGAATTTTAAATTCGGTCATAAATACCTTGTTAAATCGGCACGATCTCGTCTTCTGCTTAGCTGAATCAATATAAGGAAAAGAAGATGTGCTTATTAAGTGACTTGAAAGTCATGGCCTGCATTGAATGGATGGGGAATGAGGGACAGGCCTTGATGGAGGCACTAACTCCATTCCTTAAGAGCTGTGGATCCGGGGCATGCTCCTTATAAATCATTTTCCTTGTTTGGGCCAGGGCAGAGGAGAAGTGAAGTTTGTTATTTTGTATTTCTTCAACAGTGACAAAGAAAGCCACTGAAGGAACTCTGACAGGGATTCCTGTTGATTTAAAGAACTATAAGGAACACTTTATCGCTGTCACAACAGTGTGTCACTGAACAGCCTGGCTGTCTCCTCTGTTCCGCATCCGGGTGGTGGCATTAAGCAGCAGCAATATGGTGGTTTTAACACAATTTAACTTGGTACACGAATGATAATCTCTAATGTATGCGTGTATGTGTGTGTATCCCCCAGCATATTAAGGCTGAAGCAGTGGGGCAAAATTACACATTAATCTAGTCTTGAGAAAGAAACAATTCATTGTAATGTGGCGCTGGCTGGAGCATGTGTAGGAGCGCGAGGTTCACATCCCACAGAGCCATTATTCAGTGGCAGAAAACATCCCATCATAGAGAAGAAATATAAGAATTATGGAAAATGTTACAGATTTCCTTGAAGTAGTATATTAATATATTGGGATTAAGAATGACCATAGTGGGGCACCTGGGTGGCTCAGTTGGTTAAGCGTCCGACTCTCGGTTTCAGCTCAGGTCATGATCTTATGGTTTCATGAGTTTGAGCCCTGTGTTGGGCTCTGTGCTGACAATGCAGAACCTGCTTGGGATTCTCTGTCTGCCCGCTCATACTGTCTCTCTCTCCCTCAAAATAAATGATCTTAAAACAAATTAAAAAAGAAAGAATGACCATATTGATCACTGTTTTTCCCATTAAAACCCCATTAGGAGGTACACATGTGCTCTTTTAAGAAGTTACTTGTTATTCCACCTTACATATGCCCATGCCTAGAGCACTTGCAAGGTGAAATATTCACAACCTTCACCCAGGGATGACCCTGCATTATTTGGAAGAAAAGTACAATGCAAAGTCACACTTCAAACCCTGAGAGTCTTTTCCATCCCAGGGGAATCCAGCGTAAAGCCATTAGGTGTTTCCTTTAGCATACCAATCAGCAAAGGAAATGAGGGCAAGCCTGCTATGAAGGAGACATCAGAGACATCTGTGTCCCTGGAATTCTAATAGAGCTCAGAAGTCCGGGCTTGATACCATCATTTGAAGGGCTGTGCATAGGAAGGCAACACTTAAGAAATTTACTTTGGTGATGATGAAAATATATGGCATTTCAAAATAGGCTGCTTTGTGGAAAAACAATCTGCCACATTCCAAAATCTGAACATAGCCAACATTGGAATGAAACTCTCTAGATTAACTGTTGCAGTAAGAGAGAGCTCATTTCACCCTGCCCCTGTCTGGCTGGCAACTGCTATCCATCCTTTACAATGCAGCTCAGCAATCACCTTGGTGTTATTGAACTGTTTATTATCTATTTACACCTGTTGTCTCCCCAGAACAGTAAGCAAAGTCAGCAAGGTATCTACGTTTTTGTTGGGTCTCTCCAGCTAGCTCAGTGCCTGACAGATAGGCGGTGCTGAGTGAATGCTTGTGAAATCACGAGGACACATGCGAAACTTGGCTGCAAACCGCATAGGAGGGTCCACTGAAGAAGGAGCCATACAAAACAGGTGAAAGAACAAGAGGTAATTGTGTGGGTTAGCCAAGGCTGTTTGGGTTGAGTTCAAGAAAATGCTAGGACGTGCTTCAGTCTGTACAGAAGCTTGCCTTGAAGAATAAATCATTTTTTTCCAGAAAGTAATTTATAACACTTATTGAAGAAAACAGGTTTGCAAAGAATCTACGTTGTGGTTCTAACACAGAAGTTGTTCAATACCACTACAGATTTCCATAGTCCATGGCATTAGGCATAAGAATAGGGTGATAGTAATCGCTGCGAAAGGTCGGAGTAAATAAAAGAGCAATGGAGAGCCATGTGGGATTTACGAAGGAAAATAAAGAAAGCGATACAACAAAGTTCCCCATGGGACCTTGACTTAATATGACATTCCCACTGTCTACACTGATACTACTATTTGGGAGCAGACCACGTTTCTTCGAAATGAATTAGCTGAAAGGAAGTCTCTCCTCTGGAATCCAAAGTTCTACACATATGATTAACACCTTGGAGGCATCTTTGAAGTGCAAATGTGTTACCACACACATAACAGTGTATCATCTCTGCCTACGATAAACAGAGAGAGAGAGACAAAAAAATCTAGCATCTCAGAAATGAACCCGAGGTTCACTTTCAGGGCCCCTTTCATTCATGATGCCATGTCATATTTTAGTAGAAAGACTGGCTTCATGCCTCTGCCTTCGGTCTGGTTAAATCTAGGTTTCTTGGTAGCTTAGGGATCCAGCAACTAAATGAATGGCTTTGTTATCTTTGAAAGGTGACCAACCTTTAATGAATTAAATGAGAGGTAGAGTGGAAGTTAGGAATGACCAAGCCTGGAGGACTTGGTTCCAGCTTCCAGGTCTTCCTACTATCCAGGGAAGAGAGGATGGCTGCCAAGATGCTGACAGAGGCAAGAGAAGAAACCAATGCTTCCCCTCTTCACACCTGCTTAGAGCATCCTGCCCTCTTTCCGTTTATGAGGGCCTTCACTCAGCCCTACAGACTGTACATGTGTCTCCTGGGTTCTGTAACCAGCATCAGAAGATCAAAGCTTCCCAGTCCGTCCTCTGGAGATGGAATATCACGTTTGCAGGAGAGAGTTTCAACCATGTCAAAGAATCCGTCTCTGTGTAACTGATTTTCCCCGAGGGAAAGAGAAAAAGATGGTCATGTGGGGTATATACCATCAGTAAGTACAGAGAAGAACTGCATGGAATTGTAGATATTTAAAATGATGATCCTGTCTGAACCGGTATTAAAGAACGTGCGGTTCAGTGGGAGTCAGGCGGACTTGCTTCCAGTACTGGGACCTCAGTAACGTGATTCAAAATCACTGGTCCTCAGCTTTCCCAATGACAGGGTTAGGCCAGATGCAGAGTACCTGAGAGGTCCAGGGAGTGGCCAGAGCTCTATCATCTTTCCCAGCCACCAAAATAGCTCATCTCTTTATTATGTTGAAACATGAATAATATCAGATGAACAAAACCAAAATCAAAAACAACCAAAGAGCAAGGTGGTTTTCAAGATCCCTGATAACTCCATCATTCTTAGGACCAAGGGGGGGGGGGGGAAAGCTTAAGACTTCCTATCTTAATTGCATACCAACGATAAGCAAGGAAAAGAGTTAAAAGTATCTACAATCTCTGGCCCTCTCCCCTTATCTCCCTTTGTTAAAACCTAGGGATGTGCTGGCTAATTATTTTCTCCAAATTCCTACACAACTTCAGGGGCACCATTCATAGAAAAGACAATGTCACTGTGTCCCCTGGGGTATGGCACTCAGTGGCCCTGGGGAAGATAAATTTAGAGTGGAGAGGGCCTGTGTTTGAATCTCACCTCTGCCACTTACTAGCTATATGACCCCTGGCAAGCTATTTGATGATCTCTCTGATCCTCTTTCCTTCTCTGTAAAGCAGAGATAATAAATTCGATTTCCAAAAGCTACTGTAAAGGCTAAATGAGATAACATATGTAAACAATCTGGTGTAGGGCAGCATACCAACGCTGGTATTAGTTCTTTAAAATCACAAAATCTGTGACATTTCACAGTTCTGATAACAACCGGTTCTAGGATGTGTGACCCATACGGTGAGGACAGACCAAAGGATACTGTGGAATTGAAACCGATTTCATCTGCTGAAGATAGGGTAGGTATCCCCAAAGTTAAAGGGGTCAGAATGTTGTGACCCAAGAACTATGCACTTTTTAAGTCTGAACTGTGGTAAGTGGCAGAAAGGAAGACTAATTGGTATGCTAATTAACTAGGGTATGTTGGTACGGCTGTTACCAAGGACAAGCAACAAGAAGACGAGGTGCACGCGTGAAGGATCTATGTGCTGCCAACAAATTACATGTGCTTAACTCAAACTTTTTTGCCTTCCTTAGGAATCTAAGACCTGTCAATATTTAACTGTGCCAAGTCTTTTATTTGCCTTGTAATTAAGAAGTGATTAATCTACACAATAAAGCTGTAACTTAAGCATTATCGATTCTCTAAATATTAAAACTGAAGTGGACTGTAGATATCTAATCCAACCTCCACAAGTCACACCAGTGAAAAGTGAGGTCTAAGGAAGACAAGACACCAGCGAAAAGTGAGGTCGACGGTCTCAAAAGGCAGAGCCAGTTCTGGCACTTGGTCTCATTCACTTAGTCTTCTTCTTACTACAGGAAATCAATCTGCGGCTTTATCCAACACACAACAATTTAACATTGGATATATGGATTCCTGTCTCAACTCTACAGACTTTGGGATCCACAGGGCACTGGAAGACCTCTGAAGGGCTGAGCCAATGGCTGACAGAAGCGGCTGAGTGGGACTGTGTCGGAAGGTCTGAGGACATTCAAGAAGTTAATGAAGGGCTTACAGAAAGGCTGTTAGGGATCTGCCAGTCTGGAATATGGGTGGTGAAACTGGGGTCCATTAAGGAACCAAACGATTTTCTATATCTAGGACAGAGCACAGTGACCAGCACATAGTACAGCACATAGCAGGTACTTAGTGCTTACTTGTTGTATAATTGGATGATGAACCAGGAATGGATGAATGAATGAATGCATGCCTGCATGAAAGGAACTGTATTGAGAGAAGAAATGAGAGCCTCAGAGAGGCAACAGAGAGGAGGGACCACCTAGTGAGAAGAGGCAGAGAAGAGCTACCAAAGCTCCCCTCAACCTTAGCAGGAAGGACGAGACTCGTTTCTCTTGCAAGGACAGTGGAGGGAGTGCGGCTGTGGCCCTCCTGCTTCCGCCTCACATTTCCCTTCTGAGGAAATGTGGTAGTTCCCATGGCACCGCTTCTGCTTCTGGCCACTCTGCTCTCAGGACGGAACGAGCAGAAGTGGAATGCGTGAGGGGAGTCTATCTCCAAGGGCAACAGAAATGTCAAACCCATAATGTCACATTATTTTCAGAGGAGACTCTGCGTAAGTGCTATCCAGGCATCTACTGACCATACGGACACCGATGGAAAAATTCTTCCTAGTAGGAACTTGACATCAAGAAACCAATCTGATTCTAGGATAGCAGAGAAAATCTTACCCAGTGAAGAATGAGGGAAAGCTGGGATTTCCCGGTCAATTCTCCAGTCACTGAAAAACTCAGTCATCTGTGGCCATGAACCCAGGGCACTCTCACATGCCACATCTGTTAAAGCTGGGCTTTGCAGGTGGGATTCACGTGAAGAGTACTGGTGGCCCAGACATGAGAGCAGTATCTCATTCTATTTTCTAAACAGTAAGAGGTCAGCGTCACATGTTGTCTTTCAACATCCACATCTCACAGTTTTTACTTCTGTACACAGGATGGGGCCGCTTTGAAGAAAATAGGCACTACTCACCACCTCTGATATTTTTCTAGGACTAAATGGAGAAGCTATAATAGAATACTGCATCAACGCCTAAGGAAGACCTTTCTAGGTTCTTATGACGTAAGCAACTCACTGTTTGAGATCTTCCCCCACGACATCTAGCAGACCAAGGGCAGAATGGCAGTATGCACACGTTAGGTGTGTGGCCAGACTAATGGGTTCTGAGCCGTGTTCATATGAAAGATATGTACAGCCTGAGGAGGAGACGTAGTGTCTATGACGTGACCTTCATTTGACATTTGATTAAGATAAAGTTGGGGCACAAAAAACTTTTTCCTTCAAAACCCGGAGAACAGGTCAGTGAAGAGAGCAATGATATAAACTTCCTTCCTCAGCTCACAGAGTGACTGGCAAGGCTTTTTGAGAATATTTTTAGCACAGTTTCAATTCCCTAAAAAGCAATGCCACCTAAAAGAAATGTGTTAAGCACCCTCTAAATGTTTCTCATTAAGTTGCCAACACTGGTACTCACCCCTTAAGGCTGGCTTACAGTGCTCAGCCTAACTCCCCTTTGTGTGATATTCGAGGAATAAACGTGAGACTAGCTGCTATTTGAAAGAAAGAGATTATATGTGTCAGAATCTACATGTTAATATTTGGAGAATATCTTGAGACATAATAGGAAAAAGCAGCCTAGAAAACGGCGCTCTGCAATGAATTTATAGAAATGGTAGTCAAGAAACCCAAACTGAAAGGTTTTCCTAATGAGAGGACAGGTTTGTTCTTATAGCATAACTAATCTTAGCTAAGTGGCTAATTCTTCCCAAAAGACCAGATTTGGTTAAGAATGAAAACATTCCACTGTGTCTAGATTTAGCATACAATGAACTCCCTAGACTGGTTTTCACGCTGTCCACCTCTGAGTATCCTGATTCTTTTTTTGCCTTTAATTATGTTGCCGACACCTACCTTTTCATGTGAAAGCGAGTCTGAGGAAACGGGGTGGCCAAAGCCGTACGAATGTCCACTCACCTCCCATGAGTTTGGACTGGCAGTTAATAAACTCGGGCTTCCTGTCCGTGAGGTACCTCTGGCAGGTATGGTGGAGGATCTGGAAGAAGGTGCATTTTTCTGAAGCTGTGCTGGCCACCCACTGGTCAAATGTGTTTTCAAACAACAGATCAAATTCTGCAGAATCCTGGAAAAGACAGTGAAATGAGTGCCGATCTCAATCTAGAAAAACTGCGGCTTCCAGCTTACCCCTGACAAAAGGCTCACAAAAGCTGAAACACCTTTCAAAACTTTGGTCTTAATCACAAGGCTCATCTTTATTAGCACCCAGGTGCATGGAAAGAAAGTTCACCTTTCTCTGTTTATCAAGCAAACCCCAAATCTTGGAGTATTTATAGATGTCCCTAGGAAGCTACGCTCACAGAAGCCCCAACAGCTTACTACACATTGACCTGGCAAAATTTAGACTAGATACTGCCTTCCCGATGACCCGGAAAAGGTCACGTTCTTGGCAGTGAAACCCATGAATCTTGCCCCTAACCTTTGGTAAGGAAAAGATTCTCCCTTATTATTTTAGCATATAGTGACAATTTACATTTTATTTCTCCTCATTACCGAGGTTTTATACAGTGAGTATGTGTGAACAAAAGGGAAGGTACTTAAATAAACAGCTCTACCTTAAAATGTTTCTTATATTAAATCCAATAGAATCCTAATACATAATTTGTAAGGTGCCACCTATTTATTTGCTTGCTCGGCTAATAAATCTCATCACTGGTGATATAACGAGATACATGAAGCTTTGATGAACATGGGTTTTTCGTATTGGTAACCATGGACATGATATCTGAACTCTGCTCTTTGCACTTGGCTGATAAACCTACTACAGGAGCCAGCACTTCTTCAGCGTGCATCCCCTTACGTTTCTGCATCACACATGATGAAAAGACTTAGAGTTCCCCATAAGAAGGGCATAGAAATAAGAAAGTCTTAGCCACGTAACTGAAACAGAGAAATAGCTTCGCTAAAGAGGACTCAGACAACCACCACCACTGCCAAGGTCAGGGAGGGAGTCATCGTGTGAAGAGAACACCTTGGCTCAACACCAGACATCACTCACCCGATTAGGATCGATGCCATTAACCTGGCGAAGCTGCTCAAGCATCCACTGTGACCTCCGCACGAATGACGTGGAGCCTTCAAACTGTTTGACCTTCGTGATGGACGCCTGTGTGGGTTTCTTGTTTGTCACTGCCAAGAGAAACCACTCAGATTAGTGGGTGTGCAGGTTGGTTGGTTTTCATCTTAGATTTACATGTGTACACACACAAAAACACACAGAATATGAATACATGTGCCTTTTATTTTCTAAGAGAGAGAGAGAGAGAGAGAGAGAGAGAGAGAGAGAGAGAGAGAGGGAGAGGGGGGGGGGGGGGGCAGAGGGAGAGAGAGAATCTCAAGCAGGCTCCTTGCTCAGCGCGGAGCCCGACGTGGGGCCTGATCCCACGACCCTGGGTTCATGACCTGAGCTGAGATCAAAAGTCAGACACGCAACTGACAGCTACCCAAGAGCCCCTGAATACATATGCCTCTGATGAGGGGTGAACTCAAAAGAAACAGAAGTTCTAGTCTCTACTCTCAAGCGATTGCAGAATAATTATAATTTTAAGGGCTGCTTCATTTCTGTCTTCATTCATTCAAACTGAACACGCCTCAATCAGGTAACACCGGGCACTTTTAATGGAGGCTACAAGAACATGGTGACCAAATGCACGGAAAGAAGCATACAGGGTTGACAGGTGTCAGGGAGAGGTCACTAGGAAAGGCTGGATTTTAAAGGAAGTGGATGTTACTGGCTCCCCTAGTGAACTGCAATGTATATACCTAGCGTGGTATTTGAATGTAAACATACCAGGCTTCCATGGTAAGAGAGGGAATATTTAAAACATTATTTGGCTTTAAAATATTGTCCAGTTTGAATCTAGCTTGCATCTCTTTATGCCTGCGTTTGGCATTCACATACCCGCCTGCCCCACATTCCTGAGGCTTCCAGACCTGCAGGACCGAGACAGTTCCTCCTTCCAGCCTTAGTCAGTTCTTCCTTTGCCCCTTCCATGCTGAGAATGGACAGCGTCACCTCTCAGATGGAGGTCAAGCACCGGCCGCTAGGAGAGAGTCACTCTGGATATTTCCACATCTGCTTATTTCGTGACTTAGAACCTCAAGGGTGGAGACGTAATTGAGTGTTATAAAAGGGCTTAACGTAAAAGCTCCTCCCGAGGCCTGGCTGTACGAGTTGTAAAATTTAACAGAAACGATGCTAGTAAGGGAACTAGGAGAAGTGGAAAGTACTACTTGTCATGAATGCAATCCTAGGACGACTGTGCAGCAGTGGCACATTCTTTCTTTGTTTCAAACAGCCCTGCAGATCCTGTATTTCCATATAACCCTGCGGATGGTCATTGGATGGCAAAAAGAATCCTTGAGGGACGAAGGACAGCAGGCATCTACTGTGGTCACGGTTCCTGGTAAGAAGGACCCTCCTTCACGCACACTAGAGTTCAGGGCAGTTGCAGTATCTGCGGGCATTAAAGCAGGAACCCAGGGACCAAGAGCGGAATGAAATGTGGGCATCTTGCCTTTACGTTTGGCAAGAACTGCATGGTTCCAGGACTAAAGACCTGTTTTTATGACCTCGGTACAATCTTTCCCCTTTGCTCCAAACCAGGATTTAGCAAACACTTAAAAAACAATTTCAAATAATGCTTAGGTTTATTACCCATTATTTCAGTTATATTTGGCTAAAAGCTTCTGAACATTTCATACCAATTACGTTTACTTTCATGGTTAAAAAGTCATCATCCCCTTAACACCCGTGATCAGAGGAAATTTTACAGTCTTCTGTTCACACACAGTCTGCCTGGCTTACAGCTCCACGAATAAGTCTGCTAAGTCCTCTTAGGAATAATCATTCCCCGAACTAAATTCAGGCAATAGTATCAGTCTGCCCAGGGCTCTGTCTATCCGTTTATTTTGTGTGCCTCCTATGGGATCTAATAGGTCTCTCTGATAGCCATGCCCTGCTCTTCAGTTTTCATGTTAGAGGAAACAAGACACCTGGAATACATGCAGGTCCTAAAATGTGCTTAAAAGATTAAAGAATACGTTTCAATAACAGGAAAACACGGGTTCCTGTATTAGACACACACCCCTAAACACACAAAGAGGATTTCCTCCTTTGTTTATGTAAATCACACGACATTTAGGCATCCTGGGAAACATGAGGGTTTCCCTTCTAACTTTAAAGTTGTTATGAACTCCTATTTTTACTTCTGGTCCATTTATTTCCAAGTGGTTTACAGCATTATAAAAACTCAAACACAATGCAGGGTCCCTGTAATTACTGGCATGCTGAGGATTGACATTTTAGAAAAAGCAAGTTCCATTGGAAGTCTGTCACTGAAATGAGAAGGGCAGGAACCCCACCCACATGACAAATGCCCCACAGAACTGCTAACAGAGATCCCGCTACAGAGCGATCATTTTTCATGGAGGCAGTTACAACTCCAACCACTGCTGCCTTGTTCTCCCTATTAGCTTATTCTTTGCCCAGTTCTTGGAATCTTGGTAGTCTTCCTGGGCACTGAGCCCGGTTTAGTTTAATTTTTGTTTATTGTTATTATCTCCAACATCCCAGTTTCTGTTTTGAAGCAGGTGCCTTAAAATTATATTATTATATACACATTATGTGGAGTTAAATAAAGACTTTCCCCTTCGGAAATCAAAACAACTGCACAAAGACACCACTGCCAGACTTTCTGAGTTCTGTGTTTGATGGAGCCATGTTTAACCCTTTCATTGCTTTGGTGTTTTCAGGGTCCACAGGTGGTAAAACAAATATGCTGGTCAAATTCTGGAAGTCTAGTGAAAAAAAGTCATCTATCTTCTCCTTCCAAAGGACAACTGATTGATAGCATACCCTGGATCAGTAATATCGGAGTGCTCTATGGCCAACTACCCCAATACAGTAGACTCTGCATTCATTATTTTGAAGAACTTTAAAGGGCAGATAACCAGGGCACTTCTATCATGCCTTCAACATTCATGGGGAAAAGGAAAACATATAGGCATTTAAAGAGGTAGGGTGAGGGGTACCTGGGTGGCTCAATCGGTTAAGCATCTGACTTCAGCTCAGGTCATGATCTCAGGGTTCCTGAGTTTGAGCCCGGCGTCAGGCTCTGTGCTGACAGCTCAGAGCCTGGAGCCTGCTTCGGATTCTGTGTCTCCCTCTCTCTCTGCCCCTCCCTCACTTGTGCTCTGTCTCTGTCTCTCAAAAATAAATAAAACATTGAAAAAAAAAATTAAAGGGGTAGAGTGAGCATGACACTCCCAGGTAAGACCACCCAGAATCACCCTGGCCCTCTACTCCAACGTGCACCAGAATCATCTGGGAGTTTTTACAACAAATAACACCAAACCACGTGAATCAGGATCTCTGGAGGTGTGGCCTGGCACCCACATTTTGAATTTCCTCAGGTGATTCCGAGGCACTGTGACTGCTAAGGCCACTGTGGTGTATGAACTCATTTCACAAATATTTATGGAACATGTATCAAGATGGGAGGCACAGAAATAAGTTTTGTGGGCAATTCAAAGATTGAATAATATGGTTCTGAGTCAAGAATTTGGGCGGTGGGAGGATTGTTAAAAATGATGCAAAAACAGTGCTAATGCATAACCAGAGTCACCTGAGGTGTTGGGGAGGGAGGGGGCTTTAAGGACCAAGGCAGAGCTGGGGGAGGTCAAGCAGGCTTCATGAAGCTGCCATATTCCAGGTAATAGACCATTAGCCCTCGCCTGGACTTCTATGATTTCTCCCAAACTGGTTCCTCTGGCCAGATTGGCCATTCAAACTTAAAATATGGAAGACTGAGCCACCTTTGAAAATCTCCTCAGTGGCGTCCCAAAACATTCTGAATAAAATGCAAGGCCCTCACCGTGACCTGCAAGGCCCTAGATGATCTGGCCTTTGAGTACCTCCCTGTTCTTATTTCCTTCCACTCTCCTTTCTGTCCACTAGGCTCCAGCCATCTTTTGCTCCTGGGGAACTACAACCCCTTTCTACCCTTTGCAAATGCTGTTCCCTTCATAGAAATGCTCCGTCCTTTTTTTTTTTTTTTTTTTTTAAATGGTTGTCTCTTGTTTGCCATTTGGATTTCAACTTACATGTCAACTCCGTAGAGAAAACTTGTGTGATCGTTGATCTGTGTAGGCTCCCTCGCCATGTTATTTCTGTCACTGAACTCTGTTCACTGCAAAACAGGTTCATTTTGAACCTGGATAAAATACTCAAAATTTGCCTCTCTGGCATATTTGTAAAGCATAAAAACCAGGATGCTATGATGTGCATCTGGTCCTAAAACATGTAAGATCCACATGGATCTTTGTGGTTTGAGAGGTAGGATCCTATGAATTGACATAATCACATGTGACATTTTTCCCAGCAATTAAAATTTCTAAAACTCTTTTTTAAATACAGCCTCTGGTTTTTTCTCTTGTGCTTGACAACAGCTCTGTGACAGAGGCAGGGTTACTGTATTATCACCCATTGTATTTATAGACAAGGAAACTGAGGCATGGAAAGCACTGACTTGCCAAAGTAATACTGTTAATCAATGGGAAGACTGCAACTTGCACAATAAGCTTAGGGTCGCTGCTCTTTGCACTGTAGCCTTTTGCTGCAATGTCAAATGCCACATTTTATTGCATGTGGGATGCTCATTAAGTTAAGGACTAACTGGATTTTTTGTTCTAATAAGGATACTACTGTTGTGATTTTGACAGTATTCTGAACTGTTATTTCCTTAACATCTCCCTTTAGATAAACGGCTTCTTCCTTGAATAAGTTAATGAGAAACAAAATACATGAAAGTCGTAAATAGGTACATAGCTCTGCCTATGTTAAATAGAAAATAATGTAAAAAATACAATTAAAACATAAATGCTATTAATTTCAACTTAGAGAGTTGTCAGGGGAAGGTCTGGCATTTGAGGTCCACTCTAAGGTAAAATGGTGATTAGTGAGTGTAGACAGGTGTTAAAGACAATCAAAACATAGATGTTCCCCACGCTTTGGAGTTATCCAGGCCTAATGCTACTTTTTCACTCCCTCCCACTCCTGTCACCCACTGCTTTCTACTGGTGACAGAGAAAAATAGAAGCATGGGGCCAACCAAACTCAAGTCCTTCTGCTACCAGCTCAGATAAAAAGAATGTGGTTCTCATGGGGGCACATCTCTTCATTAGCCTTCATGTAAACTTTATTTACATCTCAGCTGTAGTTAAGAAGCAGTGATAGGGATGCTTTGGTGGCTCAGTCAGTTAAGCGTCCAACTTTGGCTCAGGTCATCATCTCATAGTTCATGGGTTCAAGCCCTGCATTTGTGCTGACAGCTTGGAGCCTGAAGCCTGCTTTGGATTCTATGTCTCCCTCTTTCTCTGCCCCTCCCCTGCTTGTGCTTGGTCTCACTCTTTCAAAAATAAACATTATAAAAAAACAAAACTAAACTAAAAAAACACCAGTGACCTGTAATATCATTACCGTCACCACTCAAGTGGTGAAATCTCTCTCTCTCATGAGCTAACTGGCTGAAAAAAGGTCTTTTAGAGAATGGCCCTTCCATGAAAGATGGTACAAATATAAAATAAGACGCTTAGCTACAGAGAGTAGAAACCACCAGCCTTGCTTCTGCCCAATCAGAAAATTCTATTTATTTGCCAATAGCAAAGCACTTTCTTAGATAAAATCTGGTCTTATGGTTAAGTCAGGAATTGGTGGAGGTAGGGACAAAGACTGATGAGGAAAGGAAAGACAGAATTGCAAATTACTTGCTTTTTATGCAAAACAGCAGACGATGCACGGTCTGCCAGTGATTAACAGGCTGATCCTTCATTTCAAGGTCCAATGGTTGAAAGACTTTCTAAGGAGTTACATCTTTCCCTTACAATCTCGTTATTCATACCGCATCACTTCTCAGTCAGTCCAAACAGGAAAATCAATTTTGTTTTTAAGATACAAAATATCTAGCGTTGGTCTTAAAACATTAATTTATGGGGCAGCCGTGTGGCTCAGTCGGTTAAGCGTCCGACTTCGGCTCAGGTCATGATCTCACGGTCCGTGAGTTCGAGCCCCACGTTGGGCTCTGTGCTGACAGCTCAGAGCATGGAGCCTGTTTCGGATTCTGTGTCTCCCTCTCTCTCTGACCCTCCCCCATTCATGCTCTGTCTCTTTCTGTCTCAAAAATAAACATTAAAAAAAAAAAACCACAAAAAAACATTAATTTAAAGGAAACAGATAATCATCATATCAACAAAATTATTACTTGTCACCTCTAGATCCGCTACCATTTCATGTTCATAGGTGGTTTTTCCTAACATGTGCACAAACATTTCTTTTTTTTTTTTTTTAATTTTTTTTTTTCAACGTTTATTTATTTTTGGGACAGAGAGAGATAGAGCATGAACGGGCGAGGGGCAGAGAAAGAGGGAGACACAGAATCAGAAACAGGCTCCAGGCTCTGAGCCATCAGCCCAGAGCCCGACGCGGGGCTCGAACTCACAGACCGCGAGATCGTGACCTGGCTGAAGTCGGACGCTTAACCGACTGCGCCACCCAGGCGCCCCCACAAACATTTCTTATACACATTAAACTCAAACTGAATCACCTTATAATTTTACGTGGCCATTTCTATGAAAAAGAAGACGCTGAAGATACATCTATCTATAATATAGTTTGACATTGAGGCTAGGTAGCTAAACTGCAGAGTTTTCCATAACGAGGTGCCTAAAATACCTTAGTTTCATCATGCTGCCTCCTACCATGACTTTACCATTAAGTGAAGGTCAGTGCTTTGTGGTATGCCTTAGCTCTCTGCTCTGCTGTGGTCTAATGGCCAGACATTTTGATTTTAACAAAACCGTTGATGAGAAACAATTTCGAGTAAGGAATAAAAGGGATATCCACATAGAATCTTAGCAGGGCTGCTCTTTGTCAGAGGTGGCTGACATGAAAGGGGGGAAAAAAAAGAGACAGAAATCCTGTGAAATGTGGTTCAGGAAGTAAAAGCAAGATTAAGCACACCTTCTGGAGGCTGATGTGGTAAAGAAATGGGCTAACAGACTGAGGTGAGAAATGATTATTTGGAACTAATTTCCTTAATGCTCTCCCAATACTCTAATGTCTGATGATTCGAGGTGGATTTTGCAGTATCTGTGGGCAAATAAGTATCAGGTCTGAGGCTGCGTCAGCAACTTTATCTGGTGAGACAGCTGAGTGTTTACAAAGCTTAGGAGCAAGAATATGAAGATTGTTACCTCAAATGTTTTCAGAACAGGGGAACATCATCGCTGCTACAGTTAGGGGGAAATGGGGCATGGCGCGCTCCACACAGGGCTGATCGTTGGCTTCCCAAGTATTTCTCAAAGCGTGTTATCATTTGGGACGTAGTAAATGTTCAGAATCAACAGGCTCTGACCAGACCAACTCATGAAATGGCCAAGTTTGTCTTTGGGGCCCTATCCCTCTCCTCCCTATCCCAGGTCCTTGGGGCCCTCTGGCCAGATTCCTGATAGGATCCAAACAGGCCTGAGAAGGTCTTCGTGAATCTGCATGTTTTCAGGAGACATTTTTAATCCAAGTGACAACTGCAACAAAAACAGTGGCATTCAGTCTTCAGCACCAAGCCCTGGGAAAGCACGTAGGGATGGATGGTTTTTAACAGTCCTGCTCCACTAACCCTAAAGGGGAGGGGAGGGGAAGGGAGAATCAGTACACTGAGCTTTGAGGTTTGTTCTCAAAGGCAGACTTCCTTAGTCTCTAGTAGCGATAATCACAAAGAAAGAAGAAGTTTTCCACACAAAAGATTCCTTATTTGGTATCACTAGTTCCAAGGCCTGTGCCTTACATCACATTCTCCCCTCCGAACTGGAGAAGGAAGAGGTGATTGAAAGCCTAGGAAATTTTTCCAAAGGGATACTGAAAAAGGAACTATTTACATGGGAAACTTTTCTTGCACAGGAATTTGGAGAAACCCTTCAGTAGAAGGAGGAGAATAAGAAACATCTTGCATCAAGCATCCCTTAGGAAGGTTACAGCACCATATGGAGAGTAGCTAACAACTTACACGTTAATAGAGCAAGTAACCCCCTACACCAACTCTGCAGGGAAGTACTACCTGGTTTCACTATTTCCAAACTACCAACAAGCAGATGGGCTTACTTTTGGAACACGCAACTTCAATGTCACATATCAGTATGAGACCTCATTAGTATTTCTAAAACCTAGTCCCTTCTAATTTTAATCTTCTTTACCCTGCTCATCATTTTGGTTTTTTTACTTGTAAAAACATGTAGATTTTTATTTGGAAAGGCTATTCTACTTTTCAGGTCAACGACAGGTGGAGGTGCACCACAGGTAGCCCTAGGTTGTTACACCTTTAGCTTGGAATCAGAAAGCTTAATCCCCATAAGGCTTGAGTTCCCCACTGCAAGACCAGTACTGTCCCCTCCACACTGGCACCATGATGTCTTCTGTATTACAAATTGACATACAAAGTGCTAATTTATGGAAGCATGCATAAATGAAGGAGTGAACAAACGGATGGATCCTCAACAAAAGGAGGAACGGTTCCTAACCCACCAGAAACCACGACTAAACCACAAATGTATTTCAGGTTCAAATGTTCTGTTTCAAGATCAAACCGCAGTTTTAAGGGATTTGAACTGTTTTCTTACTAGAAAAGAGGAGAATCCTGAGGACTAAGGAGAATGGAGAGAATGGTAAAAACCAAGAAACAGAAATATCAGGACACTGGAAGGAGATAAATTGTGGGGGAGAACTTCTTAGGAAATCTCTTTTCCTTCAATCCTTATTCTAGCAGCATCTCTTATAAGCAATTCTGTTTGCTTCAGCCTCCCTGAAAACATAATTTTGGGCTGGAGATTCAGCAATCCAAGATTTCCCATTGTGCCTGATTTTTTAGCTTCCTGAGACTATTCTCCATAGACTTGAGGAGGAAATCAATTTGCATGCATTTTGGGTAAAGGGTAAACATGCAATGAATTATACAACCCGGCTGGTATTAGTTATTGCAACTTCATGCCTTATGTGGAAAGGGTATATAGCACGTCTGACTTATGTAGTGTAACTATGAAACAAACAGGCCCAAGCCAAGAACACAGATGCTTACAGCAGTGAGAACCGTGGTGGTTCTGAAGAGATTAAAAAATCCAACCCCTTGCCCTATACCATGCAATGCAACAACAGTCTTATTCTGTTCTTACTTCCTCCATTCTGGAAACAGATGCAAACCTCATTTTTGATCTATTCTTAGGAGAGATTTCCAAACAGAGGCTCTGAAGACAAAGGCATCAAAGGAGCAGCACCTGACTCAAGAACGAATTTAATTACTCCACAAGAAGCTCATGGGCTGGGAATAAAAACTTGAAACAGAGATTCCTTTAATGTTACGCTTTCCCTGCCATTTTCCATTATATACTGAAAAGTACAAGCCATGTAGCAACTCTCTGCAGGGAAATGTCATACCTGGTAGAAATTCAATACTTATATTCTTGCAAGGGGGGTTGCTAAAGACCCTCCTTCCAGTGAGGAAGGAGGGAGTCATTTCTGCAGCCTTTACGCCCCTGCCCCTGAGCAGCTCACTCACCATTATATGAGGGAAGGGCCTGGTGCCATGGTCCCTGACACTGCGCACCCACTGCTGGGCACAGTCCTTCAATGTGAGTAGTCAGTCTAAAAGAACCATGGAAGGATGTTATGCAGATAGGGATCACCTTCGATGTGAGAAGGCTACTCACCCACAAATGAGAATTTCTGTCTGCCTTGAAGGAGGCAGAGTAACAGAGAATTTTCTAATGGATCAGGTACTAAACATATAATATCACTAGGTGTTTGGAAAAATCAAAGCTGTTATCACTTAGCCAACACAGGCTGCCAAATACAATTACAACGGTCAGTCAAGCAAAGACAGACTTACCTGCTCTGTTTTCCTTCCTCTTCACCACCACCACTATTTACCTGATACTTTTAATAATACATTTTATTTTATTTTATTTTATTTTTTTTTTCAACGTTTTATTTTATTTTTGGGACAGAGAGAGACAGAGCATGAACGGGGGAGGGGCAGAGAGAGAGGGAGACACAGAATCAGAAACGGGCTCCAGGCTCTGAGCCATCAGCCCAGAGCCCGACGCGGGGCTCGAACTCACGGGCCGCGAGATCGTGACCTGGCTGAAGTCGGACGCTCAACCGACTGCGCCACCCAGGCGCCCCTAATAATACATTTTAAATGAGGGTGTGCATCACTGAACATCTAAAAAAAAGTGAATGATGTCACTAAGAACTTGCCCCCTTCACTCTTTACTGTGTTAAATGGAGGAATAAAATCTACATGTTCTGGGTAAAACGAATGTCATTTTGCATTAGTGGAAATGATCTACAGTTAAAATGAACTGAATGTATTTTGGCAAACTCTCGGCAGTACCTACTAACACTAAACATGCAATATTCTATGACCCAGAAATTCTACTCCTGTGTCTACACAGCAGAAACGAGTGGCGCTCTGTCCAAATAGACAAAATGAGTGTCACAATGAAAGACAGCGATCCTTGAGAGATGGGAAATGAATGAGGTGAGCCTCACGATCACCCTAGTTTATTGCTTTGCGAGTTTCTTCCAGGTTGTGGTGCAAGGGGGAGGAGCCTAGGCAGAGACTGGCAGATTCTGTGAGTTGAGTGACAGTGCTGAGAGTCTGGAGAGACCAAAGGGCTAAAATTCTCAGGACAGAGTAATGAAGAATACAGAATTACACGCAAAGAGGACGCTGGAGATCTACAGAGATTCGGCCTTGAGTAGTTAGCTGAGTATGTCTTCCAACGTGTATGTAAGGAAATGACTGGAGGCCAGAGAAGGAACGATTGAAAGTGAATAGAGGAAAGAGTGCCCCAGCTCAAATAGGCTTTGGGAAGAGTTTCCTGCCTGTTTCTACCAACTAGACTGGAAAAGTGATCGAAAAGAGTGAAAATCACTCTGAGTGGAAAAAAGAGAACAAAGTTGTGGAGAACTTACACTACCTGATCATAAGACTCATTACTGGATTAACTAATCCAGACATCGTGGGACTGGTGTCAAGACAGCTCAGAAAAAGACCTGCATAAATGGGTAATTGATTTTCACAAAAAGTACAAAGGCAAGGCACTGGAGAGAGAAAAGTAACTTCAACAAATATTTCTGGAACAAATGGACATCCACAGGCTAAAAAATGGAACTTCGGCTCCTACTTTGTAACATATATAAAAGTACGTCAAAGTGGAGCACAGACCTACGTGTAAAAACTTACAACTATAAAACTTTTAGAAGGAAACACAGAAGAAAATCTTTGTGACCTTGGGTTAGGCAAGGCATCTTAGCTATGGCACTAAAAGCACAATTCATGACAGAACAAATTAGGTAGGACCAAAATTTAAGACTTCTGCTCTTCAAGAGCATGAAAAGACAGGCACAAACTGGGAGGAAATATTTGCAAATCTCCATCTGAAAAAGGACTTCTATTTTCATCACTTTATATTTTTAAAACTCTTAAAACTCAAGAAAACACCTAGTTTTTTTTAAAAAAAAAGTGTAGAAGATTTGAACACTTCATTAAAGAAGATGTGGATGGGAAAAAAACACACATGAAAAGATGCTCAATGCTATTAGTCATCAGGGAAATGGGAGACTGAAACCATTATGAGGTATCCTGACACAGCTCTCAGAAAGGCTAACATTACAAAGACTGACCCCTACCATGTATTCGCTTGTGCACAAATATTCACAGCAGCTTTATTGGTAAGAGGCAAAACCTGGTAACAACCCGAAGGTCCATCTCAAAATTATTATGCTGAGTGAAAGGCAGACCAAAAAAGAGTACATACTATACGTTGGCACTTACATAAATTTCTAGGAGATGTAAACTCATGCGTAGGACAGAAAGCAAATTAGTGCGTGCACGCAGACACGGAGGATGGGAATGTTGGGGGCCAGAGAGAGATTACAAAGGGCTGTGAGGGAACTTTTGGGGATGGTAGGTTCATTACTTTGGTTGTGGTGATTTCATGGGTATATATATGTAAAAACTTACCAACTGTGCCACTCAAATATGTAAAGATTCCTGCATGTCAATGATACCTCAATGAAATAAAGCTGTTAAAAAATTCACAAGCTGATCTACAGCATTTGTGGTCAAAATAGAGATTATCTTTGACGGAGGTAGGCGGGAGCCTCCTGGGATGCTGGGAAAGTTCTATGTTGATATGGATGACGGTGACCTGGTTTCTATGCATGTAAAAAAAAAAACCCACTGAATTGTACACTTAAGATGTGTATAACTTACAATATATAAGTTATACCTTAACAAATGCAAACTAATGATGATGATGACGACGGCAGGGTTTGAGAATCGGTTTGAAATCGCCAACCCTGATAGGCATCTCTCAGCACTTGCCCCACCCAGTTCACTCCAAGGTTACTGCCGGTAACAGAATAACCACCCGGTATATTCTCCACACAGAAAGAATGTGCAAACTTGGAAGCTGTCTTAGTCTGTTTGGGCTACAATAACGAAGGACCACAGACTGGGGGGCTTATAAACAACAGAAATTTACTTCCCACTGTTCTGGAGGCTTGGAAAGTCCAAGATCAAGGTGCCGGCAGATTCAGTGTCTGGTGAGATCCTATTTCCTGCTTCATAGTTGTCTTCTCACTGTGCCCTCACATGGAAGAAGGGGCAAAGGAGCTTTCTGAGATTTTTTTTTTTTTTTAATAAAGGGCATTAATCTTATTTATGAGGGCTCCACACTCATGATCTAATCACCCCTCAAAGGCCCCACCTCCTAATACTATCCCATGGGGTTTAAGATTTCAACATATGAATCTGGGGGTGAGGGGTAGGATATTCAGTCCATGACAGAAAATGCATTTATTCACTGCAGTTCTGACACTGGCTTTTATAAATACCTACCCCGTTTTTTGAAAGTATACCCTATTTATAAAATTCTCCAGTTGGGTTCATGGTTCTCTTCTTGCCCATCTCTTCTGGAAACACTCCAGTTACTCCTCCTCTTGGTTAAAGCTTTCCATCTTTGTATTTCCAGACTTCTTCCACTCTGCCTGTGAACATGCTTAATGTTTTCTTTCCACGTGAGACTCTTCTATTAACAAGGCCTGTCCTCAAGCCCTATCCATTCTTGTGAAAAATGTGGTGGTGAGAGGAAAATTACGTGTGCTTTGCTACCCGCTCACTGCTTAACCCATTACTCCCCCCTGACCTTACCACGCTCCAGAAACTGCCCCATGAAAATGAAAACATCTCCAAACTATGAAACCCAATGGCACAAAAGTTAGTGGCAAAGCCCAAAGGTGGAAAAGTGCTTGACATGCCCAAGGAAGAGACAGAAGAGGAGGACAGCAAAATATCGAGGAAAAGAAAGAATGAGTGAGGTCACGGGTGCGATCAAGTGCTAGCTCACGAAGGTCCTGGTGTAAAAGGCTTGGGAAGCATTAAACAGAGGCATAATGGGTTCTCATTTACATTAAAAAACATGTTGGCCAACTGCTGCTATCCGGCAAATAGGTCCTGCAGGAGTGTGTGTAGGCAGGGAAGTCACTTAGAAACTTCTACCCCAGTAGGCCAGGAGAGGTGATGGTGGCTTAGACCAGATGGCAGCAGTGGAGACACAGAAAAAGGAGACAGTCTGTCCTGCTCTCCATAGCTGTTGACCTCCCGCCCAGAGAACAACCTCAAGGTCAGTCACCAACTCTCAGTCATCTTCATACCCTAATGCATAGTGTACTGTAGGCCACTGTTCATTGAACATCACACTTCGTACGTGTTGGAATAAAGATATTTGTATTTATCTGTAGGTGTGATCTCAGCTCCCAGATTTTAACTAACCCAAGAATAAAAGATTAGGTCTTTGTGTACTTCAGGGCCCCTGATAGGGTACCCTACCCAGAGTCCTAACTCAGATATGCATCACGTGAAATTTCTTCATTCTCATCAGAAATGATTAAGGATTTGCTGTACATATTGATGACTGTGGTTAGCAATGTATCACCCATCGACTCTCTTTTTGGCCATGTCTGTTTTTCTTTTTTTCTCTGGGGTCATTTAAGGCAGTGGGGGCAGGGGAAAAGAAAAGAAGAACAGGCACACCTGACTACCGATTCTGACATGCGGTAAAGAGCTGCTTCTCTTACACGGACAGCCAGCACAGCACCTCCGTGACTTCTGCTGCAGATTCCGAGATGGAACACATTGTTATGCACCTCATTAGTATTTATGGACAGCCTAGGAATCATTTCTGAAATAAATGAGACCACTTGTGTTAAATGATTCCTTCCGAAGAAAAATCCCTGAGGATCTTTCAACAGCCGGCCTTGATGAAGATTCAGAACAAAAGGAGAGAAATACCTGACCCTCTGGTGCTGAACGCGTGGTGAGAGGCTCAGATTTCTCTCCCCAATTCCCCACTGGCAATTTCCACATAAATTGGAGAATAATTGGAGGATAAACTGTCTTGAGGAGATGAGGCACAACTAACTATTGATACATTAGCTCTCTCAAAACTCAGCCGGTCCTGTCTGCAGCCTCTACTTGTTGGTCCCAGGGTATCTTTCCTCTCCTTCAGACTTAACAGCCTAGACCACAGGCTATTCTGATAAGGCCGATCTAAATCAGAGGGCAGTCACCATACTGGGCCAAAGAGAGGAGGTGCTGCCCTCAGCAAATGCTGACCGTGGTCGCTGAACTCTGTTCCCCTGTGGCTGAGGGACAGAGCTGAGCGCTTACCCACCTTCCATGTATATACCCAATGGAGTGCAGTTTCTCCATTGTACTGAATGTCACTGTGTGGCCTCCACTGTGAAAGGAAAGAAGGCATTATATATATATACACATATATAAATATATGTGTGTGTGTGTATATATATATATATATATATATATATATATAAAAGCAAGAACAAGAATTATAGATATGGTTTACGTTAGGCAGAGAATACATTTTTAATTTTATTTATTTATATTAAAATATAATTTATTGTCAAATTGGTTTCCATACAGCACCCAGTGCTCATACCAACAAGTGCCCTCCTCCCTTCCCATCACCCACTTTCCCCTCTCCTCCACCGCCCCATCTACCCTTAGTTTGTTCTTGGTCCTTAAGAGTCTCTTATGGTCTGCCTCCCTCCTTCTCTGTTTTTAACTTTTTTTTTTCCCTTCCCCTCCACCATGGTCTTCTGTTAAGTTTCTCAACATCCACATATGAGTGAAAACATACGGTATCTTTCTCAGGCAGAGAATACATTACTGAAGAATCATGCGTGCTACTAAATGGACCCGCAAACTCTGAATTCTGAAACCCTTTGCATGAAATTAATGTCGTATCAAAACTTCAGAACGTCGGTCTATTTTGACTGAAATTTGGGGCAGAAATCACCAATTTTTCATTGCAAGGTAACCTACGAGCTTTAAAACCAAACTTAGCACTTACAACAAGGGGCAAAATACGTAAATTCCTTAGAGCAACAAAATACTAAAAACTGTAACTTCATTGGTTCGTTCAAAAGCAATGTTTTGCATTCTTTCAATGTACAAGTTCTGTTCGGTACATCACACCAGTTTGACATAACTGAAGCTCACTTAACCAATCTTCTATGTGTGGTCTGCACTTCTGCCTATGTAGTCAAGATAATACAGAATTGCAGAGTTGGAAAATGTCTCCCAGAGGTTTCTTCTCCACCTGTGTCTTGCCTTTGGGCACGCTACCTTCTCAGCTCCTTACATATATTCTTTTTCTAACTTCTTTTACCTCCACAATAATAATTTACAATTCATCCTAATAAAGAGCTTCATGATGAGAAGCTCTCCTTGGGGGTTACGGTTAAAGCCATTTGCATTTCATATTCTTGAAAGTCATTTAATTGGTCTCCAGTTTTCTCCTAGTTAAATCCTTGCCAGTTCCCCCAGTCTTCCCAGATGGGTCTTCTTTTTCAATCACCACCTCCTGTGGGCCCCTATGGAGCCCAGCTGAATTCCTCATGTTCCCTTTTAGACACGGAGCCAGATCTAAATAGAATAGTTTATTTTTAAACATTTTTTAAAGTAGGCGTCACGCACAACACGAAGCCCCACGTGGGGCTTGAATTCATGACCCTGAGATCAAGACCTGCGCTGCGACCAAGAGTTGGATGCTTAACGGACTGAGCCACCCAGGTGTCCCCTAAGTAGAGCAGTTTTAAAAGGCGAGGACAATGCAACAAGCTCACATCCAGCATTGGACTGATCTGGATTCCTATTTGGGTATGCCAGTATTTTTGAAAACACTGATGCTGCACGCTTATGGTCACCTTACTATCTACTGTATTTATGGAACCGTTCTTTGACCACATTCTCAAAGAGATTAGAGAAAAATTTTAATTGACATTCTAAACTTATATTCTTTCTACAAGCCACACCAGTATTTCGCCTACTTACGTTCTTCCCGTCACCGTTTCCATATGGCAGGTGTACAAGCCCCCTTTGAGCACTGTGAGGGAGAGAAGCTATTTCCTGCCCTCACCAGAGAACTTTATACTGTACAGGCAAGGCTTTTGCATCTATCCCTTTCCAGCCCCCACTCCTAACTAAAGTGCAGTGAAGCATCTAGCAGCATTCCTTGTGTGCAGTTGGCATTGATACTGAATGCGTGTTGAATGAATGCTGTGAACATTGGAACATGGGGTGGTTGAGTGTGGGAGAGTGGCACTGGAAATAAAAAGACACAAAATGAAAGGCTTTGCATGAAGTCTATCAAAAAGTGTAGGTGTAATGGGCAGTTGGCCATGGTTTGCAGAACTGCCACGGAGAGGACGAGTATGTGCTGTAGGTCTTGTTCCCTCAAAGTGTATACCAGGAATGTGCCAGATGATGATGCGAGGGGTCCAAAGGTCACCAGAACCCCCCCCCCCCCCACACCCAATGCGGCAGCCAGCTGAATATTAACCATCTGCGGAAGCAAATGATACAAGTTCTCATCGTCAGTGTGCGGGCCGCTGCACTGTGCTGTGGCTTTCCAGCCAAGGCTCACCGCTGGTCGACGCCTGGACAGTGTGTGATGAGACCGGGTCACATTCTCGGAGTGTTAACATCACTAACCGAGAGACTCCGATGTCTTCCCAGAACTGAAGTTCTAGTCCACTCAAACATCAGTGCCAAGGACCATGGACTCAAAAGAAGCATCTTGCTCTTAGGAGTCTCTAACTTCCTAAGGAGCTGCCTCTCTGGAACGAGTGAGGTAATGCAGGCGTGGCATCTGGTGCTTCTTCCTTGTTCCATCAATGGCTAACTGAAATAAAGTTCCGGGTCATCCTCATCGGACTTCTGAGACCAGATACAAATTTGTACCAATTTTTCTCCACCTGACTCCGCAGGCCAAGATCCCTGTGGCCAACAGATCTGTTCCTTAATTAGCCTTTGCTGAGCCTTCAGTAGACCGTAGCACCAAGGGGTACTGGCAACTGTGTGAAGAAGGAAATCTCTCCAGGAACCAGCAATACGAAATAAACAGAGACACGAAACTATGCCAAGATTCCCTCAAAGATTCACTGCTTCAAACTCAAATTTTAGTCTATCAACAAAGCCACAGACCCCTGGACCTCTCTGCTGCTGTGAGGTTGTATCTGCAGTCGCTGATAACGTACGATGCTGAGCACACACATTTTGGAGTTCCGAGACACTTGTGTAGCACAGACCACACAAGCCATCGCAAAAACCACAAGCACTGGCAAACCTGTGCCAATTATAAGCAGACTTTCAGGAAGTGACTAACACACATCACAGAGGCCACTTTAGGGTCTGATATTATTACAAGGATAGAATTAATGCTTCTTTCCTATGCGTTTCCTCCACTAAGGAGGTCAATGATGTCACTGACAGTTCTACAGGGAAAAGCCTGTGTCCACCCCAGATAGATTACAAAGGCTGCCCTCTTGACGCCAGGCCATTGTCTGTAGATCCTCACAGTTAGAAAAAAATCTGTGCACATGGCTCTGGGTACAAGTCCTTCCCACTGCTGTCAGTCATCTTGTCACACACAGCAGATGTCATCCTGATGGGTAACACAGAAACCCTGATCATTCAAGTCTAAATTATAAAACTTATTTTTAGAAAAATAAGCGTTTGATTCCTTAAGTAATTTACAATACAATGGATCACAAGTGTCCCTGGGCACTAGCTGCCTGGCTCGTCCCCACCTCTCCAATCTTACTTTCTGCTCCATACTTCCCAGACTGCCCCCACCAGAGACTCTGCATCTCAAAGTGCTGGGCTCCTCCCTGGGTCGTGCACGTGTCCTAGCCTGTCCTGTCTGTGTGCCTCTGGTCCCTGGGACTTCTCAGCCTGGGATGCTACCTCCTGCACATCTAAGTTGTGCTCACTCTTCATGGGCCAACTCCAGATCCTTCCTCTGCCACAAGAATTTCCTTGGCGGCCCAGCCCACGTTCCCACCCTTTCCTAAAATGTCTAGGGTATTTCTCTTTAACACTGATTTTAGGACTCTGCCATACTGTATGTATTTCAGGAACACAAAGGAAATATGCTGTTTACAAGCCAATGATTAGTCCTAAACTGCAGGGGATTTATTGTTGTTGTTTTTAGTTTAACAGAGTATATATACCCTTTTTGTACCTATCTTAGCACTCTCTTCACTTGCCTGGGAAGCATTTCCCCACCATTAGAAGTGCAAAGGGAAGCTGTGGCCAAACTTAGGATGAATTATCAAATATTCTCATTTCAGAACGCAGGAGGCTTCCTCAAGTGAAAATGTATTCCCTGATAATATTACAGGAGGCTCTTATTTATTACTTAATTTTTTGGCACTCTAGGCAAAATGGGATATAGTTCCTGCTTCTCAAGCGTTTTCAGGTAACATTCACAAGAAAAAAAAATCAAGCAAGAGATGGTAATTATATTTCAGTGCGAATGGAGGGGTTAAACAGGTCAGAAGAGGCAGGACAGTTTTCAGAGGAGGCAAGTTCTAAAGGGAAACTTAAAAAAAAGAAAAGAAACAGGATCCCTCAGAGAGGAGGCCGACATACTGAAGACAGTCACTCTCTCAGGTACAAGAATGAAAGGTGAAAAGGCCACATTTCCAGAGGAGAGACAGCATTGGTGGAAATGGCCACGGTACGATTGGTTCGGGATTCTGATGCAATGAACAAATGGCAACAGTGACCTCCACATCTGCACGTGAGCCACTGCGGTGACCCCGAGAAGGAGGTACAGGAGAGGTCACTGCCTTCCGCATGCCACGTTTGGTTCTCCTCCTTTGTGAGGGACCACAACCATCAACTCTCTCCCTTCTCCCTCCTCTTTTGCAAGGAGGTTCATTTTGTAGATGAAATTCCATCTCCTTCTCTGATAGAAATATGAGGGTGTGGGAGAAGAATTCCTAAGGGCAGTGTCTGTATCCACATAAGGGCACAGTTCTATCTACCTGTATTCCTGTGTGCACTGTTCCCAAGACAACGTGCCCAGCAATCCGCAGACCCCCGCATCCGTCTCGGAGAGCGGAGGGGGTCTATTCTTGCGGATACCGAGGTGCCGAAGATCTCTGTCAAGTCTGCTACTTTACAAATGACACAAGGGAAGCACTGGTAGGGTCACAAACTGAAATTAGCATAGCGTGGGCCCTGCAGATGGGAATTTTTCATCTTAAGTAATGGCAATTTGTAAGACAGAAAGAGGATTCTCCCGCCCCTTGCTTTGTCCTTGGTAAAACGCTCACTCTTTTGCTCCTCCTTTTGAGGGTGCAAGGAAGATTCGCTGGCCAGTGGCCTGACCTGAGGGAGGCAGGCTCCAGGGTGCATATCGATGCCAGAGGGGATGAGAGGATTAGTAACTCAGATTCTGGTGTCCAGTGTTTAGAGTCTCATATCAGATTTGTGTTATAATGGAATTATACTACTGGTTCAAAAGAAAGGCATGTTCAAAAGAGGATCTTCAAAACCCCGTGCTCCGGTTCCACCCACAGGTATATACCACATTATGTCAGAGGCTCCATCCCATCCATGTCATCTTGGCCACCATGCTTGAAAGGCTTTGCACAGCCGGAACCCAAATTACTTCCTAATGTCAACAAGCTTTGTTCATCGAAATATAAACCAAGCAGAAAGCTATGGTTCATGCACTGTCATGGGTGGAAGGTCATGTTAATTGAAAAAGTAAAGCTCATTAAATGGCTATTTTGCAGATATGAGAAAAAAAAAGTTGTTTGCCGAGATGAGGTTAAAGGAAATTTATGTGAGGATACATAACGTGTTCCTTGCTGGAGCCTTAGAAAGGTCTCTTTAAAAGAACCACAGCTCACCCAGCCATTTCCTGAGAGGGAGGAAATGTTCCTTCCTGACACCTGTCAGAAGGACATGCTCATTAAAATGGCTCTCCAGCAGAGGCCAATGTTCCTGATATTGAATCACCCTGGAGTTCTTTACTTGCTCCACCTTGGAACCAAACAGCATTACAGACTCCAGATGTGGCCTAGAAACTAAGTGATCTCCTCTGTGAAGAAGGCTGCTCCGCATGGGGAGGGAACTTGGGTCTGTCAGCACTGCACGGGAGCTCCATGAATCATGGCACTGACCCTAAGAGGGGGAAGCTTAGGGAGGGACAGCCAGCCCTCGACTGGGAGTCCAGGAGCCCTGGCTCCTGTGCCCACTCTGCCTGTCTCTGGGTGCTTTAGACAGGGTCTGTTACTGCTTACGTCTCGATTTTGTCATTTCTAGGATGCAGCTAGACCAAAGGAACGTCATGAGCCCCTTCCCGTTTGCCCATTCTATGGCTCCGTGTGTCACAGGAATGTATGCTGTGCATGACGATGTCCAGATGTCTCTAATAACAAACACAGAAAATCATTATATAGATAAACATAGTAAGGGCCAGCTTTCCGAATAAAAGCAGAAAATGTAAAATATCTATTCATTTTTTAAAAGTTTATTTATTTCAAGAGACACAGAGAGAGAAAGAGCACGGGAGGGCCAGAGAGAGAGGGGGAGAGAGAATCCCAAGCAGGCTCTGCACTGTCGGCGCCGAGCCCGAGATGGGGCTTGAACTCACAAATCGCAAGATCATGACCTGAGCCGAAACCAAGAGTCGGACACTTAACCGACTGAGTCACCTAGGCTCCCCTTTTAAAAATATTTTTAAATTAAAAAAATCTTTTTTAATTAAAAACAAATCTATTCATTTTAAAATGTTGAACACACAAAGTTCCATCTACCCATTGTCCTAGACTCTTCTGAGATTTTTTTTTTAAGTTTATTTATTTTTGAGAGAAAGAAAAAGAGAGGGAGGATGACTGTATGCACAGGGTGAGAGAGAGAGAGAGAGGGAGGGAGAGAATCCCAAGCAGGCTCTGGGCTATCAGCATGGAGCACCATATGGAACTCGATCTCATGAACCCTGAGATCATGACCTGAGCTGAAATCAAGAGTCAGACACCTAACCGTCGGAGCCACCCAGGTGCCGCTCTTCTGAGATTTTTTTTTTTTTTTTTTTTTTTAATTTTTTTTCAACGTTTTTTATTTATTTTTGGGACAGAGAGAGACAAAGCATGAACGGGGGAGGGGCAGAGAGAGAGGGAGACACAGAATCGGAAACAGGCTCCAGGCTCCGAGACATCAGCCCAGAGCCTGACGCGGGGCTCGAACTCACAGACTGCGAGATCGTGACCTGGCTGAAGTCGGACGCTTAACCGACTGCGCCACCCAGGCGCCCCTGAGATTCTTAATTAAAGAGAATGTCAGCCCTGCTGTGTCCCTCTGCGGGGCTGATGAAAGGCTGGGGTGAGGAGTGGCAAGGGGAGGTCTCTTGGCAGGCAGAGAGCTTCACGGTAGGAGAAAAGAATTCTTTTGGGAGTGGCAAAATGTTATGCTCATAACTTTGCTAAATTCCCCTAGAGGGAATCATAGCTGAATATGAGACGTTCATGTAAATTTTGTTTTGCTTAAGAATTTAAACTGCCAACACTTGGATCATAAAGCAGTGTGACTATTCTATTCCTCTGGAAAAAATCTGAAGGCACAAACAACATTCATTCAACAAATATTTATTATGTGTGCACAATGAAGGAGAAGTGATGCACCAGGGGTGAGGGTGGGGGGAAGGGAGGTGCGCTGAGGGTGGAAATAAGGACAAGGTGAGTCAAGTACAGTCCTACTCCTTAGGAAGTTTGCATTTTGGTGCAGAAATGACAAGGCCACTGGCGCTAAAATACGGGTTTTTGGTAGATGCAGGACAGCTTCTTTATGAAAGAAAAGTGCCGTCTGAGTGGTAGCTGGAAGGATGGGTAGGGCTTATAAGGATCGAAGCAAGAAGCAGATCTCATTTATGCCTCAAACCATCCTCTGTGCTTCCATAACTAAAAAGACAAGCCCTTACTGACTGGGAAGGGCCCGTTTACAAGTAGAGAAATAAGACCACCCAGAGAGCAGTTGATTTCTTTTAGATTACCTTGACCTGGGATGAATCTTAAGACAACCCATTTCCTGGCCAAAAATCCTGGATACTCCTCTATGCTTAAACTCCATGTTTAGGAAGTAATTTTGTTAAATACATATTTATATTCAAAAGCCTAACTCCCAGCTTCCTGGTCTTGTTTCCTGGCCTTAACACAAGGCACTATTATTTTCTTAAAAAGGAAATTATTCCAGTGCCCCTGCCCAGGTTCCAGTGACTCCAGTTTGCCCTTAATTTTATTCCTCTTCTTGAAAGGACACCCACAGTTGTAACTCACACTGGTTCGGGACAGCATACAAGGTTTGATGTGGAAGCAGTTAAGGATGTGCTGGTGTTTCTGTTTGAACCGTGGGAACATGGTTTCTGAGTGAGAACACTTAAAATCTTACTTCCCTTGAGATCTGCCATCCATTAACAATTCAGCTGCAGGGCTAGGTTCGTCTCATTTCAAAATGTAAGTCAAGAGCCTAAAATTGGTAATTGGGCATTTAATTGGGTATGTGAAGGCACTTACTGGATTTCTAACAACTTCAACAGGTAATGTTTAAGAACATTAAAAATTACAGCAATGATGAACCAGATGCAAATGGAAAGTGAATGAATTGTGGCACTATAATTTAACACATAGCTAAGTAGTGTTTTGAATAGAAAATGTTGAGCTTGGTTGGTTTTCTTCAATTTTCTTATATGCCAGGGATTATAAAACTATTTTACTTTTTGAACTTGGCTTCCACTCTCATAAAACTCCACCTACAAAGTGTTTGAGGGACACCTAGGTTGCTCAGTCTGTTAAGTGTCAGACTCTTGGTTTTGGCTCAGGTCACGATCTCATGGTTCATGAGTTCGAGGCCAGCACTGGGCTCAGTGCAAACAGTGTGGAGCCTGCTTGGTATTCTCTCTTTTTCTCTCTGTCTCTGCCCTTCCTTCACTCATGCTCTCTCTCTCTCTCTCTCTCAAAAATAGATAAGCTTAAAAAGCTTAAAGAAAGTGTTTGACTAAATTCAGTAGGTATAAGTGGCATTCTAGGTAATCAGTATTGCTTAAGCCTATGGGGAATACCAAGAAGTCTGAGCAGTATGAACATGTATGAACAGTATGAACATGGTTAAACAGTAAAGAGCATATTAGAACCTGGCCACTCACAGGGGGCATCTCAACAGTCAGCTGGATGGACTCCAGCTGTCAACTGTCAATTGACTCAACAGTCAATTGAGTGGAATGGCCTTTTTTATGATGTCTATAACCAAAGACCTCAAAGTCATTTACAATGGCTTCCAGTGCCAGCTGCCTCCTTATTCTTTTCTAAATTTCATTTTACTTCTTTTGATTTAAATAGGTAATAACACTCACGTGATTCAAAAGTAGTATGTTGCAATCTCTTACTCCCACCTGTCACCTTCTGTCCAATTCCTTCCCCTCCCCTGCCCTCTTGTCTAAATCTAATTCAGTATTTGTTCTCTCCTCATGAGGTGGTTTGATCCCCACTCGAATAGATTTATGTGAATGATACAAAATGGTAAGGGAACCATGGTGCCTGTGCCCGTTCTTACTGAAAGGCAACTGCTAGCAAGAAAGAAGGACAACAGAAGTGCCCTGTTCCAAAAGTTCTCATTATGCCCAGTTTGGTCAGAACCACCAAAGGCCTCAGTGTTTGAACTAGTAAACACGAGAAAGACTATGGAGAGTCTACAAAAGGGTCAAAGTATGTGAACTCGGGAAAAAAAAAAAAAAAGACGACTAACAAAAAACTAATGGCCAAGTAAATTTATGCCACGGGAGCCATGACACTGAAGTAGGTCAGAAAATACTTCCTTTTGGAAAAAAAATTTAAAAAAAGAGGGAATTTTCCATATATTCAGGTCATCATTCCTAAGAAATAATTAGCAATTAAATATTACATAGAAAGTACTACGTAAGACTTTGTTATGGCCGTTGTTCTCTTTGGCACAGCCTTCATATGTGCTGTGAATAGAAGAAGTCTTCCTTCTTAGAAGAGGAGGAGGAGGAAAGAGTAAGAGTAAAGAGCTCTGCATTCTAATGCTTTTCCTGTAATCCATTTTGACACTGGAATAAATACTTAGCATCAAGATATTATTGATCAACGACAACAAAATCTCTCGCTCTCTTCCTGTTCCCAGCTGGCTCTCAGCTCTGGATCAATATTTCTTTTCATTCCCACGCCGTGGGCTCAGTCGGTGCACTTTTACTTACTTGCCTCCATCCAAGGTAACCGACTCTCAGGGTTGGTTTGACGGCAATTCTATTATAGTCCTAAAGCAATTATTTTAAGAAGAGATGAGGAAGAAAGGAGAGGAACTGTACAAACAACTTGACAGAATCCATTTTCTTCCCCTCCTTTTAATGTTTCTGGCCTCTCCACAGAGCCTTTCTTTTCCTGAGCTCCAGGCACTCTTTTTACAAAATAGAAACAGGATCTTGGTTGGCAGGAGCTGCCCCTGTGAACAATGAAAAGCCCGGCAGAGATAATGATTCCCGAGCAATTGAATGGCAGCTCCCAAGGGGCCACGGAGGAGCACGCTCCCCACTGGGGGTGTCTGGCTTCCCTGCTCCCAGCCTGCTCCTGACCTGGGGTCGACTACACCTGCGTGATTTGTTTCTTTGTCCTATTTATCCTGTTGGCGTTCGCTCTCTCTCCGCACCCACTAGAAGGTGACTAGTTCTACCACTAGGCTTGACAGCCATGTCCTCTGAGAAAGGTCTGGCTGCATTTGTGAGCGAAGGACCGAGAAATGACATTACTGAACTGACTTTTGTCTTCTCATCATGTTCCAAAAGGTCTTGTACTAAAGGGCACTGGGACAACACTAGAACAACACAACACAACACAAAACAAAAAAACAAACCCACACCTACTAAGCCACTATATTGTTCAGAGTATTCCCTAGGGAAGCTAGTGGAAAGCTTCCTGAGCTAGGCCTCAATTAGGCATTTGCTTCTGACACTGAAAAAAAATACAGTGGCTAGAATCACGATCAAAGATTTTGAAAATTTCCCAAAGAATGTAAAACCAAGTCCCAACCTCTCAAGGGTACAATTATGCTTAGTGCACTTCCACACCTTGACTCTGCCATGGGTGAGACTGCACTTTGTCCTGTGGAAGGCTTTGTGCTCAATGAGCACAGAGAAGGAGCACCTCTAAGGACAGCAGGACTTCTGAAGGTCGTAGCTGGGAAATATGCAGGAAGAAACAGGGCTGCGTCCCTAGCGCTGGGACTTGCAGTCTAGGTGTGTGACGCACTAAAGCCCTGTCGTGTGGTGCTGGGGCTCTGGGCGCTGTGTGTGCAAATGAGACGTGAAGGCAGACGCAAGAACAAACATCTGGAAGCAGCCCAGTTCCCATTAACAGAAGGAAGTTATTGAAAATGACCAAAGTTACAGAACTGGGTAGTGTATGAATCAATGGTGACAACGTGTCATGAACCAACCATTATAATGAACCTGAGTCTGTGCGTCCCAGTCCTAAAAAGAAAAGACGGGGGAGCAGGGACAGCTAGAGGGCAGAGAATAGGACTCAGAATTGAGGGCAGTTCCAGTTTTTGAAAGGTTACATGAGTCACATTTCATAATGTTTTCCACATTCATCCACTGAAAGGGTGTTTTCTCATTGCTTTGAGAATCCAAAGACCAAGGATACTGTTCAGATACTGTCCTATTGATTGGTTTTTTTTTTCCTTCAAATTTTAATTTAAATTCTAGATAATTAACGTATAGTGTAATATGGGTTTCAGGAGAATTCAATGATTCATCACTAACATATATGACACCCAGTGCTCATTACAACAAGTGCCCTCCCTAATATACATCACCCACTTAACGCATCTCCCCACCCACCTCCCTCCATCAACCCTCAGTTTGCTCTCTATCATTAAGAGTCTCTTATGGTTTGCTTACCTCTGTCTCTCTTTTTTCACCTTCCCATATGTTCATCTGTTTTGTTTCTTAAATCCCATATGAGTGAAATCATATGCTATTTGTCTTTCTCTGACTTATTTCCCTTAGCATATACACTCTAGCTCCATCCATGCCATTGCAAATGACAAGATTTCATTCTTTTGATGGCTGAGTAATATTCCAATGTATATATATATCACGTCATCTTTATACATTCAAATATGTTGCATTTTTATACACCAATAATGAAGCAGCAGAAAAAGGAATCAAGGAATTGATCCCATTTACAACTGCACCAAAATCCATAAGAAACCTAGGAATAAACCTAACCAAAGAGGTAAAAGATCGTACTCTGAAAACTATAGAACAATTATGAAAGAAACTGAAGAGGACACAAAGAAATGGAAAAACATTCCATGCTCATGGATTGGATGGGCAAATATTGCTAAAATGTCTATACTACCCAAAGCAATCCCTTTCAAAATACCACCAGCAGTTTTCACAGAGCTAGAACAAACAATCCTAAAATTTGTATGGAACCACAAATGATGCTAGAAAGCCAAAGCAATCCTGAAAAAGAAAAGTGAAGCTGGAGGCATCACAATTCCGTTTTTCAAACTATATTACAAAGCTGTAGTCATTAAGACAGTATGGTACCAGCACAAAAAGTGACACATAGATCAATGGAACTGAACAGAAAATCCAGAAATGGACCCCCAACTATATGGTCAACTAGTCTTTGACAAAGCAGGCAAGAATATCCAGTGGAAAAAAGACAGTCTTTTCAACAAATGGTTGGGAAAACTGGACGATAGGCAGAAGAATGAAACTGAACCACTTTCTCACAAAAGTACATTCAAGATGGATGAAAAACCTAATGTGAGACAGGAAACCATCAAAATCCTAGAGGAGAACACAGGCAGCAACCTCTTTTACCTTGGCCAGAACAACTTTTTATTAGATATGTCGCTGGAGGCAAGGGAAACAAAAGCAAAAATTGGGACTACTGGGACTTCATCACGGTAAAAAGTTTCTGCACAGTGAAGGAAATAATCAACAAAACTACTGTTCTGTTTTTTTGAGATCATTGTTCTCACATGCTTTCCCTCTCCCCTACCACCTACTTGCATCTCCCCACACTTTGCAGGGAAGGTTACTATCAGAGAGGAGCCCAGAGATTTGATCTTCTGAATTTTTCTGCAAAACTGAACAGAATAGTAGAGTGGGCCTTCTGTGGGGAAGGCTCAGGCTATATTCAGGTTTGTGGGTCATTAATTCAAGGGTAAAACTCAGAGGCAGCACTCTCTACACCTTCCTTGGAGATCTATGCCTTCCAGAACCTCATTTTCTGCAGGCTATGGTGGGTGGCCAGAGCTCCAGCCAGCAGACGCAGTTTACATTGGAACGCTCCGCAAGTTACGGCAGGAAAGCAAAGCCCTGTTGAGGGAGCAGGCTTCAGAAAAGAACTCAAGTCAGTATTTGAGCCTCCATTCAAAATATCGTGAAAAGGCATCTAAACTTTATAGAAGGGAAAGTGCTTGAAATAAGAAAAAAGGTTAAGAATGACAAATCAAACAACAGAGATGACATTCACAAATTGAGCACATGTGAACACAGAAAGACAACTTACTGTTGCTGTCCACTTACAGCTACTCATGATATGAGGGCATATGGGTTACAAGGGAGTTTACCTAAGCTCCCTGAAGGCAGGGGGGTAGACCAGGGGATTACTTGGGGGCTGTTCCTAGTACTGACATGGATACATTTTTAAAAGCTAATAATCTGGGGTGGCACCTTCAGGCAGGATGGTGGCAGTGGTAGGAATAGGTACTGGTCACCACCTTGGAGTACAGCTGCCAGATGAGTGGGAAAGAAGGAAGAACTGTGCCTAACAGGGCCAGTGGCCAGCTGGAGAGATGATGCACAGTGCAGATACATCAATATCTCCATTAACAGGACAGGTTAATTCCAGTTTGCCCCAAATTGGCTGCTAGTGGCCTACAGATGGAAAGGTACACATCAGTAGGTTAGTTTTCTCCTCTCCATACTGTGTAGAGTCCTCCCGTCACTCCTCGCCGTCTGCTGCACCTTAACCTACCTTCAGATAGGTTCCTACCTACAGTGGCCTCTGCCCTTCAGTGCCTACCTTCCTTCCCTCTTCTGGGTGATTGATCATAAAGGAAAGGGGCTTCTCTACCTATTAGACCCGGCCCCAACTTCAGTAACCTTAAGATGCCTGAACCTTGTGCCTTTGTCTCCCCCTCAGGTCCAGCAGAAGATGAGCGCCCACAACCGTGGACCCATCCCATCCATTTTCTAAAGGTCTACTTCTTGCCAATCCTGCATTGACCTGCAGCTCTTAAGCTCATTCACATGCCTCAGTGGGCTTTATTTAGTCACTGTCTTCCAGTTCCCTCCCTCACTCGTAGTTGTTTCCTGTAAAGCTTCAAAAATAAATAGATACATAAATAAATAGAACCCTTATGCCAGACCTGCAACTTCCTGCTTAATGAGTTCTTGCCCAGTACCTCTCCACTATGAATTCGATTTTTCACCTGCTCCCTTGTACATAATCAACTCCACTTGATATGTAATTCAAACTTATGTTCTGAAAAGCTAGCAACATTTTTGAGACCTGTATCTACTTTGAGCCAGT
Organism: Lynx canadensis; assembly: GCF_007474595.2. Classification (NCBI taxonomy): domain Eukaryota; kingdom Metazoa; phylum Chordata; class Mammalia; order Carnivora; family Felidae; genus Lynx; species Lynx canadensis. Next base: position 74,937,095 of record NC_044308.2, read on the forward strand.
AATGCCATTCCTAGAATCTGCTCCTGGGGAAATAAGAGTGAACATGAACAAAGTTTTAATTACATGGGTAAGTCATGGCATTGGTTATAATGATGAAATATGGCTAATAACTTCAATTTCTAACAAGAAGGGACTGGTTAAATACATTATGACGTATTTTGATTTAACTGAACATTATGTAACAATTATAATTCTGGAACATATTTAATGACATAGATTCTCATTAGAAAAGGAAATCATGGGGGCGCCTGGGTGGCGCAGTCGGTTAAGCGTCCGACTTCAGCCAGGTCACGATCTCGCGGTCCGTGAGTTTGAGCCCCGCGTCGGGCTCTGGGCTGATGGCTCGGAGCCTGGAGCCTGTTTCCGATTCTGTGTCTCCCTCTCTCTCTCTGCCCCTCCCCCGTTCATGCTCTGTCTCTCTCTGTCTCAAAAATAAATAAAACGTTAAAAAAAAATTAAAAAAAAAAAAAGAAAAGGAAATCATGAAATTATATGGATATATCATCTCACACTTATAACACCATACATATTTAACTATCTATGACAGCATATAAAAAAGTAGTGTTTCTCTGAGTGTTAGAACTGCAGGCCCTCAATTTTTTGCCTTCTCTGTACTTCCCAAATTTTCTACAGGCATCTGTTCTTTTTTAATAAACTTTTTACTCTAGGATAGGTTTAGATTTACAGAAAAGTTGTGACGATAATAAAGAGTTCCTTTGCATGCACACCCAGTTACTCCTACTGTTAACATTTTACATTAGGGAGGTATATCTGTCAAAGTGAATGAATCCATATTGGTACATTATTATTGACTGAAGTTCACACTTTATTCAGATTTCCTTACTTTTTTACCTAATGTCATTTTTTCCTCCCAGGATATATCACAAAAATTTGTCATGGGCCATGAATAATGAATGAGATCTCAACTCCCTTCACTGCTGAGGGGTCTGCTTGAAGCCAACTAACTAGACATGGGAACTCTCCACTCCCTAGAAGTCTCCACGGTGAGTACTTTTAAAGGCTGCTATTACATATTAGATAAAACCTCCTAAACACTGAGTTTATTACAGAAAAGTGACCCATTGCAGTTGCTGGCTGGGAATCAGTCAGCAAAATCTCCATTGTGCTGTTTTGGTTCAGAGAGTTGACTCACTGACCAGTTATTTATTCTTCCATAGTGTCTAAATACCCCTGGGATTCTTCGGCAAAAGCTAATGGAAGTGTCAGACTATCCTCCTCAAGAAGAATGCCTTTTTAAAATATTTTGAATTGGAACTTTCCCACAACACATGCTCTTAAGTAACTGGCAAATAACAGAACAAAACAACAAGCTATGCTTAAGAGGGGGGAAACAACTAAAACAAAAACAAAAACCCCATCTCATTAAAGGCTGTCTTCCCTCTTTACGAAATAGTCATAGTCACTTTTCAGCATGTAGCTGACTGGCTATCTGTGCCAAAAGGACATGTCTTATACAGAAGAAAAAGAAAGGGAAAGCTTCAGTAAGCCTTTGAAATTCAATGGGTCCATCAGCCACTTACATTCTGTGGAGTGAGGCTCACTGTAGACTAATCAACTCTGCATAAAAGGTATAGTAGAAAAAAAAAAAACCTCAGAACGATTTCCTCGTGTCAAAAACATATTTATGTCTTCAAACATAATTTTGAAAACTTTTGGTTAAAATGACCTGAAGGAGCAGCTGCAAACAGCTCATGATTTCCATTTCCATTTCCATTCATGATGGAGATTCAGGAACAGAAGGTACCATTATCTCCATTGCTGAATCAACAAATTTTCATTTTACATTTCAGTGACATGTTGAAGGAATTCTATTTTGACTTGTTTCCCAAAGGACAGTGATTCTAATACAGCTCCCCTTTCCAAAAGCAATAAAAAACCCCAAAGCTTGGTGGAGTGACGTCCCCAAGATGGTGATATACGTTGTCCCTGACTTTGCTACTCCTTACAAGAACAACTAACAACTATTCGAGAATAAGAAACCATGGAGAGACCACAGAGCACAGGGGTGAGGTTGGTGCACCCTCTCCAGAGATCAAGACAGATTGCATTAGAAGGTAAGAAAAGTGGCTGCACATTGACTTCACTGCCCACTCTTGGGCCAGTGCCACATAGAGAGGTCTCCCCTGATTCTCTGATTCCTCCAGTGGGAAAAGAGAACCCACAGTGGGGACCATCATCCCACTCAGCACTGTGGCTCGCTTTGCAGGAGTCCCTAACTCTGACCTCGCAGGGGAACTGTGGGAATCTGACCATGCTGGAAAGTTGGGAGGAGCTTGCAACAACCAGCACATGGATCTGGGCAGGCTGAGTTCATGCCTGCAGTGCCCAAGTAATAATTGCAAACACTGGTTTTGCTCATCTGCAGAACCAACTCTGATCACAGAACCTGGAGGAGTGCAGATCTGCCTGATTTGGATCCTCAAAAGAAGAGCTTTGCTGGCCCTGAAGCCTGGTTTGCCCATGCCCAGGCAAGGAGCTGAACCACTGTCCCACCCACCATGGAGAGTATATTCCAGCCCCACAGGACCAGGAGGGCTGGTGACAACTCCCAGAAGCAGTGTGTCCCAGTGGCACTCAAGCCAAGAGGTGGGTGGGCAAACCTACTGCCAGGTGTGCAGCATTCCTGGGTTATGCAAAGTCACGGGGATTATTTCACAGCCAAGGCTGAGGGTAGCTCCCGGCCCCTCCCAATCTGAGAGCCTGTGTGGAAAATTGAAAGTAGTGTAGAGGGATCCCCTCCCACTCCTGCCCAAGAAAGGTTGTTGAGACAGCCTCACCTGCTGTCTTCCAGCTCCATGTGACCAGAAGGGCTGGTGATTACTCCAGGAAGCTGTGCAGCTCAACAGCACTCAAGTTGACACATGGGTAGAGCCAACAGTTTGTAGGGCAAAGCCAGTGGCCATGATGGGCTGGGGAACTTGGGGTGCAGGTTGGTTAGAGTTAAAAAAACAAAGACCTCTACCAGGTTTAGAACTGCTTCTCCTGCTACACCTCACCAGGGAATCTAATTTGTAGCCATGCTCACTGCTGAATACAGCCTTCAGCCTGTCTTTTTTTTAATGTTTATTTATTTATTTTTGACAGAGACAGAGACAGAGAATCCTCAGCAGGTTCTGTGCTGACAGCATGGGGCTTGACGTGGGGCTCAAACTCTCAAACCCATGACTTGTGAGATCATGACCTGAAATGAAATCAAGAGTTGGACGCTTAAGTGACTGAGCCACCCAGGTGCCCCCAGCTTTCAGCCTGTTTGACCAGAGAACCTAATCAGGGCACACAGGAAGTCGCATAGCCCATTCAACAGGCCTTGAACAGAGATTACAGCCTGTGTCTTCCCCGCATCTCTACAGATTGTCCTCACCTGACCAGAGAGTTCAGTGCACACTCTGGACTGATTCAGGTCCCCAGACAGAGCTGTGCAGGCCCTGGGTCCCATCCTGCTGCCCTTCCAGGACAGGGAGGCTAATTCATAGCCCCATTTACTACTGAATACACTCCACAGTCCCAACCATCTGGTAAGCCCAACAATAAGATCCAGGCAACTGGGGAGCACATCCTGTAGGTGGGTGGGACAGTAGGATGTGCTCCCCAGTTGCCTGGATCTTATTGCCAGCCATCCTATCCAATTGTTCTCGGCCACTGGCACAACCCCCATCCCTGTTCTCAGAGTTTGAGCAATTGCCTTGCCTAAAAATAGACCTTGATATCAGGCCCCAACTGCCCAAGGGCATTACCAGGCAGACACACAGAGAAACCCAAACTGAGGTGACAGGTCTCTGTCAGAGCAAACCTGCAAAGTCTGGAAGAGGCAGGCACCTCAAATGTGCAGACAGCAAAGTAAGAAATCAAGGATCATGAAAAATAAGGTAAATATGGCACCGTCAAAGGAAACTAATAAAGCTCCAAAAACCGACCTCAAAGAGATGATGATCTATGAACTGTTGGAAGAAGAACTCCGGATAATCCTCTAAAAGAAGTTTAGTGAATTAGAAGAAAACACAGGCAATGAAACAAAACGTAAAAAAAAAAATAAAGCAGGAACAAAACAAGAAGTTCAACGAGGAAATATCGACCATCACAACCAACCAACTAATCAACAAACAGAAATCCTAGAGTTGAAAAATATAATAAAAAATATGATTAATAGAGAGTCACAAAAGCAGACTCAAACATGCAGAAGGGTCAGTGTCTTGGAAGATGAGATGCTGAAAACTACCCAATTAGAGGAACAACAAAAAGAAAAAAGAATAAAGAAGGGTGAAGAAAGGCTATGGGATTATGGGACACAATAAAAAGAAACAATATTTGCATTACGGGAATTCTAGAAAGCAAAGAGAAAGGGACAAGGACAGAAAGTATATTTAAGGCGATAATGGCTAAAAACTTCCAGAACCAAAGTTGAGACAACAGACGAGTTGCTTGAGACCTTGAATTCTAGTACAACTCCGATTCCCCTGGTTTTTCTACTCGTTAAGAGTAGTTTGACATGTTAACCTATAAATGAATGACATTTGTTCTGTCAGATATTATCTTGAGGTTTGCCTTCTCCCGAAAATCCTCCCTATTCACTCAGTTTAGTCAAAATTGATCTTTTCCACATCTCTGACCTTTGGGGCACCAGGCTGGCTCAGTTGGTAGAACATGTTGACTCTTGATCTCCGGGTAATGAGTTGGAGCACCATGTTGGGGGTAGATATTACTTAAAATAAAATAAAATAAAATAAAATAAAATAAAATAAAATAAAATAAAATAAAATAAAATAAAATAAAATAGTTAAAGTGGCAAAAAAAAAAAAAAAAAAAAAGAAAGAAAGAAAAAGAAAAAGAAAAAGAAAAGAAAAACTTCTGACCTTTAGGTATCTTTAGATTGAAAAGGACCCTAAAGAGCATTGGGTTCCATCTATGACATCCATGTCACTTGAACTTACCTAGTGAAAGAAAATTCACCATCTCTTGTGGATCATTCATTCTATGTACTTAAATACAGGAACACGGTTCTCAAGTCTCAGAAAATAAATCTGGTTTTGTTTCATTTATTGTCCTAGATATGTGAACTTAGTCTTCATGAATGTGCTCTCATTCAGGGTAAATAAGCCTTGCTTCCTCATCTATGATGACATATTATCTCCTTACTTAACCGTTCTAATCTCTGACCTCTTCAGCTAAACCAGAATCTCCTACAGGTTAGGTCAGTCTAACCCATTGTGTATGTGACTTGCTGAATCTTCTACTTGTCCCAACAGCTTAGAGTTCATAAATAGGAGAAGGGGAGTATTTTTGTTAGTTTACTTTAAAATAATCTTCAGTCTTCAAGAACTGGTGCCAGTTTCTGACATACAGCATAGTGATTAAAAGCACTTTTGCTTTGGAGACAAAAAGATTCAGCTCCAAGTCCTTGATATGCCACTTCTTATCCGTATAACTTCAGTTGATATACTTTATCTACAAAATAGGAATGATAATAGTAACTATAAATCTGAGTTGTTATAGGAATCATAAATAGAATCATGCATTTAATGACCTTTAGCACAGGGCCCAACATATATTAAGCACTCAGCAAATGGCTATCATAATAATCATCTGCGAAATCTTGGGTATCTAGAATTCATCAACAATTCAGATTAGATGTTCTTGCTATTTTATTCTGGAATCTTGGTATCATTAATTGTCCTGTGGACTGCCAACAATTCAGTTCACCTTTGTGATCTGTTATTTAACTTCAGTCTAAATATTTATGCTTTGTCTAGCACTTCGAGCAGACTGAACTTACATCTGACTTTCAAAGTAACTTTACCATGATTGTATCACTTTATTCTTTGCCACATGCATCTTAGCTAACTCCAAGTTAAAAAAAAAAATTACCAAGAAAACAATGTGGAAGGACGTGCTTCTGGCCATGCAATTAGGTAGTAGATAAACATGGGTTAAAATCGAAGTTTCCCAAGTCCTCGTCAAAAATACCATGCTGTTCCTTGAATCCAAACAGGTACTGAGCTATACCCTCTGCTCCTTCAACCTTTCCTAAAAAGGCAGCCAAAAATGTACAGTGAAAACATGAAATCTTGTTTGCCAGGTTTCTAAACAACTAATGTGGAACTGTGCAATTTCATCTAGTTGCTGCCCCACCCTGTGTGATGTGATGTCAGGGCTCAAAACACGAATGAGAACACATTTTGGCAGAAATGGGATTTTGCTTCCACAAACTTATAAACTCATGACAGGCAAGACCTCAGTGAAAAGCCTTCTAAATGATTACCTCAGGTATGCCCTTTTCTCTACCCTTTAGTGTGTTGTTTTATTACACTTTCTCTTTTTAAGTGTACCTTTTGCTAAAAGGTTAAGTCATGTATCCACCTGGATTTTTCTCTCAAAATCAGCAAAATGCTGAACTCGTTCATTCATTTATTATCACTAGAAACTAAAGAAACTTCAAACAAAAACTGTACGTTATATTTGGAACACCTCACCACTATTCATTTTTACCTTCCACGGTTCAATTTTAATTTCTCTCTTCATAGCTTAAGTGAAAAGGATTATGTTTTAAAAGAAATTCACTCTCCTCATCTGAATTTGGCCCTCCTTCCTACAATCTATATTTGGATTCAACAGTCAGTGGTCTGAAACATTAATGGGCTTTCCATTGAGCCATTACCCTTTTTCTCTTTTTGTTTTGCAAACAGGGCTTATTAAATCTTTGCTGTAGGCACCAGGAATGAATAACAGTGAGAATGTGCTGATATGAAAGGTTTCACTGAACTCAAGCAAATCATTTCTGATTTGCCACAACTCTTCAGCAGTAAATGCCAAAAAGGCATGCTGTTTGGATGACAAATATAAATTCTCATCACATAAAACAGAACAAAAGAAACCCCAGACCCACTACTCTCCCTATATTTGGGGTTTAAGTCAGAGATGTTGACTGCAGATTCTTTCCACTAAGTATATTCAAATCATTGTGAAGAACAAATTTTGGTGCCTCTGCAGCTTGAAGCAAGTCCTAGCAGCAATGAAGGAAAGAAACTGGTGTATGTTTTAGGACAGACAGCATTTGTGTCTTTTAGCTATTCTCCATTCTTTTTTTTTTTTTTTTAGAAGTTTATTTATTTATTTTGAGAGAGAAGAAGAGTGTGTGCGTGTGTGCACTCACGCGTGCAAGCGGAGGAGGAACAGAGAGAAAGACAGGGAGAGAGAGAATCCTAAGTGGGCTCCGTGCTATCAGCGCAGAGCCCGACAATGGGCTCAAACCCACAAATCGTGAGATCATGACCTGACCCCAAATCCAGAGTTGGATGCTTAACTGACTGAGCCACCCAGGTGCCCAGCTATTCTCCATTCTATTGCAAGCTTAGATACACACACACACACACACACACACACACACACACACACACACTGACTCTTAAGTTTAATAACACATTGTTTAAAGACATACTACACAATTAAGTTTAATAAGCAATCAAGCAAAGATATGGAAAGCAAATTCAATACCCTTCTATTCCTCATGAGTCACAGAAAAGTTAACCAACTCCCAGGTCAAGACTTTGGGTATGCACATGCACCTTTACTTATAGTTTCTCTTTAAGCTGACTAAAATGACAGCAGGGGGTTTGTTTTAAAGACATAAACCCATAAGTTTATGGGGAGTGGGAGAAAATACACACCAACAGAACTCTGCAAGCCAGAGAGCAAATGGATATGTGGTTAGTGACCCAAGTAGGCCCAAGAAAGCTGAAACTGAAGCTGGCAGTGGGCAAAAAGCTAAAAAGCAGTCTAATTTATAGCACAGACTCTCCCCAAAGCTAAGGGTTTTAAGGCATCAGATACTTTTGACATTAAGGGTACAGATGGAGCTAACATAGAAGGAATGGTGAAAGGCTAAGAAACATTTAGATGCCCTATCATCTTCTCTGCTTTTCTAGATTGGTGCCTGACTTTTCCCAACCCTCTCTGTACCAGACACAGTTAACGGTGAGGGAAATGTATAAAAACAGTTGCTTTTGCTTTTTTTTTCAACGAGAATATTCACATACTTATGCTTAGACCCTCATTCCTCCTTTCATACTTAGCCTCCATGACCCTGGCAGCCAGCCCATACTTCATAGGCAGAAGAGTAGAAAATCCTTCTCTGGGGAATCTAACCTAGACAAGAAGAAAGCCATAAAGGTGCTGACATCAGGGGTTCCCCCAATGAAACAGCACAGCCAGACAACTTTACAGGGAAGCCCACCACATGTGACAATATGCAATCACATGCTCAGGGTTTCTAATTGTTTTTAAGGCCCTACTCTTAAATATGAGCAAATAACCAAGGATCACCGAGCAAAATCTTTAGTATGTAAGTTGGGAGAGCCAAACGGACAATCAAAAGCAATTTGAAGAAAACAGGAACTACGCAGGAAGAAGAAAACTTAAAAAAAAAAATCCCACAACTCTATCATTAATACCCTCAGAAAGACAAAAGAAGATCATCTATTGATAAAATTAGAACAAGATACTCTAAGATAGGAGCATTCATAGAAGAAAAAAAGTGTGTTTGGATAGTGTGTGTGTGTGTGTGTGTGTGTGTGTGTGCGTGTGTGTGTGTGTATGAATAAAAAACTAAGTTACTCAATTATCGGGTTAGAAGCTCAAGTTTAAGAAATCAACCCGCCACCCCCCAAATAAAACTGGAACACAGGAAAAAAGTAAAAAGAAATTAGAGAAACAAATTCACGAGTGTCCTACTGATCAGGGTCCTTTGCAGAGAACGGAATCCATGCCAATTAAAGCAGAAATTATTTCTTGTAATATACTGAATGGCATCACTGGAAGTGCTAAAGACAGATACGGGGTTGAGCTTTTAGTACAATTCCTAAACTAAACCAGGATGTAAGCCTCAAAGAGAGCTGCTACCCCTTGCAAGATAAGGAGACTGCCTCCCAAAGGGGCAAACTGCTACACAGACCCGCCAAATCCAGAAGCATGTTATCGTTGCCCAGGTCAGACAGTCGCACCTATTGCTGTTGGCTTGAAAGCCAGGCTGTGCCTGTCACAAACTATACGGGGAAAAATGGATGGCAAGCATCCTGCTTCTTGACCCTCACGGAGCTAGTGACCAAACACTGGAATGTTTATTAATGCTGTCCCAGGGTAAAAAGCTTCCATGATCATGCTTGCCAACAGAATAGAAAGAACTATACTTGAATCTAAATCACATTCAGAACACTAGCTGCAAAAGTCTGGGAAATATAGCATTTAGGCTTCCAGCTCTGCAGTACCCAAAGGTGAACTAGAAGGAAGCTGGAATGGATGTGAGATAATTCACCGTCTCTGTCACAATGTTCCCAACATCTGAACAACAAAGTTTCAAAAACAAAGAAAGGAAGGAAGAAAGGAAGGAAGAAAAAGGAAGAGGGAAGACAGGGATAAAGAGACATGGTGTTGGGTGGAAGGAGGTCATGCAGGAAATAATTCAAGGAAACTGGAAGAAATGAATTTCAACACTGAAGGGGCCCACTGAGTCCAAGTAAAACAGATGACAAGAGGTCATTGGAATCCTTTTGGACTTTTTAATAGCAATAGTGGAAATGAGAATGCAATGGAGCTATACCTTCAAAATCATTCCAACTTTGGATTTTACACCCAGCCAAATTATCTATCAGGTATCTGGGTAAAATTACAACACTTGCAGGTATGTAAGTTGCTTATGCCTAGTGTACTGTTGTCATTAGATGGCTCTAATTTGACCCTCATCCTGGGGCCTCCCTTTACCTCTGTCCTGTGTTGAATCTCTCTTTCTTGTATTTCATGTTTTCATCTTTCTCAACAAGTTTCTTCTGTTCTCAAGGAGTTTTGTTAGGAACCTCATAATAGAGTTCATAATACCTTTTATGCAGAGACACCTTTGGGCAGTGTGTTATTTCGGGGTCCAAATAAGGCCTAAAAACAAGTCCAGAGAAGACACTGCTTCTATAAGTTTTGGAGTCCTTCTAAGAGGCTTCCAGACATTTCATTTTCAGATAAAAGTGTGCCCAATTTTTAAGAAGGATAGGACAATCAATTGGGACTTTGAGCCCATCTCTCACAGTGCTACCGCCTCTGCAGGATAAAAGGGGGTCTAATTATACCTTGAATACTCTGTTAATAACTTGTGATGTTTAGCCTGTGTGTCAAAAGACAAAGAAAATGTTACTGAGGTTAATAAAAATTATAATCTCATTTTACGCTAAAGCTTCACCATTCATTCATCCCTCCTCCAATACCTGCAAAGAAAGGACAGTATCAGGAGATCCCTTTGGAATTTGACTTAGAATCTTGTTGAATACTTCAATCTATGGCATTTACCTAAATAGAGGAAAACTGATATTCTTTTCACCCATCACTGGTATTAGCCTTGAGGGCACTTATATCGCCTTGAAAATTTAGGAAAAGTCATCTGAAAAAAATATTTAGGTAAAACTTTGATTTGTTCAATATATATACACAAAATCTCGAAACCAAATTGAAAGACAGCTCTAATGGAACACTGTTCCTTCCCTGCTGACATTTCCACCATCAAACTTCTTGTGATGTCTCAAACGTGCAATGACACCTCCATCTTATGATCTTTGAGCATAAATTTTCCTCCTTCTAGAATGGCCATCCTGCCCCTTCACTTCTTTGTTAACTGGTTAATCCTTCTGAGGACAGCTTAGCAGTCACATGCTCTGGACAGCCTTTGCACAACTGCCTAGCCAGATCAGGCTCCCTTTACAATTGCTCATGACTCTGTGCTTTTCTTTCTTGACACCTATGTTAGTGTATAATTATGCATTTCTGAAGCTATTTGACCGTATGTCCCCCTTCTCCACACGCAGGTCTTTATGCTCACCCATGTGAGCATAGACAATTTGCAATGTCTAACACAATGCAGACAGCCAATGAATACTTTATGCATAAATGAGCTACTAAAAGGAAGGAGGTGTGGATAGAAAGGGAAGGAAAGCAAGGGGTGAGGGAGGGAAGGAAGATGGGAAGATGGAAGGAAGGGGAAAGAAACAAAAGCTCTAGATAAAAGTCTTGAATTTAGGTAGTAGTATTTTGGTTTAATTTTCATTATTTATTTGTCTGTCCATCCATCCATCTCTTTTGCTTTGAGAATTTCAGAGGTGTCCAGCAGACTTGGAAAATGAGCCAGATGTGTCTATACTCTTTTAACCGGAAAATAACTCTGGAAGCGAAGAAGACATGGATAGCCACAAAAAACCTTTGTACGCACAGAAGGCAATCCTGATTCTGGGCCAACCACACCCTTTGGACTGAGAGTGTCTCTTTCTGGAAGAATTATGCAAAGGGCAGGGCCCCTACCTCTCTCTGTTCTCTTCTGTGGGCATTTGAAGCAGACTGCTTGAGCAGGTGTCTGACCCCGGTACTCCTACTTGTGCCCAGGTGTCACTTCGACAGCATTCACGTCACAGCCCTCTGGGCTATGCGGCTCCCACACTGGCTCCATCTGGCCCACAGGCGGCAGGGCTGCTGAGCCACGGCGGGCCACCAGGGAGAATATGAAATGTGAGGCATGCTGCTGCCAAGAGGTCATGAAACGGGGGCTTCGAGCGAACCAGGAGAGAGCCGAGTGGACCCCACACATTCTCAACTGTCAATTACTGTAAATGGGAGTCTCACGGTCCTGAACAGGGAGCAGAATGAGCCCCATTTTCCACACTCCGCTGCTCTGAAGAGCTCTTTGGGGAGAAATTCAGCAAGGAGAGCCCAAGAATGGCACTTTCAACAGCCAAGCAGTAAGGGGGTGTTGGGCACTCAGCCCTCCAGGATATGGTACAGTGCAGCCTGCCCGCTCAGATGTCCAAAGACTTTGTCCCTAAATTATTAATTTTGATCTAATTATAGAAATTTTAAGAGAGGATAAAAACTGGCCTTTCACATGATTTCATATAGCTCTAACAACAGAAAAACAACAGCTAAAACTAAGAGAGCTTATTCAGTATCAGGTCCTGTTCTAAGTGTTCTGTATATATTGCTATTTGATCTTCATCACAAATCGAAAGGATTTGCCATTCTTAAATCCATTCTACAGATGGAGAGACAGAGGTACACAGTGGTTAAGGAATGTGCCCAAGGTGACACAGCTAGTAGGTGGCAGAGATGAAATCAGAACCTAGCCATCAGGTGTCCGGAGTCTGCTTTCTGACCCACCAGCCGCCTGGCTAGGTTGGGAGCACCAAGCGCTTACAGTGTTGGGTAACAGTATATATAACAACAACAACAACGACAACACCCCCAGCACCCTGACTGCACAAAATGCAGGGTGTTGAAGGATCTGTGATTGCCGGTTATGGCCAAAATCTTGTGAGTAATCTCCAACGGGGAATCATAACAAACAAAAATTAAGATTACAAGCGATACTCAATATCTGTTACTTCAATCTCCTGTGTTCAAATGGGAATCAAATATACGCCCTCCCCCACTAACATTTTCCAGAAATTACAGAGCTCGAAAATAGACTTCCTCAGTAACATTCAAGTCTAAGATTGCAAATCTGAGAACATTTAAGAAACAGCTAGCTTTACAGCAAAATCTGAGTTTAAACTTTAGTCCAGTCATTTCTCTTTTGGGCAAGTGGCATTTTACAACAAGACCGTACAATCGAAAATAATGATAAAATATAAATAGGAATAAAAATCACAGCCAACAGTCATAAAAATATGCATCTGCACTGAAACAAGGAAAAGGAAAAAGCACTTGATATGCAGGCTTGCTGGTAAGGGAGCATGGGACCAGATTAAGTCACACTAGAGAAATTTGGTCTGTGTTTTAGAAATCAAGCAGGAATATTATAATTAGGTTTGCATTTGAGAAATAAAAACATCCTGGTGGAGTTGAGGATTTCCCAAATGGAAAAGGACAGGAGACCAAGATCAATTTGGAAAGAATCTCAGTGTTTTATAAGAGAAAATTCAGCTCTGAAACAAACCAATGTAAAATGCCCAGGGTTCGGTAACGGACTTAATTTTCAAAGGTGAAAAAATTGGACGACCAAACGCAATTCTAAGATTTCTGGCTCAGGGAAAGACATAGAAGGTGATGTAGTCAGTCATTCAAGACAGGGAAGCCAGGCGGTACTTACTGTATGGTGCCTGGATTCAGGTCAGGTGGGAATATTTAACGGGCAGCCGGGCAGGATGGAGTGGGCAGAGGACCAGGGACAGTCTGGTTAATTGGAGGAGGACCAGGACAGGCACGTCTCCCAGGAGCAGGAAAGTTAATGCTGGTTAGAAGAGCTCTCTACAGACCCTAGACCACCAAAGCTGCAGAAGGCATTGCACTTTCTTTTTACTGTATTCATAATCTGAGAGTTGGCTTCGCTCACACGTGTAAGCTTTATGGGGGCACTTACATGTCACAACTCTGCTCATGCTTGAGTGGCCCTTCCCTATGGGCAAGTGTGGTGGGGACACACACCCCCCTTTACCTGGGATAAGACACCCTTGCATTGTGCCTACGAGGTACCTAACAACACCATTTACCTTTCTAAATGGCCAGTGGAGAATGTGGCTTCTTGTTGGCCTAAATTCCTTGAAACTTTAAAGTTTTTTTATTCTAACTCTTCTTTTTATTTCTTTCTCTCTTTGTTTTTTATGGTCAGGAAAAATTCTCCAACTCCTATGTCGTATCCCAGTGGCTTTACGATATTTGCCTTGAGCCTATCTGGCTATTTTTCTGCCTCTCATGAATTAGTTCTGACCTCTAAAAAAAAGATTCTAAGTAAGTAACGCCAGGTCAACATCTATTCACATTTCAATCACCAGCCATGGTCAGCGTGTTAAGCATTTCAATGTTTCCCAGAGGTGTTTCCTCATTGAGACAAGTCTAATTTATACTTGGTCAAAATAATGACTTTTTCCAGTGTCAACAGCAAAGGAGCAAAGTAGAGAATATAAAAGTGTCTCGGTCCTTTCATTCTGAAATGATCAGTTACAGCCAGGAAGCTAGTTAAAAAGTCACAGGGATTCCCACGTTATGGTTGTTTATCCCTTTCTTTTTGTTCCATTACAAAAGAGCGATCTGAAGTGATTTAAATGGCATGTGCTTGCATTCCATCCAGAGTGCCATTTTCTGGTCAGACTTAAAACCACAGGCTTTAGCTTACTGGCATTCATGCCCGGAAAGAGGAAGGGGGTTCTAGGAGCTGTGCTGAATTTCTCCTAGGAGCTGTGGTAGCACCCGGCCACTCCTACAGCTATGTCCTTATGTTGAGCAAGCTGCCCAGAGGCCAAAGGATGTCTTCCTTGTAGGAGCCCAGATGCACACAGAACTGAGGTTACGCCCATTCACACACAACCTATTCAAAGATACAGTTGGGGGTGGGGGGAAGGACATTCTCTTAAATGCATAAGAGATGAAGCAGAGTTTCAATTTTCATGGTAAGACAGGACACTGAGAACTTTAAAAGTGATAGTTGGAGCAGTTACAGAGCACAGACATTGGAGGCTGTTTTCTTGAACTGACAAGTGCCCCCTACCCCCCCGCCTCCATCATTAGCTGTGCTACCAAGGACACACTGCCCGACCTCTCTGGACATCAGAGTCCTCAGATGTAAATGAAGCAGTAAGTACACTCTTTGGGATGCCTGGAGGATGAAGTGAAAAAAATTATGTGAGGTGATTAATGTGGTTCCCAGCATGCAGAGCTCACTAAACATCAGCCACATTAATTATTATGTCCATCAACATCACTCTTATTAGAGACTAAAAGAGAAGAGTGTGGGACATTTTTGGTGGGGCTGAAGTGTGGGCTACAGCTAGGCTCTCTCCACCCTCAGAAGTCTAAATACAGAATAGGCAACATCACTTCTGAACTGAATGTCTTGGGCAGAGATGCCACACATGGATTCTTTAGTCCCTGAAGTCTGCAATCCTGTGTTCTCCAGATGTTTACTAACCTGTCAGGCTGCTGGCACCTGGCTAATTCTGCAGTGGCCATGGCTATTCTCCACACTTCAACGTCACTAGGGGCATGATGGACTCAGGGTTAGCCCTGCCAAGAAACCTCCCACGTAATTGTTACTAAAGACCTTGCCATAATCACTACCATCTGTTATGGATTTAATTTCTAATAGAGTCCTGCAAAGAAGAAATAAAACAAGAAAAACCAAAGGTAGCACTTGTGTGTGGACTGATGTTGAGGCCACAATTCAGTTTTAGGTTTGGATTCTGGAGTCCTGGGTGGCTTTTTATTTCAAGAACAGAATCTGCTGCCCAGCTCCTCATGGCCAAGGAGATAAAAATCGAAGAGTTTAAATAATTAGAGGCTTGTTCATATGCAGTCACCTGGGTGCCACTCAGACGTACTGAAGAAGAATGTCCTGGGAGGGAGGAAAGAGGAACCCAGGAAGCAATTACAACAACACCATTTTATGCATACTAGAGAACCACGACTCTTGGGTTTCATAATTTAGTAGAGGATACACACAAGCTATTCTAAGAGCAGACCGTCTCTGACAGGTGCCATAATAAAGATAGGGAATACAGCAGCTGAAAAGGAGAGTCAACTCACACAGGTAGATCTAGGAGAACCTTGCAGAATGGGAATTTGGGAGGCAGTTAGGATTAAGAGCACAAAAAAAGCCAGGCTAGGAGCCAGGAAAAACAGGACATGAGAGTGTCACTGGGAGAGGGAACCAGCTAAACAGAAACACCAGGAGAGTAAGCAAGCCTGGCATGTGTTGGAGCAGATGAATATAGCCGAGGCCCACGCGAGTGGGCTTGGAGGGAGGGGGTTACTGCTTCCGGTAGAGGGAGACAAGGCTGTACAGCTGGATGAGGTATAGGACAGAAGGCCTTGAGTGCCAGCTGAAGTCTGGGGTTACTGCTTCTTTGCCATGAATGGCTGTGGAAGGTTGCTGCAGGAGGGGTCAGAATTGTATCTGAGCTTTGACAAGGTACGTCCCTGGTAGGGTGAACTGGAGAGGGTAACTCAGGCCCACAACACCTTATAAGCTTTCCCAAATCGAAAAATCTATGGAAACAAATTTTTTTTTTTTTTTTGTACTCATCTGGTGGCAAAATCTGCCATGAAACGAAGTGGGATTACTTATAGTCATTATTTACCCAACTTATTATGACTCGTCATGCATTCTGCTGCAAAAAATATTAATGTGTTTGATTAGGGGTGCTGCCCCAAGCTCCACGTGGGGATGCTACAAAGTTTAGTTCCTGTGCTAAATAACATTCGTGAACTCAGAGAAATTCTGAATTCCAAAACACATCTGGGACTGAGGTTTTGATAAGGAATTGTAGATCTTAACAAAAAATGGGAGACACTTAGCAGCCTTGATGCTTTAAAAGACCAAGGAAACCTTTTTTAAAAAAATTGTTTTTAAAAATTTTAAACGTTTATTTATTTTTAAGAGAGAGCGAAAGAGAGAGACAGGGTACAGGAGGGGAAGGAGCAGACAGAGAGGGAGACGCAGAATCCGAAACAGGCTCCAGGCTCTAAGCTGTCAGCACAGAGCCCGAGGCGGGGCTCGAACCCGTGAACCGTGGGATCATGATCTGAGCCGAAGTCGGATGCTCAACCGACTGAGCCACCCAGGCGCTCCCTGCCCCCCCAACGAAACCTTTTAAGAGGTGACATAGAAGGATGGGTAACCAGACCATCCTTCCTAGTGGCCAATTTTCTAGGACCACTTAATTGCTGTGGAGGTTTGTCCAAAAGGGAAGGTGCCTTTGGACCATGTAAGTGGTCTGGCTCTTACTAATTCCTCTTTATTGTCATTATCAGCCCTGCTTTCCTGTATCTCCAAGTGTAAATAAGCAAAGCCTATGATGTTGCAAAGTAGAAAACAGATGGTGGACTGACATGGAAGAAGGCAGTTTTGTTCTTGCACAGCTGTCTGTGTATGCATGTGTCTCTGTACACCAGGTCCAGCAACTGCAGAGCTACAGAGCCCCTCAGAAATCACTCAGTTCAACTCATTCATTCTGCAGATGAGGAAAGGAGGGCAGAGGAGGGAAGTCACGCATTGGAGATCTCACATCAGAGGCTTGCATGGTCAACATTTACTGAGCACCCCCAAATTTCCCCCTAGGATTACGATCTCCAGTAGAACAAGGAGTCCATCTCTGGTGACTAGATGGTGACTCACACAGAGCTGATAAATCCTCTCTGATAGTGGTTTTCATAAGCATAACCCCACTGCTGGGAAATACACTGAAGCCCACTGGAACCACACACAAGCTTTTCTAATCAAGTACTGACGTGAAAGGGATTTGGGTTTGAGTTCAGGCTTTACCAATGACCATATGAAGAAAAACTAAGGAAATAAGAAAAAAAAATGTGTTTTTCTTTCCTTGAAAGGCATTTAAGTTTATATTAAGGCATTAAGATATAGATATAAGCCAATGCATATGTGAACTCCTAGAAAAACCAGAGGAACACAGAACCAAACACTAACCAAACCTCTAGAACTTTAAGCTTAGAAACTACAGAAGAAATGACAGTGGAAAAGATCTGCAGACTTAACCATACACTCTCATTTATTTCTGTATGACTTAAAAGATCATAACCAACATAAGAGCCAAAAACATAAGGGGAAATATTCTTAGCAAATATTTCACACACGGGCTGTGTGTTTTTCTCTGTAAAGAACTCACACAAATTAGGGAGAAAAACACCAAAACTCTTAAATAATCAGGCTAAGGACATGGAAAGACATTTGCCAAAAGAAAACATACCCTTTGTAAGCAAATCCATGGGAAAATGTTTAGACACCCCACAGTGAAACACAAACAAAAATGTTAGTAGTGCCTGAGGTTGCCAACAAAATGGCACAGATTAGAAAAATGACAACAGTCAGTGCTGGTGGAATAGGATGAAACAGACTACCTGATATATTACTAGCAGCGATTTTGGAAAGTTACTTGGCAAATTCAAGTTCTTCAAAATATTCATACCCTTGAGTTAGTATTTCTGCTTTTGGAAACTTACCCTAAATAAATAATGAGCCCTGTAAACTTAAGTTTGAGCATGGATATTTACTGCATCAATATTTATAGCACTAAAATCATAAACAACCACCCTATTCAACAATCTGACAAAAGACAAATAAATCAAAAAGTATGTGTTCTAGGGATGCCTGGGTGGCTCAGTCAGTTAAGTGTCTGACTTTGGCTCTGGTCATGACCTCACGGCTCCTGGGTTTGAGCCCCACATTGGGCTCTGTGCTAACAGGTCAGAGCCTGGAGCCTGCTTCGGATTCTGTGTCTCCCTCTCTCTCTGCCCCTCCCCCACTCATGCTCTGTCGCTCTCAAAAAATAAACATTAAAAAATTTTTTTTTTTTTCAACGTTTATTTATTTTTGGGACTGAGAGAGACAGAGCATGAACGGGGGAGGGGCAGAGAGAGAGGGAGACACAGAATCGGAAACAGGCTCCAGGCTCTGAGCCATCAGCCCAGAGCCTGACGCGGGGCTCGAACTCACGGACCGTGAGATCGTGACCTGGCTGAAGTCGGACGCTTAACCGACTGCGCCACCCAGGCGCCCCCAAAAATTTTTTTAAAAAGTATCTGTTCTAAATAATATTATGCAACCAGTGATGTTGAATTAATCCTAGGTAATAAAAGAAAAATGCTTATGACTGAATAGTAATGAACAGATTAGGAATCAAAATGGTTCATACAGAATGATTATAACTCGGTAAATAAATTAATCTGTGAAGAGGAAAAAAAAGAACCAAAGCCTGATTGGAAATAAAACAAAATGATTATATCTGGGTGATGAGCATGTAAGTCATTTAATTAATTTCTTCTTCATACTAGTTTATATTTTCCAAAATAACTTTAGATATTTTATATGATTTGATTTGGGAATCTATTTTAATGAAATTCGTGTTCCTCTTTATCTCAGTAAGAGTGTCAAAAGATACTTCTTAGGAAATGATGATAAGAAGGCTCAAATTAGCACAGATATTACAGGGATATCTTACTAACAAATCCTTTAGATAAACCACTCTGTGCCAGGAGGAATTCGGAGTACTTTTCTGCCTCACTGAATCATGTTAACAATCCTGTGAGGTGGGTACTATAATTATCACCATTTTATACAGGGCACTAGGAAAGTGAATAACTTGCTCAGATATCACGCGTGCATCTACTAAGAATTCAAATCCCAGCTGTTTAACTCCTGAGTGGGGCTCTTAAATACCATGCTATGCAGCTGCTTGTTGACCTCTGAAGTGAGAGGATCTTTGGATATCATTAGTATCAACTTTGGGGACTAAGAGACTTGTTAGATGTCACATAACGAACTATCCAATAGGAAAACGAATATTATGTTTTACAGATTATAATTTACAAACACTAAGAAACAGTAAAATGAGTGCAAACAATCTTACGTCATCTGCTCAATTTTGTTCTTAATATACAATTTTTGTTTCCATCTTCTTAGAACCCATATTAAAGGGAAAGGCACAGGGGCACCTGAGTGGCTCAGTCGGTTAAATGTCTGACTTCGCCTCAGGTCATGATCTCACAATTTGTGGGTTCGAGCCCCGCATTGGGCTCTGTGCTGACAGCTCAGAGCCTGGAGCCTGCTTCAGATTCTGCATCTCCCTCTCTCTCTGCCCCTCCCCTGCTCACACTCTGTCTCTTTCTTTCTCTCTCAAAAATAGATAAACATTAAAAAAATTAAAAAAAAATAAAGGGAAAGGCACATTTCTAGGGCCTATAAGGAGAACTTCTCTCCCTGAAGTCATAGGGCTAGCACATCTCAAATTCTTTCCTCTCAGTTCTATCAGAGAGCTACATTTCAACCTAGTCAGGATAACTTTATCAAGCAAATGTCTTTATCAAAGCACCCACTGGGTGTGGCACCATCCCAGGCTTTGTAGAGCATCCGACTCCAACAGAGCCCTCGGAGATACCTGAGGGCAGTACAAGAGTCAAAACAAAATACAACCATTTGCCAACAGCAAAAAAGGAGCTCTGTGTATGCTCATTTTCTAATCCATCATGAAGTCCAAAATAAACTCCAGGCCTCCTCATTGCATCTGATCTAGATTAAGAGAGTCAGACCTCTGCTGGGAGAGTGATGTTGGGAGGGCCCTACACCAAATAACTGGGGCTAAACCACAAGACAAAGTTTTACAAAATTGTTCCCTTGAGCTACTGTGGCTTAGTCATGGCTAATATTTTTCAGTGTGCCATTTAGAGCTTTCCGGCCTTGTCTTCATGAGATCGAAAGAGAAGGCAGTGAGGTCTGTATCAGATTGTAAAAATGAGAGGACCCAATATTGTCATAAAAATCACGGAGATGAATGATTGGCCATCCAGCACTGAGGCATCAGCCTGTCCTATAAGGCAAGCACAGTGTCTGTCTTCTCTAAAGGAATGAGGACTCCCAATGGCCAGGCTCTGACTAAACATCAGAAAGAAATGACGACCAGCAAAATGTAAAGCAGAGGTGAAGGCAATAAAAACTGGGATGTATGCGTAATTGGGAGAAGGAGGGGCAATTCTGCTTGTAGCAGCAAAAACTGTATTATCACAGGACAGACGGAGTCTTGAAATTTACAATGGAAAGGAAGAAACATACATTTAAAAGTCAGAATTTCAAAACTGAGGATCTCATCACTAGTCTTTATTAAAAAAATAAAGGAAATATTATTTATTTCAACTATGTAGATAGGTTTTTAGTTATGTGTTTTGGCTTTTTAACCTGTTTTAAAAAGCAGGACTAAGTATAGAGTATATTAACATTTTCTCTCATTATATAAAAACAAAATATACTCAAATCCAGCTTTTTTATTTATTTATTTTATTATTTTTTTTTAATGTTTATTTATTTTTGAGACAGAGAGAGACAGAGCATGAAAGGGGGAGGGGCACAGAGAGAGGGAGACACAGAATCAGAAGCAGGCTCCAGGCTCTGAGCCATCAGCCCAGAGCCTGACGCAGGGCTCGAACTCACAGATGGCGAGATCCTGATCTGAGCTGAAGTCGGACGCTTAACCGACTGAGCCACCCAAGGGCCCCCAGCTCTTTTTTATTAAAAAAAATTTTTTTTTATCTTTATTTTTGAGAGAGAGAGAGAGAGAGAGAGAGAGAGAGACAGACACACACACACAGAGTGTGAGTGGGGGAGGGGCAGAGACAGAGGGAAACCGAATCCGAAACAGGCTTCAGGCTCTTAGCTGTCAGCACAAAGCCCGACGTGGGGCTGGAACTCACGAACTCACGAACTGCAAGATCATGACCTGAGCCGAAGTTGGACAGTTATCTGAGTCACGCAGGTGCCCCTCAAATCCAGCTCTTTAGGGTCATTTTAGACATATACACTTTTTTTGAGGTTAAAAAAAAAAAAAAACTGAGTGAATTACAAAGACATACTCACTGGGATGGCTGGATTTAAAAAAATTAAATAAATAAATAGACTGGCTGTACCAAATGAAGTCTAGGATCTGGAATGACCAGAACACTTACACACTGCCAAGTGCAGTGTAAAATATTACAACCACTTGGAAAAGTTGGCAGTTTCTGATAATATTAAGCATAGCATTCCTATGACCCAGCAATTAATTCCATTCTAATCTGGGTACCCAAGAAAAATGAGTGCATATGTCCACAAAGACTTAGGCTAGAATGTGTGAAACAACCTTATTCATCATAACCCCAAACTGGAAGAAACAGAAATGTCTACCAACAGGAGAAAGGATAAACAAATTGTAGCCTATCTATACAAAGAATACTTCTGAGCAATAAGAAGAAACTATTTATACTTACACAAGCAATAAGATGGATGAATCTCAAAACATAATGAGTGAAAGAAATCAGATCTAAAAGAGTTAATACACATTGTATGATTCCAGTTATAGGAAGTTCAAGAGCAGGCAAAACAAAAACTATGGGGATAAGAGAATACTGGGTACGTCTAGGGATGGGGGCCATTGACTGGGAAGGGAAACTAGGGAGCTTTCTTACATGTTCTACATCTTAATCTAGGTGATATTCAGAGAGACGTTCACATATATAAAATGTGGTCAAGTGCTACACTTAAGATGTGTGCATCTTACTGTACATATATTATACCTTAAATAATGAACATTCAAGACATTAGTTTTTCAAATTACAATACATTTTTAACATTTAGCATTAAATGTTTGTTATCTGTGCATCTGAAAGACAACTATTTACAAGGAAGGATTATAAGAAATACCCATTTTTGCTAATGAAAGGATGAGTACAATGCTTTAACTGCAAGAATGTTCACCATAAAACTGCTTCCTACAGATAAAAATTAGAAAAACAAATTTAAGTGTCCAAGAGTGGGGACTGTTGTGGGCATATTTATGTTAGAACGTCATACCTGAACTAATTAAAAATGTTACAGTAATATTTGCTGTGAACATAGAATAAGATCTAGCAGAAGAAAAAGCTAGGTGGAAAACCATACAAGGTCCCTTTTATGTGTATATGCATGCAGAAAAGTATACTAGTGAATATATAATTTCAAAATGTAACAGATTTTATCTTTAGGTGACATCTTTTTTTCTTTTTAAATCAGAGTATCAAGGCACAGTTTGCATGAATGATTGTGAAAGTGTTTTTAAAATAAATAAATGTCTCATTTTATAATTAAAAGCATGAAGAGCTGAGTACACCCTGACCTGAGGGAAGAAAGGAAGAAGCGGGGGCGGTGGCTTGTGAAGGAGCCACCACAGTGGCTGCTTCACTGTTCATTTTCTCCACTTAGCGTTCCTGAAGTATGCCATGTTGATCTACAACAACACGGAACCCATGGCTCTGTGTCCTCTGGAGCAACACTGCCAGTGAAGGCAACCCCTAAGGCTAGCTGTCTCCATCCAGTTCCACGGACGTATAAATCCTCTCCCAGCTGGAATCACTTTTGTTTCTATAACGTGGTTTTTCACTGACTACAACAGATGAATACTCAAGACTTTTTATGTGCCAGTTCCTAAACAAAACCTCAGGGGATACACATGTAGGACCGACATAGGGTGTGCTTGTAGTTGAAGCTCATTTAGCTTTTTGCGCATCCCCCACTCTTTGTAGAATACAATGCCAAGTGCAATGGGAGATAAACCGTAAGCCACAGAAATCCTTTTATCCACTGTAGTAAGTAGTAGTTATAAAAACCTGCTAGTAAAAACCTCAGGTAGAAAAAAGGCACGTACATATGTACACGGAACACTCATCAACTACTTCTAATGATCATTTCTTAATCATAGAATTTCCCTACCAGGTGAATGCATCTTGATTACAGAGGTGTTTCCATTGTGTCAAGTAATCAGCTTTTCTTTAAAAAGCCTACAAATGCCAATTCTATCCCGTTTATTTACAGGGTCTGAGAATGGTCTCTATTCTTCTCAATCCAAACCTTACTACTCTAAAATGAATGATACACTGTTACTTTTCAATTTGCATATAAATTGTTCCTTTTGACTAAAAATATGCAGGGTTAAAGACATATGAATGATATTCTACAATGGACAAAAAATTTCAAAATCAAGTAGGTATACACGGTACATTTTACTTAGTCTTTTTTATGAGGCCATTTTAATGATTTTTATATAGAGCAATCCAATCAACAGGTCAAACACAGCCATCGTCTCAACTGACATTGATTATGATCTTTTGTTTTCAGAAAACATATTTAGCTTTCTAGCTTAAAGAATTCCAAATTCAGAATACAGCGTATTTCAGGAATATCTCCTTTTTCTAATCTGCCTTTTTTTTTTTTAAGGCTTATTTATTTTTGAGAGAGGGAGAGCACAAGCAGGGAAGGGGCAGAGAGAGAGGGGGACAGAGGATCTGAAGTGGGCTCCATGCTGACAGCTATGAGCCCAACGCCGGGATCAAACTCACAAGCTATGAGATCATGATCTGAGCTGAAGTCAGACGCTCACCGACTGAGCCACCAGGTACCCCTGCCATCTTAGTTCTTAAGTCACTGGATTTAGATATTTTTTTTTTAATTTTTTTTTTCAACGTTTATTTATTTTTGGGACAGAGAGAGACAGAGCATGAACGGGGGAGGGGCAGAGAGAGAGGGAGACACAGAGTCAGAAACAGGCTCCAGGCTCTGAGCCATCAGCCCAGAGCCCGACGCGGGGCTCGAACTCACGGACCGCGAGATCGTGACCTGGCTGAAGTCAGACGCTTAACCGACTGCGCCACCCAGGCGCCCCTGGATTTAGATATTTTAAAGGACTGTGTTGCTATGAAATCTAACCTGAGAATATAGCATTCATGACAAATTTTAATTTAAGGGCTACAGGAAAATAAAGAATAGCGCTGAATCACTAGGTTTCTGTATCAATGGCTCGCTCCCTCACTAGAGGAATCTTGCTAAGTCAAATTTCTAAGAGTAGGCAGTTTGGCTTTTTACTTTATATAGGAGGGAAATATTAGGTCAAGGAGACGCACTGTCTACTTCACTATATTCCCCAAGAGGAAAAATGAAAAAAGCAGCAATTGCTCAAGACTAGCAAAGATACAGATTTGGAAGCATTTACAAAAATAAATAAAAAAATACACATGCAGGCATTAAAGTTTTATGTAAAAATTTGTAACATGAGGAATTGCTTCCATTACAGTGTTGAACATAAAGAGCATTACGCAGAGTTGTCTATATCAGTGCAATATCACCTCAATTATATAAAAATATCTTAAAAGCATTAAGGATTAGAGAAACACACCAAAATATTAACATTTTAAAATTGGAATTTTTAAGAGTTTTCAAATTTTAACTGAATTCTCTTCTTCTCTATACTTGTTATTTTTAGTTTTTTTTTAGGAATGAGAATGTATTGCTTTTTAATCTTTATTAAACTAAAACAAGGTAGTTGTTCCAAAGAAATTATACTGATAGCTTTCCATAAAAATGATACCAGTATTATTCCCTCTTTTTAAAATAATTTACCAAATCATGTTTTCCTATTTCTTTAGGAGTATGATTTTTTTCTGCTTTCTCTTCTGACACTTCTCTGTTAAATCTGTCAATGTTGGAACATCTCGTGTTTCTGTCTTGGCTGCATTTTCTTCCTATGTGATCTCAACCATCGAAAGTTTTGGTTTAAACATCACTTCAGGGCTAAGACATGCCACTTCTGCATCCCCAGCCCAGATCTTCTCTCTGGCTCCAGGCTGCAACCCCCTCCCAACAATCTCCCCTTGACTGGCCTTTCAAATGTAACATGGCCAAAGTGTATCGCTGATTTGCTTCCTCTTCCTTCACTCAGTCTTTCTTAATTCACATCTTGAGTCTTTCACCTTTTCTTTCTAGTAAACAGTAAAGACTAATTTACTTAGTTGCTTTCACCAAAAAAAAAAAAAAAAAAAAAAGGAGTTATTCTTGATTCCATTCTTTTCCTAACCACCTGACCCAACTCAATCCATTGTCAAGATGTGTTAGTGCCACTGGCACACATCTTGAATCCAACACTTCCCACCACTTCTGTGCCTTCCACTTGGCCATTGCCAATTACACTCAACTGGACTTCTGCATCAGCCACCTAAGTAGTGAACACTCGGACCCCATTTGTCTCCATGGTAGCGAGAATGTGAACCATGTCATGTCTTTGCTTAAAAACTGTCCCCCATGTCCCATGATCCATATGATAAAACCTAAACCTCCATATTAAGCTGACAACACCTTATAGGATCTGCACCCACCTACTACCTCAGTCTTCTCCTCTCCCACCATGTTCCCGCCACACTGACTTTTCTTTGGTCCCTTAAATGCCTCGAACTTTTTGTCCCTTCTGCCTAGAAAGCTCTTTCCTGGGTCTGATTTCACAAATGGTCCTTCCCCTACTACTCAGACCAAAGTGGACCTGAAATTTGCCAACTCTCAATTTCATCATAGGTCTTAGATTGTACGGAGACCCCAGGCCAGCAGCTGCTTTCAGAAGATCCAACAGCCCTGGAGAAGCTGGAGGCTCGGCTGGAACCATAACATTTTAAGAGAGGAGACTGTGATTCCCTGCAATCAGGTTTTGCTTCAGGCAAACCCCATCACCCACAGGAGTTAAACTCTAGATTACACAGCTCAAGGGCAAGTTAATGGGAATTGGCAGAACATAAAAGGAAACAAGAAATTACAAAGGAAAATGCACTTAAAATAGAAATAGGTGAAATGCACAGTAGTAGAATTTGTGCCAGCTAAATACATCAAGCCATATTTACATTTCTGTGTTATCTTTAGTGACAAGCAGGAAAGGAGATGAGGCGTCACTGAAGTACTTCTAAATTTGTTAGAATCTGCATTTAACTTTACTTCTAGGATTCTTGAAAAATCAGAATATGGGGCATCTACACAACGAATGGTGCCATACGCCGGCTACAGAGACTTGGCCTTGAATAAGGCACATGTACAAGCTTTAGTCTTGCCCACCGGGAGCCGCAGCCCAGGGGCCGTCCAGCTCTAGCAGTGCAACATGAGCAGAGAGCCCGGCAGCTCACAGCGCCTGATCTACACCATCCACAGTATCTTCTTTGGATCAGCCCTGAATTTTACTTCCATCATTTTACAGGTGTGGGAACTCATGTCCAGGGATTTTATGCAATTCGATCAAAAATCAGTTATAAAGGTAAGACTGGACCCTGTTTTAGAATCCAGGTGACAGGGGCGCCTGGGTGGCGCAGTCGGTTAAGCGTCCGACTTCAGCCAGGTCACGATCTCGCCGTCCGGGAGTTCGAGCCCCGCGTCAGGCTCTGGGCTGATGGCTCAGAGCCTGGAGCCTGTTTCCGATTCTATGTCTCCCTCTCTCTCTGCCCCTCCCCCGTTCATGCTCTGTCTCTCTCTGTCACAAAAATAAATAAACGTTGAAAAAAAAAAAATTAGAATCCAGGTGACAGGCTAGGCCAGCTGACAAGTAGCCAGCGTGAACTTGAGTCATTCTATTTAGTCCTTAGCTTCCTCATGTGTAAAAACGGGTAGAAGAACTGCCTTCGTTCTCCCACAGAACGTTCTCTCCCATGTTCAGGGGCCGTTGTGATTTCTGGTGACATCTTCCCGTTGCTCCTCCCCAGGTCACACCCCTCGTCCACGTTGCCTCGCGGCTGTCCCCAACACAAAGCACACTCCCACTTACGGATCCCTCTGTTTGCAGGTCCCTCAATGTGCTTCTCTTGATGTCCACAGCTTGTCCTCACTTCCTTGAGGCTACTGCTCACATGTCCTCACTTGAGAGACTTCACTGACTACCCAAAATAACGGTGACTCCTGCCCCCGACCCACGCTCCTTTTCTGCTATCCTGTTTTACCCTCCACAGAACATATTTCTTCTGCATCTGACATCTTGTTTGTCTCCTCATAACTAGATTATCGACTTCATCAAAGAGGGAATTTTTGTCTATATTGTTCACGGCCTGTATCCCTGGAGTCTACTATAGTGGTTGGCATAGAGTATGTCCTTTAAGAACTGAATAAACTAGGGGCGCCTGGGTGGCTCAGTCGGTTAAGCGTCCGACTTCGGCTCAGGTCATGATCTCGCGGTCCGCGAGTTTGAGCCCCGCGTCGGGCTCTGTGCTGACAGCTCAGAGCCCGGAGCCTGTTTCAGATTCTGTGTCTCCCTCTCTCTCTGCTCCTCCCCCGTTCATGCTGTGTCTCTCTCTGTCTCAAAAATACATAAACGTTAAAAATAAAAAATTAAAAAAAAAGAACTGAATAAACTAATTGTATCAATGAATGTATTATGATTATTATCTTCTAGTCC
Source organism: Lynx canadensis (assembly GCF_007474595.2). NCBI lineage: Eukaryota > Metazoa > Chordata > Mammalia > Carnivora > Felidae > Lynx > Lynx canadensis. The sequence goes on from NC_044308.2 coordinate 74,964,832, forward strand.
CTTCTGGGTCTGTCTAGAAGACAGGCTACATGTAGCATTCTTGGTATTAAAATCTGGGTCTTTAATCGGGGTAAACCTTGCCACTCACAATTTTACATAAGCCAGTAGATCCTAGGACTAGAAAACACATATATATATGATAATTAGTTACTAAAGCCTAAGTTTAACAACCTGAGTCCTAGCAAAGCCTTCAAACCTTCCACTTCTATCTCTATTGCGAATACCAGAGATGTTAAAAAAAAACTATCACCACTCAGAACTCCCATGGCCGTAAAAGTCAGAAAGTAAAAGTAACAGAGGAGTCTCACAACAGCTTCTGAGCAATTCAGTGGCCACCTCTGGGAGGGAAAGAAGGCGAAAGGATGGAAGCGATGTCTTTAGCAGTATCCCTAATGTTAAAAAAGACCAGACGGGGGGGGTGGTGGGGGGATTGGTTATACAGGTGATGGGGATTAAGGGGGGGCAGTTGTCACGATGGGCACTTGGTGTTGTAAGTGTTGAATCACTAAATTGCACACCTGGAACTAATAGTACACTGTATTTAACTAATCGGAATTTAAATTTAAATTTAACTAATCGGAATTTAAAAACAAAAAATATATAAAATAGAGAGATGAAACAAATACGGCAAAATATAAAAACTGGTACTTTCCTGCAGCTATTTCATAATTAAAAAAAAATAAGGAATCAAGCCATAGGATGTCTATAGTACAGATACTAGAACCTGCTATCTCAGTTTCTCAAACATGGAAAGCACCTTTGCAGCCAGGCAGACCTATCTGTACCCAAAGCGTGAGCACCCTTCACCACTAGGCCGACAGTCAGCCAACTGCCTGGCAGTGCCACTTGGCAAACTCTTTCTTCCACTGGCAAGACCTTTCCCATTTCGAGGAGTATTCCAGACTTCTATTACCATCCTCAGCCCAGCAGCCTCATTTGTAGTAGTAGACCTCACATGGGCGAGAGAGACAAGAAGAGCTCTTCAGTTCCTCCTTTAAATGTAGGTGTGCATGTTTGGGAGCCCTTCACTTAACTGAAATCAACCTCTCTGTTGACTTCTAGCCATTGGTCTGTGCGCTCGCCGGTCATGGAGAGCTCCTCCACCTTCTTGTCCCCATGGCAGCGCTCCAAATATTGTAAGACCGCGAGTGCGGCCCCTTGGGTTCTGCCCATGTTAAACAGTACCACCTTTGTTCAACTTGTGTGAGGGGAAGAGAGCGGCTCACCTGCCTGGCAAGGGCGGGCAGAACGCTTGGTACGGGAGGCCTGTCAAGTTGATATTCTGCATACGAAATGTTATGTACCAATCTTAACAAGGAATTAATGAAAGCCAAACATTGTTTCTAACTGCCTGAGATACGAGTTCTAGATTCGAATTTAACATGGTTATTTTCCTGTAGTCTTAAAAGCAATTTTAAGTAACATTAAGGTCCCAGATTAGCTTTTTCAATTAAATAATTGAAGAGTTTAAAAAGCATGTTAACATATGAAAGGTACCTCGATGGTACCATTGAAAGGTACCTTGATGGATGCCATTGAAAATCACTAGCGCCTTGTGGTACCCTAACAGAGAGCCGTGGCTGGGTGAGGTGTATAATCGGGTGATAGCAAGGGAAGCCAAAGAAATGTGCAAACGCAGCACCTAGTGTCAGCCAAATAATTGTTAAAACCTTCTATGACTATTTAACAATGCTTAGGACTTTGCAACTGAGATGTGCTTCCATCTGTTTAAAAATCACACAGCCTTGTCTTGAGTGCATACTTAACCTCAAGGTTTCAACAACTTACGAAAAGAATAAGAAGACTTGGAATGGCACTAAGAACAAGGGAGTAAACGTGAGCACACTGGATTAGTGCTACTCCAAGTGTGGGTTTCAAACTGTGCCAGCTGGCAATGGTCTGCAGTAAGAGCAGAAACTGAGATAGAGCGTTTAGAAACTTTTATAGAACTTGAACGGAGTAATCTTATGACTACTGAAACATATAATACTTTTTCAAAAAAATGTGGGCTTATCTTTTCCTCATTTCATTTTTCTAGCAATTCATTTTTACTCTATTTTACAAAAGCATCAGATCAAGCAGACTAGTAATTAAAAAGTAAGTCCTTCACCACACAGCTATTTTGAGAAGTCAGTGCCAGATTGATTGGAACTTGAGCCCTTGTTCTTATTATTTAATTTCTTCTTTGCAATCCTGAGTTAATGTGCCCAGTCTTTTTTTTTTTTAATTTTTTTAAATGTTTATTTATTTTTGAGACAGAGAGAGACACAGTATGAATGGGGGAGGGTCAGAGAGAGAGGGAGACACAGAATCCGAAACATGCTCCAGGCTCTGAGCGGTCAGCACAGAGCCCGATGCGGGGCTCGAACCCACAGATTGCGAGATCATGACCTGAGCCGAAGTCGGACGCTTAACCGACAGAGCCACCCAGGCGCCCGTGCCCAGTCTTAATGCCACAAGCACCCACACTGCCAGGCGATGGGTGGAACTAGGGAATAGTTCACAGGCTTGCTAAGTGCAATGAAACTCAGACTATCTTAAAAGACACTGAGCAGGAGACCTTCTGTTGAGATTCCAACAAAGGGAAAGAAACAGCTCAGCTGTTACTGTCATTCACTCCTTCACTGGCCAAAGGGGATTATTCCTTTCTCACTGAGGGGCCACAGTCCTGGAAGCAGAAGGTGAGGACCACTGAATAAGACTGGTTCATCTCTGTGCATGTCCTGGGCTAAGGGACCATAACCCCATTTAGAGCCCCAGCTCACGGGTACGATGGGAGGAAGGAGAGGAGAGTCTTCAAGGCAATTAATCTTCATGGGAAATTTTTAAACAGTCAATTTGAAAAGTAAATTGCTTTAGGGTAGTCTATAATTTCCATGTTTAACCTTGTGTTTTAAAGGCAGCAATTAAAAACAATGAGTGATGAGATCCTTTTCGGTCTTTGGAAAAACTGCTGCCTAGGCTTGCATCTTGCCCGTATCAGAAAGCACCACTGAGGGAGAGGAAACGGAATAAAGAGGTCACCAGGACATGAAAAAATATGGTTTCTTCTCCAGGGAAGAGATTTGAGGATGCAGGTAGGGGTTCAAGAAACACTGCAGTGGACAGATGGTGCAGCCCTTCCCTTTTCTCTGCTGTGTCTTGTTCCTGATGTCAACGTGTCATTCTTCAGCTGCTCAGGGACCTGAGCCTTAAATTATGCATCATCTTTCACCGGCATTTGGTAAAATGCACAAAATGAAGTTATGCAAAATTAACTTCTCAAGCTTTATCTTACTGGTTCTTTCATTTTTGGTGGCTGAGGTCAATATTCTTCTTATTAATCATTTGTCATTCCAAGACTATCTTCCAAGTTTTTGTCACAAGATAGATTTTAAAGTTGCTCTTGATCCTTCCCTTATTTTTTAGTATGATCGATTAGTTATCACTTCATTACATATGCATAGGGCAGCATTTTATATACTCTCAGTCACAGGACTGAGGTATAGGGTTTGCATCTTCACTGGATAATTAGATGCTTAGCTTTTTATTTTTATTTTTTTAAATTTTAATGTTTATTTTTGAGAGAGAGAGAGAGTGAGAGTAAGAGAGAGAGAGCACAAGAGGGGAAGGGGTGGAGAGAGAGACACAGAATCCGAAGCAGGCTCCAGGATCTGAGCTAACAGCACAGAGCCCGATGCAGGGCTTGAACTCGTAAACCAGATCATGACCTGAGCTGAAGTTGGTTGCTTAACCGGTTGAGCCACCCAGGCATCACAGTTTTTGCTCATTTTCAAAAAATTATTTCCCTCAACTGTTTCAAACCCGAGTACCAGGGCAGCAGAATTGCTGCAAAGCAAACTATTAGTCTCCCTCGGCTCTCACCATTATTACCTGAAGTTATTTATCACCATGCTTGGGTCAACACTGTCTTTTTCAAGGAAGAGAAAGAGGAATTACGTATGAGGGCAATCTGTCATGTTTCTCAGAGCTTAACGGAAGTATACAACTGCGTGTCGCGTCACTGCTGTCTGTAGAGGTCAGGCTTGGAGCTCCCAGCATTTCTGTAAACACTTCAGCATAGAGATGGTGCAAAAATGACTATACTGGGGTAAGAGCACAGATGAGATGGCTTTGTAAATTCTTTCAACTACAGTTCAGATGACAGTCTGATACAATTCCTTCAGGAAGCGGTAGAAGGTAAGGTTTTTAAGAGCCAAGCAGCTAAGCAGGTGGTTCCCTGAGTTACCGGGTCATTACACACAAGCTGTGGGGCTCCAATTCTTTCACAGCTAAAACAAAGCAACAGTGATTACTGTTATCACTGGCATTACTATTCTTATTAGGATTACCATTACTATTATAGTTGTATTTTATCCTAAGCCAGCCACCATAAGCCATTGGTTCTTTCCAAGAACACATTAGGTAAGTCATTTAGAGTTTTGAGTACATCCCAGTAAAGGGGAAATACAAATGCTTTATTTGTTTCATCCTCTTCTGGTGAGGAAGCTATGTTATAAAGACTTTTTATTTTTTTTTTTAATTAAAAAAAATTTTTTTAATGTTTATTTATTATTGACAGAGAGAGAGAGAGAGAGAGAGAGACAGAGCATGAGTGGGGGAGGGGCAGAGAGAGAGGGAGACACATAATCTGCAACAGGCTCCAGGCTCTGAGCTATCAGCACAGAGCCTGATGCGGGGCTCGAACTCATGGACAGTGAGATCATGACCTGAGCCAAAGTCGGACACTCAACCGACTGAGCCACCCAGGCGCCCCTATAAAGACTTTTTAAAAATGACAGCATAAATAATGAAGTCATGGTATATTTATACAAATAAATAGTCTTCCTCTTTTTTTCTCTCCCTTTTTCCAATCAACATGCATACCCACAACCCTATTCAACTCGTCCTAATCCAGCTCCAAGATAAATAATCTTCATCAGGTGAAGGTGGAATAAATAAAGCAGTGAATCAACCAATCACTCTATCTCTCCTGGGCTAAGTTTTACATAACAGAAATATATACAATGTGAACTTAAAACTATAATGATCATAAAGAACCAAAAAAATGCAATTTGTACTTTTACAAATTCACTGACATTTTAAAATGGTTTTCTTAATAAGGTTCAGCAAAAGACACAAGTGCTATTAAAATTTTTAAAGTTTATTTATTTGTTGAGAGAGAGAAGAAAGCATGAGTGGGAGATGGGCAGTGAGAGAGGGAGAGAAAGTGTCTCAAGCAGACTCTCTGCCCTACACAGGGCTTGATCTCATGAACCATGAGATCATGACCTGAGTTGATATCAAGAGTTGGATGCTTAACTGACTGAGCCACCCAGGTGCCCCTAAAACTTTTTAATTATGGTTAATGTGGTTATAATTCTGATTTGGAAGTAACTACCAGAAAACAGAAAGGCTCTAATAGGTAGATATAAGCTCTGATCAGAGAATGACCAGCCTTCCACTGTAGAACTTAAGGTAAAATCACTCCTAAGACATATGGAGTCTTCCACCTCTGGATTTTGGGGAGACATGAGTTTTGTGATAAGGGAATCAGGTAATGAAATTGCTATGAAAGTTATGAAAGCTTAACTGAGCTTAGAGAAAAGTAAGATTGACCAGATAACGGGGCCCAACTCTTATCCTATTTCACTCTTAAATCGCCTGGGAAAATCTGTTAACTAAAACAGCCACCTGGACAATGTTCTCAAAACACAAAGTAGGTAACAACTTTCTGAGACAACTTCTTTAAGATATTATTTATTTATAATAATTTTTTTTAACATTTATTCATTTTTGAGAGACAGAGAATGAGAGGGGGAGGGGTGGAGAGTGAGAGGGAGACACAGAATCCAAAGCAGGCTCCAGGCTCTGAGCTGTCAGCACAGAGCCCGATGTGGAGCTCAGATCCACGAACTGTGAGCTCATGACCTGAGCTGAAGTGAGACGCTGAACTGAGCCCCCCAGGCACCCCTCATTTCTTTAAGAAGTTTAATCTCTACCTGATTATAGCTGCTGCAGTATATCTGGAATAGGTCTCTTAGTTTTGCAGGGTATAGAGGGAATCTGTTTTGATTTCCAGAAAATTTTAGGGAGAACGCAGGGTCTGGATTAGAATGCCTCCAAAGTTCACCAGCTCTTGAATTCCCCCTAGGATCTATGATCCCTGGGGAACTTACTTTTCAAAATGTGCTCCATGGACCAATGGAGTCAGCCTCCCTGGGAGGTGATCAGAAATGCACATTCTCAGGTTTTACACAGACATAATAAATTACAATCTGCATTTTAATAAAATCCCTCAAGTTTAAGAAGTGTCGCTTTAGGAAACTAGTCCTTTCTAGAGCAAGGAGTTCTCCGGCTTAGGGATCAGTGGTAAACTGGCCACAGACATGACCACTCCCAGGCCACAGCTGCTTCCCAGGGTCATCCTGCTACGGGAAAACCCAGGATGGAGCAGAGCAGTCCTATGATTTAGGACTCGCTGAGAAAAATCTGTCTCTGCACAGCACGCACAGTGTAAGGAAAACTGAGCAGGAGGAAGAAAATGCAGTTAGGCCCCTGCAGCACTTGAGAATTGCCATGGGGTTAAGAAGTTAAGGAACTCCAAATTAATGAGGAAAAGTAATACTAAAATCCCCTTTCAATGTTCTTCCTGATCATGGCAACTCATGTAATAATTTTGCAGAAAAAATCCAATACTATCAGAAATGAAACAAAAACGAGAGGAAAAGGTGACAGAATGAGGCAGCGAAAAGTGTGTTTGATTTCCTGTATTTTGCACTTTTTGACAGGGTATTGGCAACCTACCTCTTCCCTGAAGAGGTCCGAGAGGAAAGGCTGCCACCAGCCCAGCAAGTTACCAACATGGAGCACAGCGTCAGCCAGCCTGCTCTGAGCACCACGATACCCACAAAATAATCTACAGGGGTTAACACTTTCAATTTATCATTAACTGCATCTAAGTCCTAACAAAACTGGATATCTACATACAACAGAATGAAGTTGGATACCTACCCCACACTATCTACAAAAATTAACTCCAAATGGGTGACAGGCCTAAATGTAAGAGGTAAACCTTTAAAAATCTTAGGGGGTGCTTGGGTGGCTCAGTCGGTTGAGCATCTGACTCTTGGTTTCAGCTCGGATGATGGTCTCATGGTTCGTGAGACTCAGCCTTGCATGGGGCTCTGTGCTGAGAGCATGGAGACTGCTTGGGATTCTCTCCCTGTCTCTCTCTGCCCCTCTGCTGCTCATGCTCTCTTTCTCTCTCAAAATAAATAAACTTAAAAAAAAATCTTGGTGTAAATCTTTGTGACCTTGGATTAGGCAATAGTTTCTTATTTGACACTGAAAGCATAAAGGAATGAAGGAAAAATAAATTGGAATGTGTCCTTCAACAAAATTAAAAGCTTTTGTGCTAAAAAGGACACTATCCATGAAGTGAGAAGATAACCCACAGAATGGGAGAATATATTTTTCTGTATGTCTGATAGGGGATTTGTATCCAGAATATATAAAAAATAACTCAATAATAAAAAGACAGCCCCAGGGCACCTGGGTGGCTCATTCAGTAAAGCTTCGGACCCTTGATTTTGGCTCAGGTCATGATCTAACATTTTGTGGGTTTGAGCTCTGCATTGGGCTCTGTGCTGACAGCATAGAGCCTGCTTGGGATTCTCTCCATGCACTTTCCCTGCCTGCATTCTCTCTCTCTGTCATTCTCTCAAAATAAATAAATAAATAAACTTTAAAGAAAAGATTTTATTTAAAAAAAAAGCCCCATTTTTTAAAATGGACAAAGCATTTGAATAGACATT